>NW_006159923.1:465134-475853 GCF_000334495.1 Tupaia belangeri chinensis | reverse complement strand
TCCTGCTTGTGGGGAGATGGTATTACTCCACAGAAGCAGACCTCCACCTATACACTGAGCTCTGGGCTCTGCCCAACGGGGCTGGAGAGAAAAGTACTGGCAGCTCTGCATCTCTGCTTAAGGGGATGACATTATCTGGAACAGAGCTTGGGGAACTTGGGCCTTAAGGCATTGTTGGAGACAATAAAGACCTTAGTGGCAAGAAATAAAAAGGAAGCTAATAGCTCTCTGAGCCTGAGAGCAACAAAGGAACAGCAGATTAGTCATTAGTTTGACATGGAGAACCAGAGAAGAGACAGCTATTATTTTCCCCCTCAGGTGGTAGGAGAAAGCCTATAATTGTGACCATATTGATAGAGTCCTTTAGTTTGTTTGTTTTTGAGTTCTTTTTTTTAAAAAAAAGAATTATTTATGATTTAATTTTATTCATATTTTTTTTTAGTTTGCTATAGGGCATATACACCTGCCAGAGAGAGACAGAGAGAGAAAATGTGAGAAAGACAGTCACAAGGTCTGGGACTCGAACCACAGTCAGCCATGTGGGAGTCCAGATCCCTAACCACCATACCATGACAAGGTACTGTAGAGTCCTATGGAGTAGAGAAGAGAGTTCTAGGTGCAATAATGGGATTTCTAGGAGGCAGAAGGAATGTGGACCAGGAAAACATCATGGAAGTGCTAAGCCTGGGTTTCTGTGGGCTCCTACCTCCCCCTTGTCACCCAATCTAGTACCAACTGCTATAAAATATGCCTTCCACTATAGCTCAGTGTATTCCCTCCTTTCAATTTCTGCTTTCAGATAAACCAGCTTTTACCTAGAAAATTGCAACTGCTTCCTATTAAGTTTCTCAATTTCTAGGTCATCCAGTGGCAAGGTGGTGAAGGTGGCTAGATCCCACATGACCACTACACCAGACTGGAGGCTCGAGAGAGATGCACTAGGCTCATATGCATACCCAAAACCCTGAGAGGGGAATGGAAGAGAAGGGATTGCAGTGTGGTTACCCCCATTACGCCTGGGGAGTGCTTTTTCACTTTCGCTTTCTCTCTGGTCAGTGCACACACCTTTTAGTATAAATCGGTTTTTTAAAAATGAATAGCCATTAGAATCAAGGTTCCTACGGTAAGTTCCTCTTACCTCTGTGCCTCCACCTCCATACTGTAAGATGCATATAATGAATGACATACCTGATAGGATGGCCGAGAAGTTAAAATATGATGATCTAGTAAAGCACTTGGCACAGTACCTGGTACAGAGCCAGTACTCAGTGACTATGAACTAGGCTTTCCAGTATGTAAGTAAAGGAGGTGGCAGGGGTGGAAGCACTGCTGGGGCAAATCAATCAGAGCTTCTTGTTCCTTGTTAAAAGAATGGGAAATCTGGGACCAGTAGTTAGCGTAATGGCTATGTCGTTGAACTCCCATGTAGTCGACCACGGCTCGAATCCCGGGCCCAGTGGCTTAAACTCACGCGGGTCGCGTGTTTGTGCGTGTCCAAGATCCCAAGAGGAGAATGGAGAAGGGATTGTGGCATGGCCATCCCCCCTGGGGGGTGATTTCTTGCTTTCTGTCTCTCTGTCTCTCTCTGTATTCCTGGCGAGCGCACGTGCCCTACAGCAAAAACCTCTCCAAAGGGACTAACAGTTAGCATAATGGCTATGTCATTGGACTCCCATGTAGTCAACCGCAGTTCGCGTCCCGGACCCAGTGGCTTAAACTCATGCCGGGTGCATGTGCGTGCGTGCCCAAGATCCCAAGAGGAGAATGGAGGAGAAGGGATTGCGGCGTGGCCATCCCACCTGGGGGGTGATTTCTTGCTTTCTGTCTCTCTCTGCCTGTCTGGCGAGCGCACGTGTCCTATAGCAAAAAAAACGAATGGAAATTTTTGGTGATGATCCAAGGTACCCAGCTCTTTTAGGCTGAACCGTATGGTAATGAACAGGAGACACATTTCTACACCTGATCTTAGCACCACCACCCCCTGCAAAAAAAAAAAAAAAAGTGAGAAATAATTAAAAGACCTAATTCTGACCAATGACATGTGAGAGGAAATCTGCGATGGGGCTTGTGAAGAAAACCTGTGAAAGGCCCAGGGATGAGATGAGAGTCCCCCTTGGCCACCCCTCCCCCTCCCACACTCCTATATGAATGCTCTCCTGGGCTCCTAAGGTGCCTGGAGCCCTGGAAGCCAGTTTGTCGCCTTGATTGTAGATACAGCTGGCTACACCAGTCAAGATCCAGCAAGGAGAGAAACCATGCCAGTCGTATGAACATGGATTTTTTTTTTTTTACCTTTTTTTCCAGAAGGTGCCTGCACTCCCCAGAGACAGACAGAGAGAGAAAATGTGATAAATTACCCCCCCAGGAGGGGATGGCCACACTGCAATCCCCTTCCCCATGCGCCTCTTATGATTTGGGGTATGCATTTACACATGCCTGGCATGATTTTCCACCAGGTCTAGGACTTGAACCGCAAAGTTGACCACGTGGGATCCAACGTCTTAAGCTCCATGCCACCTGCTGGCCCTAAACATGGATATTTTAATATGAAAAATTAAGCTATCTAATACTGGGTCATCAGACAAGTCATGACACATTTTGGTATAGAAAAACATAGGAAAAATATATCATGACCTTTCTAATAACTCAATACTTAACTACTAAAACAAATAAAAGAAAACTTTAAGAGGCCCAGCCATGGTAGCACACACTGGTAGATGCTGCTACTTGGCAGCTGAGGGGATGTGGGAGGCCCAGGTTTCATTCCTAGAATGCCCTAGAAAACCTGGGCCTGGCTATGTGCACTCAGTCCCAGTTATTCAGGAAGCAGGAGCAAAAGAATCATGACAAGTGAGACCCTGTCAAAACAAAAAGGGTCAGCAGGTGACATGGTGATTAAGGCACTGCACTCCCATGTGGCCAACCGTAGTGCCAGTCCTGGACCTGGTGGCTTGAAAATCACTCCAGGCACATGTGTGTGAGTGCCCAGAATCCCAGGAGGAGAATGGGGAAGAAGAGATTGCTACACAGCCATCCCCGCGGAGGGGTGATTTCTCACTTTCCCTCTCACTGTCTCTCTCTGTCTCTTTTAAAAAAAAAGAATTAGTGGGGGACCAGTAGTTGGCATAATGGCTATGTCGCTGGACTCCCATGTAGTCGACCGTGGTTCAAGTTCCGGACCCGATGGCTTAAACTCACGCCAGGCACGTGTGTGTGCGTGCCCAAGATCCCAAGAGGAGAATGGAGGAGAAGGGATTGTGGCATGGCCATCCCCGCGGAGGGGTGATTTCTTGCTTTCTGTCTCTCTGTCTCTCTCTGTCTTTCTGGTGAGCGCACACGCCTTATAGCAAAAAAAAAAAAAAAAAAAAAAAGGAATTGGCAGAGCCAGCAGGTGGTATGGTGGATAAGGGGTGCTGGACTCCCATATGGCGACCTTGGTTCAAGTCCCAGACCTGGCAGCTTGCTGTCTCACTTTCTCTCTCTCTCACTGTCTCTCTCTGATGAGCACAGGTGTTCAGTAACCAATTAAAAACAATAATAATACTATCATTATTATAAATGAATTAAATTTTTTTATTAGACTAGGAGAACCAGCAGATGGCACAATGGTTACATTGCTAGACTTGCACGTAGTCAACCACAGTTCAAGTCCAGACCTAGAGGCTTAAAATTCATGCCAGACGCGTGTGAGTGCATGCTCAAGACCTTGGGAGGAGAATGGAGAAGGAATTACAGCATGGCCATGCCCTCTGGGGAATGATTTCTCACTTTCGGTCTCTCTACCTATCTCTGTCTCTCTGGTCTCCAGCGAGCACATGCACTCTATAGAAAAACTTTTCAAAAGAAAAAAAAATTTAGACTAGGTAATTTTGCAGCCATTCTGGTGAATAGCATGGATCAGGCAAGAATCACCAACGATTGCTAAATCTAGGATGAAATTTTGATGATGAGCAGAGACATGCATGGTCTTAAACTGTCTCCCCACAGACTGCTTAATAATCACAACAAAAACACATGGTGAGAAAATTTGGCAAAGCCTTGATCAGGGAATCAAAATTAACATTGAAAAAAATATTAATATTGCCTAGAAGGGACCAGTGGATATTGTGGGCCTCCAGAACCCCAGAACACAGGTGCTCAATAAATCAGCCCAGGCCCAGTCCAGCAGACATTCCGATCTAATCTGACCGCTCTGAGTAACAGAACTGTCTTTGGTGTGCTGCCCATTATCCTGGCTTGTGTGGAGCCTATAAAGGCAGTAGCTCCAGGCACATTACACAGAGGGCCTTGACTTCATTAAACCACCACCCGCTCCCCGGGCCACCCCTTCAGACATGAAGTTCCAGCTCCTGGTCTCTGCAGTCCTCGGATTCCTGGCCCAGCTGGCCCCAGGTAAACTGGCGGAGAGGGGACAGGAGAGCTAGGGACCAGGGACTCTGAGCGACTCTATTTGCCCTCATGACAGACAAGCCAGGTTGAGAGGAGTCAGGCTCCCCTCATCAAATTGCAACCAAGGGAGAAATCTCCCAACATCCACCATGGGTCCCTGTACCCCACCCTGTACAACCTCGCACAAATACTTGTTTCTGGTTCTAAATCATGTCAGTCTCAAACTGTCCAAGTAGCTTTCTTTCGTTTTTCTGGGAGCTCCCTTTATTTAAGCTTCTAAAACACTGAGAGGGCATTTCTCCTCACTGTGAGATCAGCTCTGGTTAGTCAAAGGAGGTAGTGAGCCTGGAAGGAAGAGACTTTAGGGTCCCACCCCAATGTACAACACAAAACTGGCAGGTAAGGCGGTGGAAGGAGAGATCATGTAGGATGGTAAGCAAGGTGCTCGCTGGGCCCTGGGGTGAGGAGAGAATGCAGGACTAGAGAGAGTGAGAGAGATCAAAGCAGGACCAGGCAATGGAGGTGAAGAAAGCCACAGAAGGAAGAAGGTGCTCGGAATCCGGTCAGTCAATGGCGGGCACAAGAGCACTAACGTAAAGCTCTTGGAATTCACCGGAAGGGGTTCCCTGGCATCCCACAGAGCACGAATGCAAAAACTCTCTCAGTAGCAACCATAATGTTCCCTTTAAAGCTTCTGGAAAATTATTTGACTGCCTCCCTCCTCGGGTTTACCAATATTGACAATTTTAGATTTCTTAAAAACAAATGAGCTGGGACCAGCAAATGACATAATGGTTACATTGCTATACTCCCACATAGTCAACCACAGTTCAAGTCCCGAAACCAGCAGCTTAAAACACACGCCAAGTGCATGTGTGTGCATGCCCAAAATCTTGAGAGGAGACTGGGGGAGATGAGATTGCAGCATAACCATCCCCCCGCCCCAGGGTGGGGGGAGGGCAGAGAGTGATTTCTCACTTTCTGTCTCTCTGTCTCTCTCTGTCTCTCCAGCGAGCATATGCACCTTATAACAAAAATATCTCTAAAAAAAAAAAAATGAGGCAAGCCAGCAGGTGGTGTGGTGGTTAAGGTGCAGGACTTCCACATGACCAGTCACAGTTCAAGTCCCAGACCTGGTGGCTTGCTTTTTCACTTTCCCTCTCTCTCTGGTGACCACAAATGACCTATAGCAAATTTTAAAAAGAATAAAATTAAATAATTAACTTTTTTATTACTTATTTAACTTCATTTTTTTTTAACTTGCTACAGGATATGTGTGCTCACCAGAGAGTAAGAGAGAGGGAGGGAAAGTGAGAAAGCAAGTTGCCAAGTCTGACTTGAACAGTGGTCATGTGGGAGTCCAGTGTCTAAACCGCCCATCACCTGCTGGCCCCAAAATAAATAATTCTTTTTTAAAAATGAGGCAGAAACCCTATCAGGGGAGCCTGTGAAGTGGGTAAGAATAGTCCAAATTTCGAGTGTTTAAGCTCTTCCCTGACAGAGAAGCCCTGGCGCCTCACCCCTTTTCACCCACACATTGTATTCTGTAATATCAAATGTAGCAAAGCTATGGGCCTCAACAAGCTTCCAAGAAGCAGGTGCTGGCAAAGAAACAGTATTCATCGGGGTTCCCAGAGGCTGTCAGTCAAGGGAGATATGTCAGTCTTCACCCAGTGCTTTGGCTGGTATCTCCAGCTTACATCTCAGAATAAAAACAGAACGCTCTCTTAGGACCAGCAGTTCGCATCATGGCTATGTTGCTGGACTTCCATGTAGTAGACTGCAGTTCAAGTTCTTAAACTCACGCTGGGCACGTGTGCATGCGTGCCCAAGATTCCAAGAAGAGAATGGAAGAGAAGGAATTGCGGCGTGGCCATCCCCCCTGGGGGGCTGATTTCTTGCTTTCTGTCTCTCTGTCTCTCTCTGTCTTTCTAGCAAGCGCACATGCACCCTACAGCAAAAATCTCTAAAAAAAAAAAAAAAAAAAACAGAATGCTCTCATCCCCCTCCTAACTCCTTGGCAGTCCCTGAGCTGCTTCTAATCTTTTTTTTTTTTTTTAAGAATTATTTTATTTAATTTTATTTATTTATTTACATTTGACCAGAGAGGGGCAGACAGAGAGGGAAAGTGAGAAAGCAAGCCACCAAGTCCAGGACTCAAACTGCGGTCAGCCACGTGGGAGTCCAACGTCTTCAACCACCACACCCCATGCCAGTCCCAGCTGCTTCTAATCCTGACCTCTTTCTGCTTTGTCCTCTCATTGCAGCCAGTTGGGGAGGGGCAAGATGTGGGCACAACATCCCCGGACACTGCAGGCTGTACTGCAGATCGAACGAAAAGTCCATTTTCCTGTGTGACAGGTACAAACAGTGCTGCATCCTCAACAACTTCTCGCCAGTACCTCCCAGGTCACCGCATGGCGTGAAACCCCAGTCGTCACACAGAAAAACACACAGAAAGCAAAGCAAGAGTCAACGAACAACTAACGCACCTACAAAACAACAGCCACGGTCTCCGCCAACTCAAAGAAATGCCATTTCTACGGTTCAGGTTGCCCCTTCATCATCAAAAACTAGCCAAGCCCCTCCTTCTAGAGCTTCAATGAATGACCAATCCTCAGCCTCCAACCTCCTGACTTCTAAATAAACTGGCATTTGGAGTTTGTATCTATTCTGCAAGAACAACCTGGGGCCGGTAGGTGGCTTGGTGGCTAAGGGCGCTGGACTCCCATATGGCCCACTGCAATTCGAGTCCCAGACCTGGTGGCTTGCTTTCTCACTTTCCTTCTCTCTCTTTCTCTGTCCCTCTCTGGTCAAATTAAAATAAATAAATAAATAAAGTTAAATGAAAATAATTCTTTTAAAAAAAAGAACAACCTGTGGAGGAGTGGGGCCTGGGGGAAGGACATAGAGCAAAATGCAAGATAGAATTAGACATACACAAGATTTATTGGGCAAAACCACCTATGATAGATAAAGACAAGAAGGAGTAGGAGGAGAGACTGCAATGCCGGCTGACTCTTACAAAAGGAGGGGAGGACAGAGGAGCATTGGATAGGAAGAGCCTGATGCTGCAGCTCTAAGCAAGTCTCTGCCAGGCAGATGCATCCAAAGCAGGGCTTGCCTCTGAGGGTGCAGGGATGGCCCTGGAGGAGAGACTGCCAGGCAGATGGTGGCGTCCAAAGGAGGATTTGCCTCTGAGGGTGCAGGGATGGCCCTGGAGGAGAGACTGCCAGGCAGATAGTGGCGTCCAAAGGAGGATTTGTCTCTGAGGGTGCAGGGATGGCCCTGGAGGAGAGACTGCCAGGCAGATAGTGGCGTCCAAAGGAGGATTTGTCTCTGAGGGTGCAGGGATGGCTCTGGGGAGAGACTCTGATATCCCACCGAGTTCACTGGCTGGGAACAGCCCCTTGAAAATGGGGTGAATGTTACTGTAAATCTGGAAGCACCTGTCCACCTGGCAGCTTGCTTTCTCACTTTCCCTCCCACTCAGTCAGTCTCTGACCAAATTAAAAATAAATAAGTAAAGTTAAATAAAATAATAACTTTTTAAAATTGCATTTATGGCGGCCAGCAGGTGGTTAAAGCAGCTGGACTCCCACACAGTTGACCATGGTTCAAGTCCCAGACCTGGCAGCTTGCTTTCTCACTTTCCTTCTCTCTCTGTCTCTCTCTAGTCAACTTCAAAAAAAAATTTTTTTAAGTGACAATGAATAAAATTAAATAGTTATTTTAAAAGAAAATTGCATTTATGCTGTGGCTTCCATTATCATATGTCAAAATTGTCTCATCACATAACACAAGAAAATTCATGAAAATTACTACTTTTTATTTTGTTAGGAAGTAAATCATGTACAAATAAATTTCTTCTTGCAGGGTGATGTCCATTCACTTTGTGTAACATTTATGGGACAGGTACCATTTAAGAAGAACAAACTACTGGGACCAGCAGATGGCGTAATGGCTATGTCACTGGACTCCCATGTAGTTGACCGCAGTTCAAGTCCCGGACTCAGTGGCTTAAACTCATGCTGGGCGCATGTGCATGCATGCCCAAGATCCCAAGAGGAGGAGGGTGATTTCTCGCTTTCTGTCTCTGTCTTTCTGGCAAGTGCATGTACCCTATAGCAAAAACCTTTCCCAAACAAAAGGACAAAAGGATGGAGATGGGAACAGAAGATGCCATAATGGTTACATCGCTGGAGTCTCAGTTCAAGTCCTGGACCCGGTAGCTTAAAACTCACGCCAGGTACATATGTGTATGTGTCCAAAACCAAGAGGAGAATGGAGGAGAAGGGATTGCGGTGTGGCCATCCCCCCAGGGTGGGGGTGGGGTGGGGGTGATTTTTTTGCTTTCTATCATGCTCTACAACAAAAATCTGTCTTAAAAAATCAAAAGGCAGAGAAATGGAAATTTCATTTTAAACCTTAGACTTAAAAATAATGGAATTTTGTTAGATTTGTGCTCAAGAGAGGCCAGATCCCATATGATGACTGCACTTGTAACACCCCCCCTCCAGCCCCCGCCCTATCAGCCAGAAATACCCAGAACACACTGAAGTGTCTAAGATCCCAGGAGCTCCAGAAGATGATCTCAGAATGTCCAGACTGGCTGGTGCTCATTCTCTCTCTCTTTTTCTGCGCATGTGCATAAGCTCTATTATAAATAAAAAAAATTTTTTTAAAGAAAACAAAATGTTTAGAAAGCGATGAAAAAGGAGAAGGAGGCTAGAAACAGTGGTCAGACCAGGCTTCTCCGAGAAAGGAAATTTGAGTGGAGACCGCGTGATGAGCCACGTGAAACCCTGAGCATTCAGAGGCACAGCCCGCGCAACGGCTGGGCAGGAAACCAGCGAGGCTGGAGGAAGGGAAGAAGGCCGCAGAGAGTAGAAACAGGGGCAGGGGCTGACCAGGCTGGGACATGGGCTGGAGGTCAGAGCCTGCAGGCAAGGACTGGCGACAGTAAAGGGCCCGTAACGAAGGCCTCCCACTCACCACACTAAAGTCAGAATGGTCACGAGCTCATTAGCTATCGACGAACTGGAGATGGAGTCCGGTGGAGCCCGCCTTTGAAGTCGCTGGCCGACTGACTTTTAGCGGCCTCTAGCGCCATCTGCTGACGATACTGGGTGCAACCATGGCTGGGTCGCCGCCACATTGGCTAAAGACGGTAGGCCTGGCAGATGTCGTGGTTGTTAAGGCGCTGGACTCCCACAGTGTGAACTGCAGTTTGAGTCCCGGAACTTGCAGATTGCTTTCTCACTTTCCCTTTCTCTCTGTCGCTCTCTGGTCAAATTAAAAAATAATAATAACAATTTTTTTTATTTTAATTATTTTATGTATTTATTCATTTTATTTTGACCAAAGAGTTAGAGAGGGAAAGTGAGAAAAGCAAGCAGCCAGATACAGGACTCGACCATAGCTGGCCATGTAGGAGTCCAGCATCCTTAACCACCACACCACCTGCTGCCCCCACAAATAAAATGTAATAAATAAATTAATTCAATAACGTTTTATAAAAGGCTGTGTCAAAAGTCACTGCCAGAGCTTTACCAAAACCCTGAGTTCCTGCTCGTGTTCGATACAATGGCTCCAACTCAGGCTCACATTTTACATGATACAGAGATGGGCCGTAGAACGGAGAATTCCGTGCAACATCCATCTACACAATTAGCCTGATTCACTGAGCGCCGGAATAGGCTTTTCACCCAGCTTCTTCTAAAATGGAAAAATAATGCCTGGCCGTCTGAATGATGCCTGGGTCGTGCCTGTCCTCCATTCTCATTATGCTCAAGTCTCCACCTGCGGGGCCCCTCTGCATCTGATCAGATGCTCTGGGGACACACTGATGGCCTGTTCCTGTCATCAAAGGCAATCTCCCCTCTCCCACTGGGTCTGGAAAACCTACTCTCTCATTGCTTTCCAGGAGTCCACTGAAGAGTGGCCAGCAGAGCCCTCGTAGTGACCGCAGTAGCAGCTGGAACCACACGCAAGGAGTCCCACGCATGCCCAGGAGTGCCCATGATCCAGGCCGGCAGAGACTAGAGGTGAATCACAGCGTGAGGACTGGGTTGGGGATGCCTGTCTTTCTGCCTCTGTCTCTCTCAGAAGAAATAAACTAACTTTTAAAGAAGAAATGGCAGCTCAGTCCATGGTATTGGCTCCCACATGGCCAACTATGCAATTCAAGTCCCAGACCCAACAGATTGAGAAACACACCAAGCACATGTGTGTGTTCAAAATCCTGAAAGGAGGGAGAAATGGAGGAGGGATTGTGTCATAGCCATTCCCCATGGGGGGGGGGGGTGGGATGGTTTGTTTCTTTCCTTC
>NW_006159923.1:446719-464522 GCF_000334495.1 Tupaia belangeri chinensis | reverse complement strand
GTTGGAATGCTTTGTCTCTCTCTCTCTCTCTCTCTCCCTCTCTCTGTCTCTCCATTGAGTACACATGCTCTCTGGCAAACTAAATAAATAAATAGTATTTATTTAATTAAATAAAGGAATGGTGGACAGACTGAGGACAGATAATAGGCCAGAATCCTTTAATTACCAACTGCACCTTCACTTCCACCCCACGGGCCCCAAGTATGCTGATTTGAAATCCTAATGATCCTAACCTGCCAGAGGCTTTGCCTGAACTTCATGAGTCCAAGGGCCTAATAACAGCTAAAGATAACGATAAGCTGTTCTTTCCAAAGAATTATTTCTTTAATTCTTTTTTTTTTTTTTTAATTTACTATAGTGCATGCACACTCACCAGAGAAAGATGGAAAGCGAGAAAGCAAGCCACCAGGATCGCAAG
Organism: Tupaia belangeri chinensis; assembly: GCF_000334495.1. NCBI lineage: Eukaryota > Metazoa > Chordata > Mammalia > Scandentia > Tupaiidae > Tupaia > Tupaia belangeri. Next base: position 464,104 of record NW_006159923.1, on the reverse strand, counting down.
CTGAACCTGGGTCAGCCAGGTGGGAGTCCAGCACCTCAACCATCACGCCACCTGCTGGCCCCTAACAAGGAGATTTTACTGTCTCTGTCTCTGGCGAGTACATGTACTCTAAGGCAAAAACCTCTTTTAAAAAATTAAAAATGTAATGCCAGAGGGTCTACCCAAGCACGCGCACACGTGTGTGTGTGTGTGTGTGTGTGTGTGTGTGTATGTAAAAGAGAGTGAGAGAAAGCAATTCCCCCATAGGCCCTGGTCATGCCACAGTCCTTTTCCCTCAATTCTTCATTTTATCAGGATCCACACGTGTGTGTGTGTGTGAGTGATACTCATATGTACCCAGAGTGATACTCAGTTCTCTGGGACCAGGATTCTACCACCAGTCAGCTATCAATACATGGGATGCAGCTTCCTCTGCATCTGCTTTATAGCTGCACTACAGCATCAGGCCCTGGGGTAAATCCCTCAACCACCGTGTCACTCTTAGGCCCAGTACCCCCTTCTTATTCAGCATCTCTTTTGTGCAGTAAAAAAAAAAACAGAATTTCCCACATAGAATCCCACGATGGATTTAACACCCTCTAGGCAGAGAGAACCAAAAAAAGACCATCCCAGCCTAATGACTTCCTGCTAAAAGACTTGGCACAGGGACCAGCAGTTAGCGTAATGGTTATGTCACTGGACTCCCACATAGTTGACCGCAGTTCAAGTCCTGGACCCGGTGGCTTAAACTCACGCCGGGCGCGTGTGCGTGCATGCCCAAGATCCCGAGAGGAGAATGGAGGAGAAGGGATTGTGGCGTGACCATCCCCCTTGGGAGGTGATTTCTCACTTTCTGTCTCTCTGTCTCTCTGTCTGTCTGGCGAGTGCACGCACCCTATAGCAAAAAACTCTCAAAAAAAAAAAAAGAAAGAAGAAGAAGACTTGGCACAAACCTATCCTGTAAGTTTAATGTAATATTACTCCACAAGACCTGAGGGTCTTTTTTTTTTTTTTAAGAATTATTTATTTAATTTTATTTATTTATGATTATTCAATTTGACCAGAGAGAGAGAAAGCAAGCCACCAGGTCTAGGACTTGAACCATAGGCCATGTGGGAGTACACAGCCCAAACCACCATGTCACCTGCCAGCACCAACCTGAGAGTTTAAAAATATTTGAGATCTAGATCTTCTAGATTATCCAGATTGATATGGCCACTCCCCTTTTTTATATTATTTTTCAAATTAACACAAAAGTGTACATATGTATGAGGTACAGTGTGATTTTTTGGTACAAGAATACAACACATACTGACCAAATCAGGTAACAAGCATATTCATCATCCCAAACATTTAGCACTACTTTGCGTTGAGAACAAAGTCCTCTCTTCTAACTGTTTTGAATACGCAGTGTTTACAGTCACCCACTATACAGTAGAACACTAGAGCTTAGACCTTTCATCCAACTGCAATTCTGTGTCCATGAGGGGACACTTGCGCATCCCATTGATATTGGGCCTAGACATCTGACAGTCTTCCACCAGTGAAATGCTAGCACACGTGGAAGCAGAGATCTTAAGTATTTTGACTTAATTCGTACTCCAGTGACCCTCAAGAAAAGCACATGGGAGGCCAGCAAGAGGCATGGTGACTAGAGTCGCTGGACTCCCACATGGCTGACCACAGTTCGAGTCCCAGACCTGGCGGCTTGCTTCCTCACTTTCCCTCTCCGCCTCTCACTCTGTCCCTCTATGGTCAAATTAAAATAAATAAATAAAGTTAAATAAAATAATTATTTAAAAAGAAAAGCACATCAGGACCACCAGATGGCATAGTGGTTATGCCACTGGACTCCCACATAGTTGACCGCAATTCAAGTCCTGGACCCAGCAGCTTAAACTCACACCAGGTGCATGTGTGTGCATGCCCAAAATCTCAAGGGGAGAGTGGAGGAGAAGGGATTGTGGCGTGGCCATCCTCCCTGGGGGTGACTTCTCGCTTTCTGTCTCTCTGTCACTTTCTTTCTGGTGAGCACACACATCCTATAGCAAAAATCTCTCTCTAAAAAAAAAATTAAGAAAGGCACATCCCAGATGGCCTGGAACATGAGGAACAACCCTGAGCCTAACGCAGTCTGGCAACAAGCCCGGCTGACAGGTCAAAGCAGAACCACCCAATCCAGCCGGCTGAGTTCAGCCAAAGCACAATTGACCTGAGGACATTGAATGGAACGAAAAACTCTTGTTGAAAGGTCACTGAGTTTTGTCGTTACATGTTCTGCTGTGTTATTGCTGGGGATAAAGTTAATACAGAGAATTCCTGACATGACATGCTGTCAGGGTCCTTCTTTCATTTAACTCAGTCCCAAGAACTAGCCAAGTAGTCTAGCGATTAAGAGAGCCAGAACACCAAATGGCAGACCCAAGTTCAAATACTGGCCCTGGGAGCTTGAAAAACTTATCAGGTATGTTTTATTTTATTTTGAATGCCCAAAATCCCAACAGGATGGAGAAGTGTTAGATTAAGGATTGCAGCATGCCCACACCGTGTGGGAGGGGGGGTGCTTTTTTTCCTTCTCTTTCTCTGTCTCTCTCTAGTAAGCACACATGCCCTCTGGCAAGTAAAAATAACAAACAGACAGACCTAGGGTGTATGCATGTGCATGTGAGGGTTGACCTACATGCAGCCCTAGGTGGGAAAAGATCCGTGTACAGTTGTGTACATGTGTGGGGTTACTCTGCCACATCTGAGGCCGTGATGGCTGTGTACAATGTAAAGAAATCTCAATGTCCAGGCTTCTCATCTTGCTTTTCCCCTCAGAATTCATGCATCCCTTCATGAACAGTCCAGCACCTGGCTCAAAATCGATATGTGACTTGTCAGCCCAACAAAGGTTCTACCTGGCAAGCCTCATGGGGAAAGCTGCCTTCCCACACCAGTCAGAGCATTGGGGTCTGCAGGGCAGCGGTCTCCAACCTTCCTGGCATCAGGAACTGGCCTCATGGAAGACAATCCCTCCACTGACCAGGGGTGGAGGTGGATGGTCTTGGGAAGACCCAAGCGCACCACATCTACCACGCACCCCATTTTCATCACTACCACATTGCAAGATACGGTGAGACAATCACACAATAGGGTTCACGCCCCCATAAGAATCCAATACCACTGCTGATTGGCAGGAGGCGGAGCCCAGGTGGCCATGCCATCGACAGGGAGTGGCTGCAAACACAGATGAAGCCTCACTCCCTCACCCACCACCCAGCCTCCACTGCATGGCCTGGCAGATTGGCACTCATCCACAGCCCAGGGCCTGGGGATCCCTGGTGTAGAGAAAGTTGTGGCAAAGCTCTCAAGCATATCTGCATTCCTCGCCAGGTCTTTATTGAGAAAACTCTTTATTGGGGACTTTTGGCCAAAGCTTTCCTCAGGTGCCTCTGCTAAGACCTCCTTATCAGGGGAAGAGGGGAAAGCCTCGAAGACACTATTCTCTGTACTAAGGACTCAGTGCTTTTCCCACTCTCCCTTCTGCACACTGAGCCCTCTGGTGCAAAAAACTGCAGGAACCTTTTGTCTGAGGCTCCTGGGCAGTGAGGCTATCCCCACATCTATGCTGACTTGGGATGGCACCATTCCATGGGGAAAATAGAACTGGGTGGGTGTTTTCTGGTGCCGTCCCCTACACTATTAATAAGCACTTCGGGGCTTGGGTGCTATTTTCTTTTTTTCATTTTATTTTACTTTTTTTGTTGTTTTTTGAAAGAGATGTTTGCCATAGGGCACGTGCACTCGCCACAAGATGAAGAGACAGAGACAGAAATTGAGAAATCACACACCCCCTCATGGGAGATGGCTATGCTACAACCCCTTCTCCATTCTCCTCTCAGGATCTTGGGCATGCACACACACACACTCTGCACGAGTTTTTAGTCACTGCTCTGAGACTCAAACCACAGTCGACTACGTAGGAGTTCAGTGACGTAGCTATTATGCCATCTGCTGGTCTCAGGTACTTTCATTTTGACTTGTCTTTTTTTTTTTTTTTTTTTTTTTAGGGACCAGCAGTTAGCATAATGACTATGTTGCTGGATTCGAACGCGGTCCGAGTCCCAGACCTGGTGGTTTAAATTCATGCCAGGCGTGTGTGCGTTGCGGTGTGGCCATCTGGCTTTCTGTCTCTCCGCCTCTCTGTCTTTCTAGCGAGCGCATGCACCCTATAGCAAAACCCCTCCAAAAGAAAAGAAAAAAAAAAAAAAAGAGGGTTTTGTTTTTTTTGTTTTTATTTTTGCCTTAGGGCGCATGTGCTCACTGGAGAGACAGACAGTGAGAGGGAAAGTGAGAAACCACCCCCAGAGGGAATGTCCTTGCAGCAATCCCTTCTCCATTCTCTTCCTGAAATCTTGGGAAAAGCTTGCACACATGCACAGCGTGATTTTTCAAGCCACCAGATCCAGGACTCAAACTGCGGTCAGCCATGTTGGAGTCCAGAGACATAACCACAGCACCATCTCCTGGTCCCCATTTTGGCTTGTCTTAGTCACTCAGACACCTGGCAACTGAGCTCCTGACAGCACAGAGGTTAAAAGCAAACTAGAGGGGGAACCAGCAGATGGTGTAATGGTTACATCACTGGACTCCCACATGGTCAGCCATGGTTCAAGCCCCAGACCCAGCAGCTTAAAACTCATGCCAGGCACATGTGTATATGTGCCCAAAGTCCTGAGAAGAAAATGGAGAAGGGATTGCAGTGTGGCCATCTCCCTGGACCCGGTGGCTTAAAACTCACACCAGGCGCATGTGCGTGCTTGCCCAAGATCCCAAGAGGAGAATGGAGGAGAAGGGATTGCGGTGTGGCCATCCCCTCTGGGCGGTGATTTCTCGCTTTCTATCTCTCTGTCTCTCTGTATCTGTCTGGCAAGCGCATACGCCCTATAACAAAAACCTCTAAAAAAAATAAAAATAAAAATAAATTCTAAAAGAGCAAACTGGAGGAGGGGGAAGGGGGCAAGGAGTGGTGTGGAAGTTAGGGTGGCTAGATCCCACATGGTCAACTGTGTGGTTCAAGGACCAGACCCAGTGGCTTGAGACATGCTGGGCATGTGTGCGTGTGTGCCCAAAATCCTAAGAGGAAACCAGAAGGGACTGTGGCTTGGCCGTCCCCCTTCCCCCGGGAGTGATTTCTCACTTTCCTTCTCTCTCTGTCTTTGTCTCCCATGAGCACATGCCCTATAGCAAACTGCCTCTACCACTTCTTAGCCTGGGGACTCTGGAAAAATCACTTTACCTCTTCATGTTTTGGTTTCTTCATGTGTGAAATGAAAATACTAATGATACTTACTTCAGATGGTTTTCTTGTGAAGGTTTAATGAGTTAACACGTGTAAAGCACAGAGTTAGTTGTTTTGGGTTGTTTTTTTTTTTCCTAAGGCTTTTGCCATAGGGCACATATGCTAGCTAGAGATAGTGAGAAATCACCCCACAGGGGGAATGGCCATCTAAAAACCCTTCTCCTCCATTTTCCTCCTGGGATGTTGGGCATGCAAACACACACACCTGGCATGATTTTCAAGCCATCAGGTCCAGGACTTGAACCATGGTCAACCATGAGGGAGTCTAGCATTGTAACTGCTACACCACCTGCTGGCCCCAAATTAGTTCTTTTTAAGTGTTTGCTATTATGTCCAACATTGGCAAATTGTTTGGAGATCCACATGGTTCTGAAGAGAAGCCTACAGGCTTAACCCAAGTCATGTGCTCCACATCAACCACCCCTTCGGGGGGAAGTCCTTAGTCCATGTGACCTAGACAAGCCAACAGCACCCTCCCCCTCCAAGACTGCTTCAAGGCATATGGTGTAAGTGGGTCCAGCCCAGTGAATCTTAAGACCTTGGCTGGAAATGCTGAGCCCCTCTTCTCAGCAGGCTATATCCGAGGAACCCTGCAACTCCTAGAGAAGCCAGTGGATTGGGTCACGGGGAGTCCCAACCTTAGGAGGACAATAAATAGAAACAGAAACTGGGTACCTGGTGCCATTTGATTTCTGGATAAAAGCTCACCTAGACTGTTTACCTCAGTCCTTTATTGTCTAGGCTAACTTGAGGTGGTTTTTCTGTCATCTATAACCAAGTTTTCTAGCACTCAAGGCGGGTCTGGCAGTGGCCAAAAGCTCTTGGGCATGATGGCAGCTGAGTTCCTGGGAAGCCAGCTAGGAGATGGAGTGTGGGGTGCAGAACGTTCCTTAATGAGAGCCCTCGGAATTAACCGAGAGAGGAGTGTGCAGGATTGGGCAGAGGGAGAATGAAGCTGCAACACAGGCCCCAGGCCAGTGTCAGCCAATCCTACAGGGAGTTCTGGAGCCGGAAAGCCCTTCAGAGCTGTTCCAAGTTGGGCCAAATGACAGGGCCTTTGGTTCTCACACATGGAGCAGTATTGGACGTGGGGGGAGCGGGGCTTGACCTTGTGTGAGGTGACTCTGCAGCTGAGACCATTCCTGGAGGGTCTGAGTGCAAAGGATCCTGCCCACAACACCACCAAGGCCTTGCCAGAAGGGGGATCTGGAAACGGCTAAGTCCACCACAGAAGAGTACAGTGTGGAGCCATGCAAAACGACGCACTTGAGGATGAGTCGTGCTCGTGTCCACACGCAGCTGAGGCAGAGGCAGTGGGCAGTCGGATGGCTGGACTAGAAGACAGAGGCTATCAGTGATGAAGGCCAGAGAGGTCCCAGGTGCATTCAACTTGGGATCTCCCTTCTGCCCTGGCACAGGCCACACAGATCAGGGAATAAGTTAGAAGGGAAGCTGGGCTCCTGTTTCTCAGGAGTGGGTGGCCAGAGGCACACAGCCTTGAACTTGTACAAAGGGTTCCCTCCAGCACTTCTTCTGGAGAAGTACTGAGCCCCAGATACAACTGGCACAGTTGCCTGTCCCTTATCTGAAGACAAAGTCCATTTACGCCAAGTCTTCCGCAAGGCGTAGCTGGGGACATCTGATACCACCAGTAAGCGACTGCAAATCCAGCTTTATTGGTTAAAAAAAAAAAAAAGACTGGCAGGTTAAAATGAATTCTCACCTGGCCCAAGCAGCAGCACCTACCAGAGAGAGAGAGAGAAAGAGAGAGAAACTATAGATGGGAAGAGTGGGAAGAAGGGAGAAGGGCTGCAGATTGGAGTCTGAATGGAGACACAGTCTCGGAAGTAAAGAATTCAGGGCTCCCAGTGCTGGGAAGAGAACAGGGAGGAGTGGCCACGGCAACACCTCCTAGAAGGGCAGCTGCTCCTCCACAGGGATGTTGAGGATGACGTCCATGTCTGGGGTGCACCTAGGGCAAGTATCAGAGAGGGGAGTCAGAAGCCATCAGAATGCCAGGGTAAAGCGATGAGAGAGCACACCCTCAGAGGACCCCTGCCCTGTACCGTAGGTATTCTACACCCCATAACATGTCCTGTGATTCCGAAGCCCCACTGTGCATACACATGGACACACACACATACAAACAAAACATCCAAATGGAAAAGAACAGAGTTTGGCAAGATTCATGTTTCCCTGAAGAGGGCTGAAGCTGGGCAAGCCCTGTGGTCTGGTGGTTAAGACAGCTGGATCCCACATGGCTGACCACATGGTTTGAGTCCTAGATCGGGTGCATGTGTTTGCATACCCAAGATCCCCAAAAGAGAATGGAGAAAAAGGGATTGCAGTGTGGCCATTCCCCCAGGGGATGATTTCTCACTTTTGGTCTCTCTGTTTCTCTCTGTCTCTCTGACGAGCACGCATGCCCTATAATACAAATCTCTCTAAAAAAATAAATTAAATTAAATAAAGAATTTTTTAAAAATAAAGAAAGAAGGAGGTGGAAGAGGTGAAGGAAGAAAATGGAGAAAGTGGCAGAGACAAAGAAGAAAAATTAAATAACTCACAAAGACCGGGCAATGCCACACATAGCCCTGTGGTGCCTTCATGGAGAGGCCTGGCCTGGCCTGGGAGAACCCCAAACCCAACCACAGAGGATTACGTCCCTCTGACCCAAGGGAAGGCAGGCAAAGAATTGCTTTTGGAAGGAAGTTCTAACCTTGGGCCCCAAAGCCTACCAAGCATAAAGGACATCCTTCCATGTTTGTGCTATGTCTTCCCTGGAGCCACCTCCTCACCCTGCCCCCCACCTTCTTCAACAACCTGGAAGTGAATGGGTGCACCTACTTGACTGACACATGGAATCAGGGAACAGGAAGGGTTCTTAAAGATGACCTAAACTGGGACCAGCAGATGACATAATGGTTACATCGCTGGACACCCACATAGTCAACTGTAGTTTGAGTCCTGGACCCAGTGCTAAAACTCACACCAGGCATGTGTGCGTGTGTGCTCCAAAGCCCAAGAGGAGAATGGAGAAGGGATTGTGGCGTGGTCATCCCCCAGGGGTAGATTTTTCACTTTCTGTCTCTCTGTCTCTGTCTCTCCAGCAAGCACTCGTGCCCTATAGCAAAGATCTCTCTAAAACAAATAAAAATAAAAAATGATTATCTAAACCAGCTTGCTGTGTACAGATGGAAAACTGAGGCCCAGGGAGAAGTCAGACCTGCCCAGTCGGTGGTAGAACTGAGATGGAGCCCCAGGTCTCCTTCCCCAAGCACAGACAGCCCCTTCCAGGCCAGAGCACAGCTGGTTTAAGATCACCTACTTGGGTCTCCGAAGCAGAACATCCTGAAATATGATCTCTCGAGGCTCCTGCATCTGGGCTTGGAGCTCCTCCACCTCAGCCTTTAAAATGGGCATTTCCTCCTCAAACTGACCAATAAACTGGGGAGAGAGGCACAGCAGGGCAGGGGTGAGAAGCCACATGTTCTCCCAACCCCAGGAAGAAAAGGACAAAATGGATGGAGAAGAAAGCTATCTGGGGAAACGATGTGGACTTTTTCACTGGGACACGTTGGGCTCCAGAGAGGGACCTTCCATGTAGGGTGGGGCTGTTTCACAGCTAGTGACAATGCTCAATGGTGCTGAAAAGGTCAGGGGACCGGGGCCAGCAGTTAGCGTAATGGCTATGTCGCTGGACTCCCACGTAGTTGACTGCAGTTCAAGTCCTGGACCCGGTGGCTTAAACTCACACCGGGCGCGTGTGTGTGCGTGCCCAAGATCCCGAGAGGAGAATGGAGAAGGGATTGCACCATGGCCATCCCCCCTGGGGGGTGATTTCTCGCTTTCTGTCTCTCTGTCTCTGTCTGTCTGTCTGGCGAGCACATGCACCCTATAGCAAAAACCTCTGACCGTGGAGGATGAAGACAGGATGCAAATGGATGGAACTGCATGATCGTGGAGAATAAACTGAAGCTGGTGGAGATGGTGAAGGGCACTCATGCTGGAAACTGATGAGGGTGTGTGGTAATAAAAATTAATTGGAGAGAGTGGTGATGACAAAGGTCATTAACGCCAATAATGGCGATGCTCAGTGACAAGAATTAAGGGCTGAAGATAGGCAGTGGTCAACGGGTGAGTAGATGATGCTTCCTGAGGTTGTTAGTGGTCATGGCCAATAAGGCTGGTCAATGAGGTGAGGCCTAGGCCAGTGCAAATCTCCTTCCCAGAGGAATGAGTGACAGTAATGGTACAGGCAAAGGGGAAGACTAACACCACGTCCTGGGGACCACCCACCCCTTCCCCACTTAGAGAGAGACCACTGTCTCCCTACCCACTCACCTCTCTGAACCTCTTCACGCATCTCCGCATGTCCTCACTGTCCCGGGACTTCTGCACAAGAGCCTCCTCATGGGGCTGCTGGGTTTTCTGCGGAGGAAGGAGAGGTCTGGCCCCCAGATGCTCTTTCTGGGCAGGAGTGCATGGTGGAGACTGGCAGGGTGCAGAGGGGCTGGTGGCAGAGGGCAGGGAGGAGAGAGGGCTTGGGGTAGGACCTGGACACTAGCCACAGCAGCTAGTTTCTCACCACCACCAGAAACTTCAGGATCTTCTTTTTCTTCTTCTGCATCTTGTCACACAAAGACTCCAGGACCTTTTTGCGCATCTCACTAAGCTCATCTAACTCATCCTGGGGGCCAGCAAAAGGGTGTTGATCACCAGCCCTGCCTCCCATGCAGTCCAGAGTGGCAGGGCCAGGGCTCCTCTACCTGCTGGCTGTCCTTAAGCTGCTGCAGCTGACGCCCAAGGTTGGCGATCTGGACCGACTTGACAGGATACTCGTGGTCCATGTACGTGCTCAGGAAGCTCACCTCCTCGTGGGTCTTCTTGATTGTAGCATTCAGCTGCTCCACCTGCTGCTCCAGGCCTGAGCAGGGGTACAGGAGAGTACGAGGGGCAGGAGGCAAGACCTCCCTCAAGGACCACTCCAAGGAGGCCTGAGATGCAAGGCTCTCCTCAATCCATCGATTAGGGTCTGGGATGAGGTAAGCACAATCAAAGCTGGGAGGTGGTAAAAAGTTAGGGCCCTGGAGAGTCTCCCACCTCCATGGGAACAGAGGCAACATTGGAAGGAAAGAGACACAAGGGTCAGCAGATGGTGCAGCAGTTATATCCCTGGACCCCCACATGGCTGACCACAGTTCGAGTCCCAGACACGGTGACTTGAACACACCGGGCACATGTAAATGTGTACCCAAGATCCCAGAAGGAGAATGGAGAAGGGATTGTGGTGTGGCCATCCCCTCTTGGAGGTGATTTCTTACTTTCTCTCTCACTGTCTCACTCGTGCAAGTGCACACACCCTGGATAAGGCACTGGACTCCCTTGTGGCCAACCACAGTTTGAGTCTTGGACCTGGTGACCTGATTTCCAATTTTCCCTTCCTCTCTCTGGTCAAATTTTTTTTAAATAATAATAAATAAAATTAAGTAAATAATTATTTTTTTTAAATGTTAATGCAGACACATGGGGCCTGGAACATGCTAAGTGCAGAGTAGATAAGCCATCAGCTCTGCATCTAAGCCATTCCATCCACCCAGCAGGGAGATGACAGCCGGATGGTTTCTGAAAGGCAGGTGCAAGGAGAATGCCCTGCAGCTGACCTCTATGCACAGAGAGGGTGGACGAGGGATTCTTACGGCTCATCTTGCTTTCCTCCTTCTCTTCCCACTCCTGAAGCTCAGACTGCAACTGCTGCAGCCTCTTCTTATTCGAGTACTCCAAGATGTCGATGATGGTCTGCGGGAGGCATGGGATCAGCTCACCCCTAGCCTCTGCAGGCCCTTGGCACCTGTTGTGGCCACTCAGTACTTCTGCAGAGAAGCCCTCAATCCCAACCCCACCCCCGGGCCCAGCAACCTGATCAGAGGCTACAAAACAGCCACCTCCCATAGTGGCTAAGGCACTAGACTCCTACGTGGCCAACCGCAGTTCGCGTCTCAGACCCAGTGGCTTGAAATTCATACCAGGCATGTGCTTGTGCATGCCCAAAACCCAGAGAGGAGACTAGAGAAAAGATGACAGCGTGGCCATCACCCTGAGAGGTTATTTTTCATTTTCTCTCCCTCTGTTTCTCCAGCTAGCAAGTGCCCTAGAGCAAACATCTCTCTGGGGTGGGGGGGACCCACCTCCTACCCTACCCCATGTTAACCCCCCCCACTACCCCACCTCAGTCAATGCCCTACCGCACATGCACTCACCCAGGCAGAATGGGTCCTTATTGTACTCTTGTCACCAAGCTGTACAGACTTTAACCCTCAAACAGCTCTCAGAGCCATGCCCTCCTCTGTACCCTAGTGCCACTATCTTATTCAAGTTCTCTTCATCTTTCATGAAATATCAACAACTACTCCTAACTGGTCTTCCTTCGATCTACTCTCCACATAGCAATCGAAATGATCATTCTGTTAAAAAGCAACTGATCATAGGGCCAGCAGGTGACGTGGTGGCTAAGGTACTGGACTCCCACATGGCTAACCATGGTCCAAATCTTGGACCTGGGGCTTGATCTCGCACTTTCTCTATCTCACTTTCTCCCTTTCTCTTGCCAACTAAAAAATAATAATAACTGGGGCCAGCAGTTGGCGTAATGGCTGTGTCACTGGACTTCCATGTAGTCGACCGTGGTTCGAGTCCTGGACCTGGTGGCTTAAACTCACACTGGGTGCGTGTGTGTGCATGCCCAAGATCATGGGAGGAAAATGGAGGAGAAGGGATTGCAATGTGGCCATCTCCCCTGGGGAGTGATTTCTCACTTTCTGTCTCTGTCTTTCTGGCAAGTGAACGCACCCTATAACAAAAATTTCTCAAAAAAGAAATAATAATAATAATAACAAATAAAATAAATAAATATTTTAAAAAAGAAAAAACAGCTGATCGTGGAGCCAGCAGATGGTGAAGCAATTATGTTGCTGGACTCCCACACGGCCAACCGCGATTCGAGTCCCGGACTTGGTGGCTTGAAGTTCATGCTGAGCATATGTACATGTTTGCCCGAGATCCCAGGAGGAGAATGGAGAAGGAATTGAGACATGGCCACCCTCCCTGAGGAGTAACTTCTCACCTTCCCTCTCACCATCTCTGTCCCTCGCTCTCTCCAGTGAGTGCACATGCCTTAAGGCAAAAACTTCTAAAATCAATAAATAAATAAATAAATAACCTGACCAGGGCCAACAGATGGTGTGGTGGTTAAGGGACTGGACTCCCACATGGGTGGCTGCAGTTCAAGCTGCAGACCTGGCAGCAGCTTGCTTTCTCACTTTACCTCTCTCTCTCTCTGACTCTCTCTCTGGTGAGCACAGGTGCCCTATAGCAAATTTTAAAATAATAATAAATAAAATTAAAATAAGTAATTCTTTTAAAAAAAAAATGCTGTGGAAATGTTCCAGATGAAAGAAACATGTAAACTAAGTATAAAGTGAATCTTTGATTGGATGCTGGATCACACACATTTTTTAAAAAAGAGAGGGACCCAGCAGTTAGCGTAAAGGCTATGTCGCTGGACTCCCATGTAGTCGACCACAGTTCACATCCCGGATCTAGTGGCTTAAAACTCATGCTGGGCGGTGTGTGCGTGCCCAAGATCCCAAGAGGAGAACAGAGGAGAAGGGATTGCAGTGTGGCCATCTCCCCTGGGGGGTGATTTCTTGCTTTCTGTCTCTCTGTCTCTCTCTGTCTGTCTGGCAAGCACACGCACCCTGTAGCAAAAACCTCTCAAAAAAAAAAAAGAGAGAGAGAGAAGAGAAACAACTGACCATTTCCCTCTCATATTTAAAACTCTCCAATGGCCCCCCTTCATCCTATAAATAAATTCTAAACTCCTTCCCTTGGCTGACAAGGCCTCCTCAATCTGATCTGGGCTGGCCTCACCTCTCCAATCCCTTCCTCACACCATCCATATGCTTGACCACAGGTCAAGTCCTGGACCTGCAACTCACTCTTTCTCTCTCTCTCTCTCTCTCTCTCTCTCTCTCTCTCTCATCAAATTTAAATAAATAAAGTTAAATAAAATAATTCTTATTAAAAACTTTAAAAAGCCTAGGATCAATCTTCACTCACAGACCCTAAGTGCCAGCACTGGGCTGAGGGTGCTAATAATAGCATGGTGGAAAGAGCACAGATCTTGATACTGATTGCCTGACTCAAATCCCAGCTCTCAGCCTGCTATAGTGCCCTGTCCCTGTAATCCCAGCTATTCAGGAGGCTGAAGCAAGAAGTTTGTGAGTTCAAAGTCACCTTGTGCAATACTATGAGAATTTGTCTCAAAAGAAAAGTAGAAAAGAAAAAGAAATGCCAGCTCTGACCCTTGCCAACTGGTGACTTGAGCAAGTTACTGAGCCCTTCTGCCTTTCCATTTTTTCATAACTAAAATGCAGATAACAGTCCCACCCCATAGGTTCTCTATGTAAAGCACCTAATTACCCTGCAAGAAAGTCAGGTGGCAGTGGTAGCAGCTGCTCTGTCTTGCATAGGTAGGTGTGCCAGGTACAAGCCCCTTTGGAGTGGGTGCTACTAAGCCCCATCTCACAGAGCTCAGAGAGACCAGGTTAACTCAAGGTCTCCCAGCCAGTAAGCGCTGGAGCTGGGATGAGACCCGGACCTAGATCCTACTCCAAAACCTGGGGCGTAGGGGCAAAGGGTGGAAGAGATGCGTCTTCGGGTGTGTGCAATGGGCCAGGAGAGGGCGCCCGAGTGCTCAGGAGGGAGGCCGGGCGTGAGGGGCGGACACGCCCACTGCGCCGTCGGCCGAGGCGGGGCTGGGGGCCGTGGTGCGGGTCTCACCGACAGGATGTCCTGCTGCTGCAGCATTGCCCGCACGTTCACGGCGGAGCTGTCTTCCATGTCCTGAATGGCGCTGATCAGCTCCTGATTGAGCGTGGTGAGGAAGTGCTCGTGCTGGTGGAGCTCCTGGAGCGTGGCCCGCCGGTTCTTGAGCATCATCTGCGGATGGAGGAAGGCAGAGTGGGACTCCGCGCTGTGCGAGGCCAGGCCGCAGTCTCCGCTAGCCCGGGGACCGCGTCGCTGTTGCCGGGCACCCGCCCCCTTGTGGCCTCCGCTGGTGGTCAGTCCGAGTGGGCGGCGGTCCCTATTGTCTCCGTGTCTGAGCGCCTTGAAATCTGGCCCACTGGGCCAGCATCAGCGTGCACCCGGGGAGCAATGGCTGCCTCGACTCCCTCCCACTCTAACTCTCCACCCTGGCCACACCTAGGGGCTCTCTTTGTTCCTTTTGCTCCTCATTTCTCTATCCTTTGCAGGAAATAATCCCTTGCCAGCCTCAGCTCCTGTATTTCTCGCAAATGAACAATCAGGCAAATGCACTGAGTGCTTATTATGTGCGGGACCCTGTGCTAAGACTTCAGCCCTCACAGCAGCCCTACATGGTGGGCACTATTATTAGCTCCACTTATTACACGTGAAAGCCCAGGATCAGAGGCTGGCAGGTGGCTTGGTAGTTAAGGGCCCTGGACTTCCACATGCTTGACTCTAGTTCGAGTCCTGGACCTGGCAGCTCTCTAGCCCTCCCCGCATGCGCTCTCTCTCTCCGTCAAATTAAAATAAATAAATAAAGTTAAGTAAAATGATAATTATATAAAAAAATAAAAAGCCTAAGATCAGACTCTAACTGATCCAAGGTCATGCAAAACAAAGCTGCTGTCCTCAGTCTGGGCTGCTGGCCATCCACCTATCTTGCCTCCACATCTCCAAGTACCTTGTGGGAAATGCCAAGCTTCAAGTCCCAGATCCACAGAGCCCACATTGCTGGTGTTGGTACCAAAAGTCTCCAGTTCTCACACATCCGACTCCCAGGTGATGCTGATACAGAGTAGAATTTGAGGGCTAGACGGTGGTGCAGTGGTAACACCATGCTCTGTGAGGCAGGTATGGAAGGTTCCAAGTTCGTGTCTAAAGGCCTCTCCAAACACACCTAGCTCACATGTGCCATCACCCGGGGATGGCTGAAGCTAGGGTAGCTCATAGCATGAAAACCCAAGCATGCTACTTGTGTGTGTTTGTGTGTGTGTGTGTGTGTGTGTCTCACACACAAAAAAAAGAAAAGAATAAACTTAAAAAGAAAAAAAAAAAATGTGTAGAGAGCCTGCCCCATCACCTAGTGGTTAAAGGAACAAGATTTCACATGGCCAGCTGAATAGATTAAGTCCTGGACCCAATGGCTTGAAAATACACCAAAATGCAAATGGAGGAAGAGATGGAAGAGAAGGGACTGCAGCAGGACCACATCCCATTATGAGGTATGAGGGTTTCTCTCTCTCTCTCTCTCTCTCTCTCTCTCTCTCACTGGCGGGTGCATGTACCCTTAGGCAAATATAATTAATTTAAAAGAAGAAAAAAAGAGTAAAAATGAATGCATTGGATGACCTCTGCTCTAGAAATGGAAGTTTCTACCACACCTAATGGAGAACCTGCTTTGTTTTTTTCCTGATCCTTATCCCAATTTCTTTTTTTTTTCTTTTTTTATTGAGATCTTTTGCTATACAGAAAGTGCACTCGCTGGAGACACAGAGAGACAAAGTGAGAACTCACCCCTAGGGTAGGTGGCCATACCACAATCCCTTCTCCATTCTCTCAGGATTCTGGGCACACACGCATGGTCTGAGTTTTAAGCTCCGGGGTCTGAAACTCAAATTGCGGACTACTATGTGGGAGTCCAACAACATAACCGTTACCCAATTTCCTTTTTTGCTTTTCTTTGGGGGGGTGGAGAGATTTTTGCTATAGAGTGCATGCACTCGCCGGAGAGACAGAGACAGATTTCTCACTAGAAATCACCCACCAGGGGCGATGGCCATGCAGCAATCCCTTATCCTCCATTCTCCTCTCGTAGTTTTTGGCATGCACACGCACCTGGTGTGAGTTTCAAACCACCAAGTCCAGGACTCAAACTGTGGTCAACTACATGGGAGTCCAGCAATGTAACCATTACCCTATCTGCTGGCCCCCTTACCCCAATTTCTTTCTCTTTTTATTTTATTTTTTTAAAGAATTATTTATTTAAGGGCCAGCAGGTGGCATGGTGGTTAAAGTGATAGGCTCTCCCATATAGCCAACCATGGTTTGAGTCCCAGACCTGGTGGCTTGCTTCCTCACTTTCCCTCTTTCTCTCTCTCTCTGTGTTTCTCTCTGGTCATATTAAAATAATGAATGAATAAATATATTTTTTTTTAAATCCTGGACCATGTGGCTCGCTTGCTTACTTTCTCTGTCTGATCAAACTGGAAAATAATAATAATAATAGAGTTAAATAAAATAATTCTTTTTAAAAAAATTACTATTACTATTACTTTCTAAATTTGACCAGAGAGAAACAGAGAAAGGGAAAGGGAGAAAGCAAGCTGCCAAGTCCGGGCCTCAAACTGTGGTCGGACAAGTGGGAATCCAGGGCCTTTAACCACCATGCCGCCTGCTGGCCCCATTACCCCAGTTTCTCATTACATGATCACCATTCCCCCTAGGTACAGTCTGTAGTTATGTCTTCCCCCTTCTCTATTTTCCTCCTAAGATTTACTACCACCCATAGTAACATGCTTTCCCATTTTCTCGCCTCCTTCCTCTCTCCTGTGAGGGTCACATCCTGGAGGGCTGGGCTTTCATTTCCTCCTTGCCCCTCAGGCCAGTCTCCACATGACAGTGGCAGCCACCCAAGGTCTCCCGTGAAACCTAAGTCAGGTGATGACACCCCTGCTCTACTCAGCGTCCTCCAGAGTCTTCCTGTCTTACCATAAAACCCAAGACCGCAGCCAGTGCGGTGGGAAGATGCCATGCACCAGGTTGAGGCCTCATGGGAGGCCGAAGTTCAATTCCCAGCCCAACCTGAGCAGGTATGACAGTACATTCCTGTGGCCTGGCTTACTGGCAGGCTGGAGCAGGAGGATCCCTACTCCAGACCCTGTCAGAAAACACCGAACTTGGGACCAGCAGTTAGCATAATGGCTATTTCACTAGATTCCCATGTAATCCACCGCAGTTCGCATCCCGGACCTTGT
>NW_006159923.1:445633-446434 GCF_000334495.1 Tupaia belangeri chinensis | reverse complement strand
CCCAAGATCCCGAGAGGAGAATGGAGGAGAAGGGATTGCGGCGTGACCATCCCCCCTGGGGGGTGATTTCTCGCTTTCTGTCTCTAATTCTGTCTGGCTGGTGAGCGCACGTGCCCTATAGTGAAAATCTCTCAAAAAAAAAATAAATAAATAAAAGAAAACACCAAACTCGGGGACCAGATGCTGCAAAGCAGTAAAATGCCATGCTCTGCAAGGCAGTCCCACACAGGAAGCTTCAGAGACCTCCAAGTACACCAGGCACAGGCTGGACCCTGATCTAGGGCTGGCCGAACGCTGGGGGTGAGGGAGAATCATGGCGTCAGGACCCTGATGAGGGTTCTCTCTCTCTTTCTCATACAGAGGAAACAGACAAGCTTAAAAAAAAAAAAATAAAAACTGACTCTTGTCTCTCCTTCCTCATGTTCCCTCCCCCACGTGTACTTTCTCTCCATCACTAAAAATAAAAGAGAAAGGGACCAGTCCGTGGCTTAATGGTTACGTCACTGGACTCACACATGATCATATGTGGTTCAATTCCTAGACCCAACAGCTTGAAACACACCAGGCACATATGTGTGCGTGCCCAAAATTCCAAAAGGAGAATGGAGTAGAAGGGACTGTGGCATGGCCATCCCCCACGGGGGAGTGATTTCTTGCTTTCTGTCTGTCTCTGGTGAGTGCATGTGCTCTGTAGAAAAAAAATTCTCTAAAATATTAATAAATAAATAAATAAATAAATAAATAAGAAGGGCTGGCTGTCCTATAGCTCAGTGGTTAAGGGAGCTGGTCCCCGCGTGGACT
>NW_006159923.1:436360-445352 GCF_000334495.1 Tupaia belangeri chinensis | reverse complement strand
GTCCTCTGCAGCTGGTCCCACATGACCAACGGCAGAGGACACTTGTGCTCGCCAGAGAGAGGTTAGAGATTAAAGAGGAAAAAGGCTTTCAAAGCAAATATATGTCGCCTTTTTTCTTAAAAGAATTATTTTATTTAACTTTATTTACTTATTTCTTTATTTTAATTTGACCAGAGAGGAATGGAATTAGAGAGAGGGAAAGCGAGAAAGCAAGCCACCAGGTTTGAGACTTGAACTGTGGTCAGCCCTGTGGGAGACCAGCACCCTTAACCACCATGCCACTTGCCGGCCCCTTTTGCCTTTTTTCTTTATATAGTAGTCAGTCACTGAGCTATTAAAAAACTTTCTTGGAGGCAGGACCAGCAGTTAGCGTAATGGCTATGTCGCTGGACTCCCATGTCGTCGACTCTGGCTCAAGTCCCAGACCCAGTGACTTAAACTCACGCCAGGTGCGTGTGCGTGCGTGTCCAAGATCCTGAGAGGAGAATGGAGAAGGGATTGCGGTGTGACCATCCCCCCTGGGGGGTGATTTCTCGCCTTCTGTTTCTCTGTCTCTCTCGGTCTTTCTGGCAAGCGCACACACCCTATAGCAAAAACCTCTCAAACAAACAAATAAAAAAAGATAAACAACCCACTAGGTTGTATTCCTAATGCAACAAAATAAAAGCAATTCTGATTGTTTTGTCATGTCTTAAACATAACAGCAAATGCTTTGTGTAACTGGCTTCAACCTCTGGTACTGCCATTTTCCGGCTGAGTGACTTGGTGCAAATCGTTTATCTCCCTACACCTCAGCTTCCCTGTCTGTAAAGCGGGAATGAAGACGAGTTTACACAGGGTCGTTGCGAGGAAGAAATGAGTTCCGTCTGGTGCCCGTGACGTGTTCAGTGCATGTTTGCTACAACCATGCCCGCCCCCTGCCCTGGGCCCTCTGGGCAGATGCTCCTCATACCCTCAGTAAGCGGACTTTGGCCTGCATCTTCCCTGGGTTCGACTTCTCCTTTCTCTGTGGTTCTTGTAGATGCTTTGGCTGACTTGTCACCAATGTGGTGGACTTGGAATGCGAGGCTGAGGACAGACAGGGAAGGACAGGGAGAGGGTAAGGGTACAGGCAGGCCTGAGACCCGGTCTCAGAGAATGCACTGAGGAGAGGGGGTCCGGGCCCCAGCCCCACCCACTCACAACCTTACACCAAGACACTGGACAGAGGATACACACATCCTCAGCTCAAGGCGCCATTCTGGACCTTGACATAAGGGTAGGACGACCCCAGGTGAAAGCTGTGACTATGGGCACAGGCAGGGTGGACAAGGATACCAACGGGAGACAGCCAGGCACCCTCCCCCCAAATCAGCCAGTCAGAGGAGAGCTGGAACTCCATGTTTGTGTCTGGCCAGTAGCTGACACACGAGATAACACCAGAGTCTGGCAGGCCTGAATCCCTGCTCTCCCACCAGCCTGGCTCAAGGGAAGATCACATAGGATGAGGTTAAGAACAAAAACCAGGACCAGCAGTTGGCTTAATGGCTATGTCCCTAGACTCCCACGTAGTCGACCGCGGTTTGAGTCCCGGACCCGATGCCTTAAAATTACACCGGTCACATGTGTGCGTGCCCAAGATCCCAAGAGGAGAATGGAGGAGAAGGGATTCCAGAGTGGCCATCCCCCAGGGGGATGATTTCTCGCTTTCTGTCTCTCTGTCTTTGTCTTTCTGATGAGCACACATGCCCTATAGCAAAAACCTCTCCAAAAAAAAGAACAAGAACCAATGAACCAGACAGCCAGGATTCCAACACATTCCATCATCATGCCTTTCTCACAGGGTTGTTGCAAACATTAAATAAGAAGTTACAATGGGACCAGCAGATAACATAATAGTTACATCACTGGACACCCACGTAGACAACCACGGTTCAAATCCCAGACCCAGAAACTTAAAACTCACACCAGGTACATGTGTGTTTGCATGCACGTGTGCCCAAGATCCCAAGAGGAGAATGGAGAAGGAATTACAGTGTGGCCATCCCCGGGCAGAGGGGTGATTTCTCACTTTCTGTCTTTCTGTGTCTCTCTGTCTCTCTGCCTCTCCAGTGAGCACACATGCCCTATAGCAAAAATCTCTCGAAAAATAAGTTACAGATCGGGGTCAGTAGGTGGCGTTGTGGTTAAGGCACAGGATTCCCACATGGCCCACCATTGTTAGAGTCCCCAACTTGGTGGCTTGATTCCTCACTTTCCCTCTCTGTCTCTGGTGAGCACACATGCCCTATCACAAATTTAAAAAATAATAAAAGTAAATAAATAATATTTTTTAAAAATTTTTAAAACAAGCAAACAATAATAAATCATTTTTTTTCTTTTTTTGGAGAGGTTTTTTTTGCTATAGTGCGCGTGCACTCACCAGACAGACAGAGAGAGACAGAGAGACAGAAAGCAAGAAATCACCTCCCAGGGGGGATGGCCACGCCACAATCCCTTCTCCTCCATTCTCCTCTTGGGATCTTGTGCACGCACGCACATGCTCCCGGCGTGAGTTTAAGCCATTGGGTCCGGACTCGAACCACGGTCGACTACGTGGGAGTCCAGCGACATAGCCATTACACTAACTCCTGGTCCCAATAACATATTTTTTTAGGAAATACTTAACTTTCTTTCTTTCTGTCTTTCTTTATTTCAATTTGACCAGAGAGAGACAGAGTGAGAGAGAGAGGGAAAGTGAGAAAGCATGCTGCCAGGTCCAGGACTTGAACCATGGTCAGCCATGTGGGAGTCCAGTAATCTTAAACACACCATGCAACCTGCTGGCCCCATAAATAATTTTTTTAAAAGGAGAATTGGGGAGCAGATGGTGTGGTGGTTAGGGCACTGGGCTCCCACAAAGCTGGTCACAGTTTGAGTCCCAGACCCCCTCTCTCTCTGGTCAAATGTTAATAATAATAAATAAAATTAAATAATTAATTGGTTTGTTTTAAAAAGAAGAGGGGCCAGCAGGTGGAGTAATGGTTACGTTGCTGGACTCCCATGTAGTTGACTGTGGTTCGAGTCCCAAACCCAGCAGCTTAAAACTCACACCAGGCACGTGTGTGTACCCAAGATCCAGAGAAGAGAATAGAGAAAGAATTGTGGTATGGCCATCCCCCCTGGGGGGGAGAGGGTGATTTCTTGCTCTCTGTCTTATCTCTCTGTGTCTCACCAGTAAACACACATGCCCTATAGCAAAAATCTCTCTCTAAAAAAAAAAAAAGAAGGAAGAAATTACAGCCCAGCAGGTGGTATGGAGGTTAAGGCACCTGGATTCCACAAAACCAATTCTGCAGTTCAAGTCCCAGTCCCAACAGCTTGAAAATCACAATGAGTGCATGTGTGCACGCATGTGCCCAAAGTGCCAATAGAAGAACGGAGAAGAGACTGGAGCATGGC
This sequence comes from Tupaia belangeri chinensis, assembly GCF_000334495.1. Taxonomy (NCBI): domain Eukaryota; kingdom Metazoa; phylum Chordata; class Mammalia; order Scandentia; family Tupaiidae; genus Tupaia; species Tupaia belangeri. The sequence continues at coordinate 441,932 of NW_006159923.1, read as the reverse complement.
CATTGTCGTCTCCCTCTGGGGGGTGGAGGGGGTGTCAGTTCTCATTTGCCCTCTCTCTCTGTCTCTTTCTGGTGAGTACATGTGCCCTATCACAAATTTAAAAAAAGAAAGAAAGAATAATAATAAATAAAATTAAATAAATAATGCTTTATAAAAAGAAGAAGTTACAGGACAGCAGGTGGTGTGGAGGTTAAGGCAGCTGGATCCCACATAGCCAACGCCACAGTTAAGTCCCAAACTCAGCACCTTAAAAATCACACTGGGTGTATGTGTGTGTACATGCCCAAAATGCTGAGAGAAGAATGGAAAAGGGATTACAACATGACCACCCCCCATGGGGGTTGATTTCTCAATTTCTCTTTCTTTCTCTCTCTCTCTGTCTCTGCCTCTCTCTAGTGAGTGCCCTATAGCAAAAATTAAAAACACAAATAAAAAATAAGAAGTTACTATACTGGGACAGCCCTGTGCACAGTAGCTAAGCATTGTGCATAGGAAGCCAGATCCCACATGGCCTAATACAGCTTGAATCCTGGCCCCTGTGTTCTCACATTCTGGGCTGGATATAGTCACTAGCTATCACTTATTTCTGATGGTCTGAGGATTGGGACCACAGCACCAAAGCACACGAGCTTTACAAATTCTTTATTTTTTTTTTTTTGAGAGGTTTTTTGCTATAGGGCGCGTGCGCTCACCAGACAGAGACATAGAGACAGAAAGCAAGAAATCACCCCTCGGGGGATGGTCACGCCACAATCCCTTCTCCTCCATTCTCCTCTCGGGATCTTGGGCACGCACGCACACGCGCCCGGCGTGAGTTCTAAGCCTCCGGGTCCGGGACGCAAACCACGATCGACTGCGTGGGAGTCCAGCAACAGAGCCATTACGCTAACTGCTGGTTCCCAAGAGCTTTACAAATTCTGACTGGCAGTCTTTAAGGTCCTCTAAAATCACAGCCTAGCTGGCTGTGGTTCTGCCAGCATTTGGAGGGTACTTGCTCCCTCGCAGCCTGTCTTGCACCGATATGAGACGGATCACCAGGAGCTGCAGCTCTAATCTCAGTCCCCACCTAAACCCCTGCTCCTGGTGCAGTCTACTGGGGAAAGATGTGAGATTTTTAATAGGTTGATATTCTTTTTTTTTTTAAGAATTATTAATCTACTTTTATTTATTCATTTGACCATAAAAAGACACACACACACAGAGAAGGAAAGTAAGAAAGCAAGCCACCAGGTCTGGGACTTGAACCATGGTCAGCCATGTGGGAGTGTCCAGCACCTTAACCATGCCACCTGCTGGCCCCCCTTTAAAAAGAAGAATTATTTTATTTAACTTTCTTTATTTATGTATTTATTTGTTTGTTTATTTTAATTTTCCCAGAGAGGGACAGAGCAAGAGAGAGACAGAGAGAGAGAAAGTGAGAAAAACAAGCCACCAGGTCCAGGACTCAAACCACGGTCAGCCATGTGGGAGTCCAGCACCCTTAACCATGATGCCACCTGCCAGTCCCTAGGTTGATATGCTTAATCCTGAGAAGTTTTAGTACTAAGTACTATGATGATGAAATAAACTAATTTTGTGTTAATCTTATATGTAGCTAGCTAGTATTTCATCATATTGTTTAAGAGATAGAATGATTAATAGACTAATCCTGTGATTCTAATTTTAAAGATGTAAATAAGATTTTTATTTAGATTATTTTAAGTTAAAGGTTAAGGTAAAGGTTTAAGACACTCTTATTAGATGTGAATAAATTACTAGAACTTTTAGGAGAGTATAAACTTGCCCAAATTTAGAAGTTTATTTATTACACATGCAAGAATTATTGAAATACCCAATGGCCGTTGTTAATCCAATAAGTGAACTATTTAACAATGAAAATGAATATATTACATTTTAAAATCTGACTTAAAAGGCTAGGGGAATTTAATTAACCAAGTTCCAAAATTCCCCATACAAGTATTTATAAAAAGTAGAAGATTCCTAAGTTGAACTTAATTGCTTAAGGAAGATTTGTAGCTTTAATAATAAGTATTTCTTTTCTTTAGTGGTAGTAACCCTATTTACCTTTTTATTTTAAATTGACCTTTTTTTTTTTTTTTTTTCTAGACCCTTCCAGATTCCATTTTATTAAGACACTCTTATTAGATGTGAATAAATTACTAGAACTTTTAGGAGAGTATAAACTTGCCCAAATTTAGAAGTTTATTTATTACACATGCAAGAATTATTGAAATACCCAATGGCCGTTGTTAATCCAATAAGTGAACTATTTAACAATGAAAATGAATATATTACATTTTAAAATCTGACTTAAAAGGCTAGGGGAATTTAATTAACCAAGTTCCAAAATTCCCCATACAAGTATTTATAAAAAGTAGAAGATTCCTAAGTTGAACTTAATTGCTTAAGGAAGATTTGTAGCTTTAATAATAAGTATTTCTTTTCTTTAGTGGTAGTAACCCTATTTACCTTTTTATTTTAAATTGACCTTTTTTTTTTTTTTTTTTCCAGACACATTCAGATTCACATGTAGTTTTTCTGGGTTTTTTTTCGGTAATGTCCCCATTTCACAAATGAGAAAACTTCGGTTCAGAGAGATGAATAACTTTCCCAAGTATGTAAACGGTAGAGCCAAGCTTTAAACCCAAGTCTGCCTGAGCCAAGATCTCAGAACTCCCCTGGAAAATGTGGCAATGATGTGGCAGAGATTATCCTCCAAGATCACCAAACCCTGTTTTCTTTTCCCCTGGACACATAGCTGGACTACATTTCCCATCTTCCCCTGTGGTTAAGGATAGGGGAAGATGGGATGTTCCCTTTCCCTGGAACATGAATGGGAATGATGGGTGTCACTTAATTCTGGGCCCCAAAAAACTGCCCACAAAATCATCTTGTGTTCTTGCCTTCTCTCTTCCTTTTCAGTCACTTGGTTGTAGAAATATCCAGCAGATAACTTCAAGGCCTTACATAATATCAAAGCCACAGGTCAAAGGAGCCTGGTTCCTTGAATTACCTCCTGGAACAGAGTACCTTCTACCCCCAGATCTACAAATGTACTTTGGCATAAATGAGAAATAAACTTCTATATTAATCCTTGAAATGCAGAGATTGTTTGTTTTATCAGTTAGCCTACTCTATGATGAAGAGGGCCAAGAGCAGCCATCTATCAGGTCTCCAACCCCCAGAACACCCCAGTACTTGCACCCACCTGGCTGGGCCTTCATCACAGTCTTCATTTTGCTTTTAGAGTGGCTGCCAGCTGGTCGCACTGGAGGCAAAGTAAATGTCTTGGTTTTCTGCTTGGACCGCTGCCATGGGACATAATTCTACCAAACATAATGCGATTGGTCACACAATATGGTAAGTTCAAATCCCACCTCCATCTTTTACAGATATCTGTGACTTCTAGCAAGTGATTTTACCTCTCTGAGCCTCAATTTTCTCAATTGTAAAGGAGATCTATTGATAAAACATTTCTCCATAGGTTGGTAAAAGAATTCCAAAGATGGTATTTGTAAAGTATTTGGTAACTATCCCATAAACATTAGCTATCACTTTTTTTAAAAAAAATCAGTCAGCCAGAACTTACTAAGCACATCCAGGCTGTGAGGCGCTAAGAAGTCTGAGAAACACAAAGCATGGAAAAGACCTGCTACCCACCCTCAGAAAATCAGAATAGCAATCAGCAAGGAATAAGAGAACAGCAATAATATACCCATCCCTACATTCTCATAAAGTAGCTAGAGGAGAAAAACGAGGTGCAGAGATTTGCTCCAGGTCCCACAGCAAATGTGTGATACATGCGGGATTGGAATTCAGGGCTCCACAGGAGTCAGAATAGTGCAAGTTCTAAGTGGATGGGCTACAAGGTCTGCTAGCCCCCAGCTCTGCTCTATCCCTCCCAACTCACCAGACTCTGCAACTTGTGGACTGCAGAGTAATTCTTAGAGTGGTTAGGTCTGGAAAGAGAGGAGGGCAGGGAAAAAAAAAATTCCATCATTCCCAGCCCATGGGGTTGCACGCAGCAAACTTCAAACAGTCTTGGAGTCTGTTACGGAACTCCAAATCCCAATTTACCAAGCACGTAGAGCAGAAGGCTAGGGGGAAAGGGGCGGGGCAGCAAGATGTTGGCAGGGATGGGCGTGGTCAGAAGACTCCGGATCACATCGGAGTGGGCGGGACGACGTTAAGGCGGGGAGAATCACGCATGCGCACTCCTCTATCCCGCCGACGCTCCTTTTTACCTACTTCTCAAAGACATGCGCCATTGGAGAAAATGAACGAGGAGTAGTGAGTCCGCGGAACCCTGGTCTTCTAGATGCCTGTTCGATCTCTCCAACTTCTTTGTCTCAGCGTGGATCGCGCGGTAACCAAGCCACTCAAACTTACAAGCGAGACCTGACGCTTTCTTGTCTGGTTCGGTTTCCAAGGAAACGGGACGCTGACTACCGAGCGCCTAGAGGGACTAATCTCGCAAGGCAAACGGTAGTGCGCCCCATTTTCTCTTTAACTTGGTTTCGAATACCTAGTTTCCCCTGCCCATAATTCTAAAGAATTGTTCATATATCATATTATTCCTCTTTCATCAAACCGCCACTGTTTCTTCACTCTTGGCTAATGACTTTTCTTCCCATTTCTCTAAGAAAATCGTGGGAGTAAGCTCACAAATTCACAACACCTCACTTATCCACCTTTTCCCCCTCATTCCCATAGTTTTAAAAAATATTTATTTATTGAGGGCGGCAGGTGGTGTGATGGTTGAGGGCTCTGTACTCCCACAAGATGCCCACTATTCAAGTCCTGGACCTGACGGCTTGCTTTCTCTCTCTCTCTTCACTCTGTCCCTCTCTGCTCAAATTTAAAATAAATAAATGAAGTTAAATAAAATAATTCTTTTAAAAATTTACTCATTATTATTATTTTTCAAGTTTGATGGGAGAAGGAGGGAGAGAAAGTGTCTAGAACTGTGGTCAACCACATGGGAGTCCAGCACCTTAACCACCATGCCACCTGCTGGCCCCTCGCTCATTCCTTTAACCCTGTGTGAACTACCTGACACCGATTCCAACACTTGAGCACCAAACCTTGTCTGCACTTTTTCAAAGATACTGGCCAAGCAATGCCTGTTTTCTTCTACATCAGCATGTTCACTGTTCCTTTCTATCATTCCTATCAGTACACCATGTTATTTCTTCTGTTTAAAAAGAATGAGCAGAAGGGCCAGCAGGTGGCGTGGTTCAGGTTGAGACCTGGTGGCTTGCTTTCTCACTTAACCTCTCTGTCTGTCCCTCTCTGGTCAAATTAAAATAAATAAATAAATAAAGTTTTTAAAAAATAATAATAATAAGGGAACCAGCAGGTAGAAGTTAAGGGAACTGGATCCCACATGGCAATTCCATGGTTTTAGTCTCAGATCCAGGGGCTTGAAAATCAGGTGTGCATGCCCAAACTGTAGAGAGGAGAATGGAGGAGAAGGGATTGGCATCCCCCTCAGAGGGTGATTTCTCACTCCCTTTCTCTCTCTCTCTCTCTCTCTCTCTCTCTCTCTCTCTCTCTCTCTCTGTCTTTCTCT
>NW_006159923.1:423224-436346 GCF_000334495.1 Tupaia belangeri chinensis | reverse complement strand
TTGGGGGTCACGTGCCCCCTATAGCAAAAATCTCAAAAGAAATAGTGACCAGCTACCCTTCTGTTTCTGCTTCACTTTACTTTTTTTTTTTTTTTGGAGAGGTTTTATGCTATAGGATGTGTGCGCTCACCAGAAAGACAGAGAGGGACAGAGACAGAAAGTGAGAAATCACCCCCCAGGGGGGATGGCCATGCCACAATCCCTTCTCCTCCATTTGCCTCTGAGGATCTTAGGCACACATGCACACACGCCGGGTGTGAGTTTAAGCCCCCAGGGCCAGGACTCAAATCACAGTCAACTACATGAGAGTCCAGTGACATAGCCATTACGCCAACTGCTGGTCCTTTCTGCTTCGCTTTAAAGCAAAGCTCCTAGAGAGGTTGCCTGCTCTCTTGTCTTGCACTCTTCTATTTCAGTCAGTCTTTGACTCTCCACCTCTCACTGAAACTGCCCTCATCAATGTCATCAGTGAACTCCACTTTGCTAAACCCGTGGTGGCTTCTTGGTCTTCACCTCATTTGGTTTTTCTGTAGCTGTTTTTTTTTTTTAAGAATTGTTTTATTGGGACCAGTAGTTGACATAATGACTATGTCTCTGGATTCCCATGTAGTTAACCACGGTGACTCACACCAAGTGCGTGTGCGTGCCTGCCCAAGATCTCCAGAGGAGAATGGAGGAGAAGGGATTACAGCGTAGCCTTCCCCCTGGGGGGTGATTTCTCGTTTTCTGTCTTTCTGGCAAGCATACACGCCCTATAGCAAAAAAAAAAAAAACCTCTCCAAAAAAAATTGTTTTATTTCACTTTATTTGTTTATTTATTTAAATTTGACCAGAGAGACAGACACAGAAAGAGAGAAAGTGAGAAAGCAAGCTGCCAGGTCTGGGACTCAAACCGCCATTTGGGAGTCCAGCCCCTTTCTATAGCATTTTCACAGCTGATTACTGCCTCCCAAGAAACCACTCTCTTGAGTTACTTCCTATATCTTTTTTCAGTCTAATTGGTGATTCCTCCTCCTCTCCCTTTATTTTTGGAGGGTCCTAGGACTCAGTCTGGCCCTCTCCTTTTCTCTTTCTTTTCTTTAAGAATCATGTTATTTCATTTATTATTATTATTATTATTTGTTTAATTTGACCAAAGAGAGACAGAGAAAGAAAGGGAAAGTAGGAGAGCAAACCTCCATGTCTGGGACTCGAACCATGGTTGGATATATGGAGTCCATCACCTTAACCACCACGCCACCTTTTTCTCCATCTTTTTCTCCAGATTTCAATCTATCAGTCCATTCACACTCCCTTCCGGTCTCATGGCTTTGGATGTTTATACCCGGATGCCTCCCAGACTGCAGTCCAGACCTCTCCCCTGAATTCCAGCCACAGACATCTAACTTTGCTCTCTATCTCCACCTCCAACTCTAATATCCAGTCTTACCCAAGAAACATTTTTCCCAACTCAAAATGGTAATTCTCTTCTAGGAGTCATCCTTGACTCATGTTTTATTTCATATCCAAATCTGTCAGCAGATCCTGTATACAGTACAGGAGTCCACCTTTATTCATGGGGGATACTTTTGTTTAGGGGGGTAGGGTTTAGAGACTTTTGCTATAGGGCACATGCGCTCACTGGAGAGACAGACAGAGACAGACAGAAAGTGAGAAATCACCCCCACAGAGGATGGCCACGCCACAATCACTTCTCCATTCTCCTCTTGGGATTTTGGGCATGCACACACATGGCCCCCCTGCATGAGCTTCAAGCCACCGGGTCTGGGACTCAAACTTCAGTTGACTATATGGGAGTCCAGCAACGTAACCATTATGCCTTCCTCTGGCTCTATGGGTGATACGTTTTTAAGGCCCTCAGCAGATACTTGAAACCACAGATAGTAACAAGCTCTATATATACTGTTTTTTCTCTCTACATATACCTATGACAAAGTTAAATTTACAAATTAGAGACAGCAAGGGATTAATGACAGTAATTAATAATAGAACAGTTATAATGATATGCCAGCACCATTACTCCTGTGCTTTGGGGTCATTATTGAGTAACACAAGGGCCACTGGAACACAAGCACTGTGATACTGCGACAGTCTATCTGATGACTGGGGTGGCTGTTAAGTGACTAGTATGTGGATAGCATGCGGATACACTGGACGAAGGGATGATTCACATCCCAGGCAGAATGGCACAGGATATTAGCATGTACCAGAGCAGTATGCAATTTAAAACTTATGAATTGTTTATTTCTGGAATTTTCCATTTAATATTTTCAGACTGTGGTTGATCATGTATAACTGAAACCACGGAAAGCAAAACCACAGTTGAGGGGGAACTCCCATACCTTCAAAGTATATCTGGAATCAGACCACTTGCCACCACCCACACACACATACCCATCTTTCTTCTTGCACGTAGACTATGGCACCAACTCGCACCCTTACCCACCTCCAGTTCTGTCTCCGCACACCAGGTTTGTTAGATAGAGCATAGATTTAAAATAAATTCCAGTTTTAAAAAATAATTGGAAGGGAACACATTATTTGAAATCACTTAACTTCAAAGTTCTCAACCTTTTTCAACCTCTTAAAAATCACTGGGGGTGGGGGGTGACCAGCAGATGGAATAATGGCTGCGTTGCTGGACTCCCATGTAGTCAACTGTGGTTTGAGTCCTGGACCCAGTGGCTTAAACTTACGCCATACGCATGTGCATGCCTGCCCAAGATCCCAAGAGGGGAATAGAGGAGAAGGGATTGCAGCGTGGCCATCCCCCCTGGGGGGTGATTTCTCACTTTCTATCTCTCTGTCTTTCTCTGTCTTTCTGGCAAGTACACGCGCCCTATAGCAAAAACCTCTCCAAAAAGAAATTACTGGGGGAAAGGCCAGCAGGTGGTATGTGGTAGTTAAGGGCACGGGACTCCCACATGGCCAACCACGGTTCAAGTCCTGGACTGGCGACTTGCTTTCTCATTTTCCCTCCTTTTCTCTCTTTCTCTCTTTCTCTCTCTCTCTCTCCCCTCCCCTCGGGTATAAATAAACAAATAATCTTAAAAAAAAATCAGGGCCAGCAGGTGGCATGATGGTTAAGGGCACTGGACTCCCACATGGCCAACTACAGTTCAAATCCCAGACCTGGCAGCTAGCTTTCTCACATTCCCTCCTCTCCCCCACCTTGCCCCACTTTGGTATAAATAAGTAAATAAATAAATAATCTTTTAAAATAAATTGGGGCCAGGGACCAGCAGTTGGTGTAATGGCTATGTTGCTGGACTCCCATGTAGTTTACTGCAGGTCAAGTCCCTGAACCGGTGGCTTAAACTCACGCCAGGCACATGTGCATGCATGCGCAAGATCCTGGAGGAGAATGGAGGAGAAGGGATTGTAATATGGCCATACCCCCTGGGGGTGATTTCTCACTTTCTGTCTCTCTGTCTCTGTCTTTCTGGCGAGTGCATGCGCCCTATAGCAAAAACCTCTGAAAAAAAAATCAAGGCCAGCAAGTGGCGTGATGTTTAAGGGCACTGGACATCTAAATGGACAATCACAGTTCGAGTCCCGGACCTGGCAGCTTGTTTTCTCACTTTCCTCTCTTTCCCACTCTGTCCCTCTCTAGTCAAATAAAAATAAATATAAGCAAATAAATAAATAAATAAAAATAATTCTTTAAAAAAATCACTCGGGGTGGAGGACGGCAGGTAGTGTGGTTAAAGGCACTGGATTACCACATGGCTATCTGCAGTTTGAGCCCTGGACCTGGCAGCTTGCTGTCTGACTTTCTCTGTCTCTCTCTCTCTCTGTCTCTGTCTGGTCAAATTTAAAAAGTAATAACAAGAAATGGAAATAAATAATCCTTCAAAAAAAAAAAATCACTGGGGGGCCAGCAGGTGGCTCGGTGGTAAAGGGGCTGGACACTTCCACGTGGCCAACCATGGTTCACGTCTGGGACCTGGTGGCTTCTTTTCTTATTGTCCCTCTCTTTCTGTGTCTTTCTGATCAAATTAAAATAAATAAATGAATAAATAAAAATAAATAAATAATGCTTTTTAAAAAATCACTGTGGAAAGGAACCAACAGTTAGCGTGGTGATTAAAGGCACTGGATTCCCAAATGGCCAACCGCAGTTTGAGTCATTTAACGCATGCCAGGCGCATGTGCGTGCGTGCCCAAGATCCCGAGAGGAGAATGGAGGAGAAGGGATTGTGACGTGGCCATCCGCCCTGGGGGGTGATTTCTCGCTTTCTGTCTCTCTGTCTCTCTCTTTCTGGCGAGCATACACGCCCTATAGCAAAAACCTCTCCTAAAAAAATAATAAATAACAAATGGGATTAAATAAATCTTTTTTTTGGAGAGATTTTCGCTATAGGGCACGTGCGCTCACCAGAAGACAGAGAGACTCATTAGATACAGAAAGCAAGAAATCATCCCCCAGGGGGGATGGTCACGCCGCAATCCCTTCTCCATTCTCCTCTCGGGATCTTGGGCACACACACACACACGCACCCAGTGTGAGTTTTAAGCCACCAGGTCCAGAATGCAAACTGCGGTCAACTACATGGGGGTCCAGCAACATAGACATTACGCTAACTGCTGGTTCCCAATAAATCATTATTTTTAAAAATATGTATATAATATATCACTGTGGCGGGTCAGCAGGCGGTATGTGGTTAAGGTGCTGGACACCCACATGGCCAACCGCAGTTCAAATCCCGGACTCAGCAGTTTAAAAATCACACTGGGGTATGTGCCTACATAACCAAAATCCCAGGAGGAGAATGGAGGAAAAGGGATTGGAGTCTGGTCATTCCCCCAGGAGGTCACTTTCCCTCTCACTGTCTCTCTCTCGCTCTCCAGTAAGCACTCTCATGGCAAAAAAAAAAAAAAAAAACAACTAAAAAAATAATGTCTGTAGGGACGAGCAGGTGTCATGGTGGTTAAGGTGCTAGATACTCCCATCTGGCCAGCCAAAGTTCAAGTCCCGGGTCTGGTGGCTTGCTTTCTCACTTTCTCTATCTCTCTCTGGTCAAATTAAAATGAATGAATGAATGAATGAATGAATGAATAAAATTAAATAATTCTTTTTTTAAAAAGCTACTGTAAAGCAGTATGTCCTGTTACACCAACAGTATCCTCATACCTCTCATTTTCACTGTTTTTTTTTTCTTTTTTGGAGAGATTTTCACTGTAGGGCGCGTGCGCTCGCCAGACAGAGAGAGACAGAGACAGAAAGCGAGAAATCACCCCCCAGGGGGGATGGTCATGCTGCAATCCCTTCTCCTCCATTCTCCTCTCGGGATCTTGGGCACGCACACGCGCCCGGCGTGAGTTTTAAGCCACCGGGTCCGGGACACGAACCGCGGTCGACTACGTGGGAGTCCAGCGACATAGCCATTACGCTAACTGCTGGTTCCCACTGTTTTTTTTTTTTTTCACTGTGTTTCTTAATTGCATCATTTTCTTTTGTGCTTGATTTAATCTTGTGTTTTTGTTTTAGTTTTTTCACCCTGGCCCCTAAGCAACAGGCTTTGCCATACAGCCTCGGTGCAGGTGGCCGTACCATCTAGAACTGTGTAATATACTCTCTGATGTTCACCAGTGATGAAACCACCTAAAGATGCATGTCTCAGAGCCCATCCCCGTCATTAAGGCACGCATGGCTGACCATCAGGATTTGGCAGAGAAGGGGATGGTGAGGTTTGAGGAAGAGAGGAGAAAAAATACTGCTGAGGGGCCCGTGTGAAAGGCAGCACCATAAGGGCAGAACAGAGAGAGAAAAGAGGCCTCAGAGAGAGACACCATCCCCTTAGGTGTTCAAGCCACTGAGCACAGGCCTTAGCCAAACTGCCAAACACTAGATTTCTGGTTTCTCTTAGAAAAGCAGACATCTGGCAACATTGGACTTGTATGTCTCTGTGGCATATTCTGCCAGAAATGAATATAGGATGCCCTCTTTTTTTTTTCCCTAAAGAATTATTTAATTTTTTATTTATTCATTCATTTATTTTAATTTTATCCAGCACCTTAACCACCATGCCACCTACTGGTTCCACCCTCTTTGTTTTGTTTTTTAAAGAATTATTTTATTTAACTTCATTTATTTATTTAAATTTGACCAGAGAGGGACAGACAGAGAGAAAGGAAGAAAGCAAGCTGCCAGGTCCAGGACTTGAACTACGGTCAGCCATATGGGATTCGAACACTCCTAACCAACATTTTGCCTGGGACCAACAGGTGGCTTGGTGGCTAAGACACTGGATTCCCACATGGCCCACCGCAGTTTGAGTCTTGGATTTGGCAGCTTGCTTTCTCACTTTCTTTCTGTGTCTCTCTCTGGTCAAATTAAAAAATAATAAGTAAATTTTTTTTTATAAAGAGGTTTTTGCCTTGGTGTGTACACTTGCTGGAGAAAGAGACAGAGACCGTAAGAGGGATCACCGCCACAGTGGGGATGGCCACACCACAATCTCTTCTCCATTCTCCTCCATTCTCCTTCTGGGACCTTGGGCATGTACACACATGTGCCCACCATGATCTTCAAGCCATTAGGTTCAGGACTTGAACCATAGCCAGCCATGTGGGAGTCCAGTGACATAACCACTATGCCATCTGCTGGCCCCCAGGGCTGCCCTCTTTAGATGGGTCTTGGTCCATACTCATCTGGACAGCTTTGCTTGGGGGCGGGGGGGCTAATACCTAGCTGGACCCTATACCTTCTGGTTTAATAATCTGCAAAATTTGACCTGAGGAAAATGGAATTTATCCAAATGCTGAACATACATGTACCAACAAAATCTTACAATAGAAGGAGATATGATTAAGGGCTAGCAGATGGTATGGTGGTTGGGGCGCTGGACTCCTACATGGGTGACCGCAGTTTGAGTCCCAGACCTGGCAGCTTGCTTCTCATTTTCCCTCTCTCTCTTGCTCACTCTGTTCCTCTCTGGTCAAATAAGAAATAAATAACTAAATAAAGTTAAATCATTCTTTTTTTAAAAACAAAGAAGATATGTTAGTTTTAATTAGATTTCCACAAATGAAATCATTTTTTTTTTTTTTGAGAGATTTTCACTGTAGGGCGCGTGCGCTCGCCAGACAGACAGAGAGAGACACAGAGACAGAAAGCGAGAAATCACCCCCCAGGGGGGATGGTCACGCCGCAATCCCTTCTCCTCCATTCTCCTCTCGGGATCCTGGGCACGCACGCACACGCGCCCGGCGTGAGTTTCAAGCCACCGGGTCCGGGACACGAACCACGGTCGACTACGTGGGAGTCCAGCGACATAGCCATTACGCTAACTGCTGGTTCCCCACAAATGAAATCTTTTCAAAAAAAAAAAAAAATGCTTTCAAGTCAGAAACAAAAGTGTCCCAAATATATTGATTATAAGATCCTTGCTAGTGCAGGAAGACAAGAAAAAGTGTTGGATCTGAAAAGAGAGACAAAACCTTCATTAGTCACAGACAATGTGATTGTCAACATTGTTAAGTAAAGAAATTCCATGAGAGGCAAGAGGAATGGAGGCTAAGGTGTCTGGATCCCACATGGCCAGCTGCACAGTTCAAGGCCCAGACCCAGTGGCTTGAAAATCAAGCCAGGCACATAAGCATGTGTGACCAAAATCCAGAGAGAATGGAGGAGAAGGGATTGTAGTGCGGCCTTTCCCCCCAGAGATTGATTTCTCACTTTCTCCCTCTGCCGTCTCCAGTGAATATATGTGCTCTATAGCAACCTAAAAAAGAAAGAGATTCTAAAAAGTACAGGATTTTTTTCCTGTAAGGCACATGAGTTCACCAGAAATCATTCCCTCTTCCTCCCAGGAGATGGCCATGCCACAATCCCTTCTCCCCCATTCTCCTGTTGGGACTCTGGGCATGTTCACACATGTACCCAGCATGTTTTTCAAGCCACCAGGTCTGGACACAAAGTCAGCCATATGGGATTCAGCACTTTAATCACCAAGTCACCTGCTGGCCCCACACAAGAAATTTTTTTTAATTATTTATTTACTTTTATTCATTCATTCATTTTATTTTGATTTGACCAGAGAGAGACACAGAGAGAAAGAGAAGGAAAGTGAGAAAGCAAGCCACCAAGTCCAGGACTCGAACCGTAGTCAACCATGTGGGAGTGGCCGGCACCTTAACCACCATGCCACCTGCAGGTCCCCACACAAGAAATTTTTAAAGATCACTGCTTTGTTGCTAGATAAGGAGTTAGTAGTAGACAAAATTCAGGTGTGTTCCTTCTAAGTGCCACCATTATAAAAAATATCTTTTCTTTTCTTTATTTATTTCCTCTATGAAAGACAGATAGCCACCCTCAACAGGGTCTTTATGCCTCAATCCACTTGTAGCCAGCCCAGATCACAGGGACCCACATAAGCCCAGCATTACTTAGAGGCCCCAGGATGCAAACCAGGTACCTCCCCATGTGGCAGTGTGTTACTGCACTACTGTCTTGTCCCCAACCCTGGTATATAATTTCTGACTTACATTTATATCAACCAAACCATATAGTACCTTGAAAATAAATCCTACAAATAATGCAAGACCTTTATGAAGAAACTATAAAATTTCATTGAAATTTAAAAAATAAGACCTAATAAATGAGAAATTAGACAGAGTCCTAGATAGGGGAACCCAGTATTAGGAAACAGCAATTCTGTATAAATGCAATTCCTATGAACATCCCATAGTTTCCTGGAACTCAGTAGGCTAGTTCTAAAATATGCATGGAGAATCCAAACATAGCTGAGACAATCTTAAAAAAAGGAGGAGGAAGGAGAATATTTTGCATAAGAGAAAAAATTAAGAGTTCATGTTTCTCTTTAGAAAACGGAAGATAGGATAGGAATTGGACCCACCCACAGTGGGACTTCACTTTTGGAAGAAAGTAATCAGCTAGAGCTGACTAGTAGTTACCCTCCAAATAAAACACGCCACCTCTGGGGACAGCAGGTGGTGTAGTGGTTAAGGTACTGGACTCCTATGTGGTCGACCACGATCTGACTTGGAGGCTTGAAAGCTGAGGGTAAGAGGAATGGATGAGGTTATTTAAAATACATAGATTATTGGGACCAGCAGATGGCGTAATGGCTACGTTGTTGTAGTCAACTGTGGTTCAAGTCCCGGACCCGGTGGCTTAAACTGACGCCAGGCACTTGTGCAGACGTGCCCAAGACCCTGAGAGGAGAATGGACGAGAAGGGATTGCTGAGTCGCTGTCCCCCCCTGGGGGATGATTTCTTGCTTTCTGTCTCTCTGTCTCTCTCTGTCTTTCTGGCGAGCACACGCATTCTATAGCAAAAATCTCTCCTAAATTAATTAATTAATTAAAATACATAGATTCTGGGTGCCAGCAGGTGGCATGGCCGTAAGGGGTGCTGGACTCCCACATGGCCAACTGTAGTTCAAGTCCTGAACCTGGCATCTGGCTTTCTCACTTTCCCTCTCTCTCACTGTGTCCCTCTCTAGTCAAATCAAAATAAATAAAGTCAAATAAAATAACTTTAAAAAAAAGTTTTTAAAACTAAAATACATAAGTTCTATTGGGACCAGCAGTTAGCATAATGGCTATGTCACTAGACTCCCACGTAGTCGACCGTGGTTCACGTCCCGGACCTGGTGGCTTAAAACTCACGCCGGGCACATGTGCGTGTGTGCACAAGATCCTGAGAGGAGAATGGAGGAGAAGGGATTGCAGCATGGCCATCCCCCCCAGGGGGTGGTTTCTCGCTTTCTGTCTCTATGTTTCTCTCTGTCTGTCTGGCGAGCGTACGCGCCCTATAGTGAAAACCTCTCCAGAAAATAAATAAATAAATAAATAAAATAAAATAAAATACATAAGTTCTAGACTAGGTTCATAGGTAAGGGAGCCTGGCTTTACCTGGGCAGCTGGGAGGTTTGAATTCCAGCCCCAAGTGGTATGAGAAATGCTCCAGGCATATGTGTGTACATACCCAGAATTCCAACAGAAGGGATCGTGGCGTGGCTAGCCCTCACTGGGAAATGCTTTGTCTTTCTCTGGCAAGCACATGCACCCTCTGGCACATGTATAATAAATAAATACACAGTTCTGTTTGATTTTGTAATGTCTTTGTGCACAAGCAAGCAGAAAGAATAAAAGAAGGATACATGTATCTAAGACTTTTTTGTTAGAGATTTTTGTTATGGGTGCAGTGCACTCACAACACAGAGACAGAAAGTGAGAAATCACCCCCCAGGGAGGATGGCCACACTGCAGTCCCTTTTCCTTCTTTCTCCTCTTGGGATCTTGGACATGCAAGCACACCTGCTCAGCATGAGTTTTAACCTCCGGGTCCAGGACTCAAACCATGGTCAACTATGTGGGAATCCAACAATATAACCATGACACCTTCTGCTAGTCCTTTGAGAGATTTTTGCTATAGGGCACATATGCTTGCTGGAGAGACAGAGACAGAAAATGAGAAATCATCCCTTAACCACACCATTTGCTGGCCCCAAAAATTTTTAAAGAGGTTTTTGCCTTAGGGTGCATGTGCTGGTCAGAAAGAAAAAGACAGAGACAGTGAGAAATCACCCCCTAGGAGGTATGGCCATGCCACAATCCTTTCTCCTCCATTTTCCTCTTGGGATCTTGGGCACGCATGCACACATGCCCAGCGTGAGTTTCAAGTCACAGGGCCGGGACTCAAACCAGATCAGCTATGTGAGAATCCAACCACGTAACTGCTATGGCATCTGCTGGCCCCTCAACTACTCAAATTTAATCAGGGCCTCCAAACTATTTGAGTGAGGTGAGGGAGGACTAGAGATACTGACCAGTGCTAACTGTAGCCAGGGAATCTGTGAAAGCAAGGATTCCCGTAGAGTTTGATACAAACAAATTACAATATAAGAAATAGAGTGGTTGGGAACCAGCAGTTAGCGTAATGGCTATGTTGCTGGACTCCCACGTAGTCGACTGCGGTTTGCGTCCCAGACCCTGTGGCTTAAAACTCACGCCGGGCGCGTGTGCATGCGTGCCCAAGATCCCGAGAGGAGAATGGAGAAGGGATTGCGGCGTGACCATCCTCCCTGGGAGGTGATTTCTCACTTTCTGTCTCTATGTCTCCGTCTGTCTGGCGAGCGCACGCGCCCTATAGCGAAAACCTCTCAAAAAAAAAAGAAATATAGTGGTTAAAGAAATATAAGCTGTCTACATGTGAGAAAGCCTATTAACTTCCCAAAATGACTTACTACCTATTTCCTAATCCCTGCTTTGTCTGTAAAATAGGTACAATTACAGCATTGTTTTTTGTTTGTTTGTTTGTTTTGAAGAGGTTTTTGCTATCAGGTGCGTGTGCTCACCAGAGAGACAGAAAGCGAGAAATTACCCCCCGGGGGGATGGCCACGCTGCAATCCCTTCTCTTCCATTCTCCTCTCGGGATCTTGGACATGCACACACAAGTGCCTGGCATGAGTTTAAGCCACTAGGTCTGGGACTTGAACCGCAGTCAACTACATGGGAGTCCAGCGACATAGCCATTACGCCAACTGCTGGTCCCTCATTCTTTGGAAGATCCCATATGGAAACACTTGCAGTGTGCGGAACACAATTCCAGTCCCTTAAGGATTTATATTACATCATTATGTGTAGAATGGCCCAGTTTTTGTTTCTTTTTCGTTTTAGAGCGTGTTGCCCAGATCAACCTTGAACTCCTGGTCTTCCTGCCTCAGCCTTCAAAGTAGCTGGACAACAGGTGCACCACTGTGCCAAACTTGAAGGGTTTTTGCTTTTTTAAATGCCAGAGGCATGTGAAAGAGACAGAAGTTAACCCCATAAAGGAGCCTGATCGTGCACCAATACTTCAATACCTTTTCCTCCAGTTCTCCCTAGATTCACAGCTGTCCCCACCCAGTTTTTTCAAGTGCCAGTGCACAAACCCTGGTCAGCCATGTGGGATCAGGCTTCCTCTGCTCAGGAGCTCTGGGTGGTCCTTGGAGATCTTTTTAAAAATAAAAACAATGCAGTAATGCTTACAAAGGGTCTTCAAAAAGTTTATGAAGGGCAGGCAGGTGACAGGGTGGTTAAGGGCTCTGGATTCCCACATGGCCCACCATGGTTTGAGTCCCAGACCTGATGGCTTGCCTTCTCACTTTCCCTTCTCTCTTTCTCTGTCCCTCTCTGGTCCAATTAAAAATAAATGAGGGACCAAGCAGTTAGCGTAATCACTATGTCGCTGAACTCCCATGTAGTTGACCGCAGTTCAAGTCCTGGACCCGGTGGCTTAAATTCACACCGGACGCATGTGCATGCATGTCCAAAATCCCCAGAGGAGAATGGAGGAGAATATAGCAAAAACCTCCCCAAAAATAAATGAATAAATTTAAAATAATTCTCTTTTTTTAAGAGGTTTTTGCTATAGGGCGCATGCGCTCGCCAGAGAGAGAGGGAGAGACAGAGAGATAGAAAGCGAGAAATCACTCCCCAGGGGGGATGGCTACACCGCAATCCCTTCTCCTCCATTCTCCTCTGGGGATTTTGGACATGCATGCACATGCGTCCGGTGTGAATTTAAGCCACCGGGTCCGGACGCGAACCGTGGGCGACTACGTGGGAGTCCAGCGACATAGCCATTACGCTAACTGCTGGTCTCAAATTAATTCTCTTTTTTAAAGTTTATGAAGAATGCATATTATGCGTGGATTTAATTTGGGGAGGGCACCAAAATAAATTTGTATTCCTTTTTCCACTAACTTCAGGTATCCTTGTACTTGCAAATGTGTTTAAAAAAAAAAAGTGAGCAGAGATGTAGCACGAAAAGGGATAGAGAAATTCTGCTAAAAAGTTTAAATATTTTCCTTTTGTATGCTGCAAAGATATGATAAAACCTAAATAAAACAAAAAACTTGCGAGAAAAAGTTCAAATGGTAAAGTTAACGGTAAAGTGTTCACTGTACAACTCTTTGAAGCTTTTGTTATGCTTGAACGTTCTGTGATCCAAAGTTGTAAAAAATAACTCATCGGGTACGTTTAAGGGGTAGGGAGAGAGCTAACTTCTGTACTGGGGGCTTGGGTTTTCGGTTTTGTTGTGAAAAGATACAAAGAAATCAACAAGATGGGCGAGCTCCTCCTCGACGCCGGCCGCCTGTGGCTCCGGG
>NW_006159923.1:421299-422579 GCF_000334495.1 Tupaia belangeri chinensis | reverse complement strand
GGCCATGGCGGCCCCGGCGGAGGATGCGGACGAGCGGCCCCTCCAGGACGAGCAGGCGACGGGCCCGGGCAAGGGACGCTTTCTCGTGCGCATCTGCTTCCAGGGAGACGAGGGCGCTTGCCCGACCCGGGACTTCGTGGTGGGCGCGCTCATCCTGCGCTCCATAGGCATGGACCCCAGCGACATCTTCGCGGTCATCCAGATCCCCGGCAGCCGCGAGTTCGACGTGAGCTTCCGCTCGGCGGAGAAGCTGGCCCTGTTCCTCCGCGTCTACGAGGAGAAGCGCGAGCAGGAGGACTGCTGGGAGAACTTTGTGGTTCTGGGGCGGAGCAAGTCCAGTTTGAAGACGCTCTTTTTTTTTTCATCCTCTTCCGGAACGAGACCGTGGACGTGGAGGACATCGTGACCTGGCTCAAGCGCCACTGCGACGTGCTGGCGGTGCCTGTGAAAGTGACCGACAGGTTTGGGATCTGGACCGGCGAGTACAAGTGCGAGATCGAGCTGCGCCAGGGGGAGGGCGGGGTCAGGCACCTGCCCGGGGCCTTCTTCCTGGGGGCCGAGCGGGGCTACAGCTGGTACAAGGGGCAGCCCAAGACGTGCTTTAAATGTGGTTCCCGGACCCACATGAGCGGCAGCTGCACGCAGGACAGGTGCTTCAGGTGCGGGGAGGAGGGGCACCTGAGCCCGTACTGCCGGAAGGGCATCGTGTGCAACCTCTGTGGCAAGCGAGGACACGCTTTTGCCCAGTGTCCCAAAGCAGTTCACAATTCCGTGGCAGCTCAACTAACCGGCGTGGCCGGGCACTGAACACCCGCCCACCTGCCAGGGTGAACACACAGCCAGCTTACCCCTCTTAAGTGCCAAAACTTTTTGTAAAACCATTTTTTTATCGTTTTTGAAGGAGATCTTTTTAAAATCTACAAGAGACATCGATGCCTTCTTAAATCGAGTTTACTCTATTGCAGCCTGACTTGAGCTGGTGACTCCGTCATCAGTAAGGACTACGAGAACTGTGGTGTACAGATACATCGCCCTTCCCTTTTTCACATTTTATTTTTCGTTTTTGTATTTCGGTTTTTGTTTTGTTACTTGTACTTTTTACTCTCCCCACAGCATACCTTGTCTTCGCTCTGTATTTTCACTTCGGGCTGCCCTCTCAGCGTCGTGCCCAGCACTAGGTCTGGGACCCCACACGTGGCAGGCACCCCATCAGAGTTTGTTGAACTGAAAACATTGTTGACTGTGGCTCTGTCAGTGTCTACCTTTTGCAGCTCTTTCCC
>NW_006159923.1:418181-421038 GCF_000334495.1 Tupaia belangeri chinensis | reverse complement strand
CTTTCCCTTCCCCTTTTAATTTTGCTGCTTCTAATCTATGTGGTCTGAAAATTTGTGAAACCAGTGTTGTTAGAAGTGTATATAATCTGAATCAATAAGCTCTGAACGGTGGCGGAGGGCCTCTCTTATGGCATAAAAATGCATGGACTTTGGGACAGCTTTTTGTGGCTCAGAAGCCATTTTTCCATAGAATCATGGAATCTAGCATTTTCCTGCTTGGAAGGACCTGAGAATTGGTTTAGACTATTGCTCTGGTTTTCCAGCAGATGAAACTGGCCCAGGAAGGTTACAGGACTGGGTCAAAATCACACAGCTGTCTGGTGCCAGAGCTCGCCTGTAGTAGAGGTCCCTGGCCCCAAGCCCGGTGCTCATCCCACTACCTCTCACACTTCACAACAATTTCCTCAACACTTGAGGGCCCAGAAAGTCTGATCTCTCCAGAATGATGAGCACACAGGAGTGCTGGGGTTGGGGGGGGGGTACAGTTTACGGAAAGAGATGGTTTAGCAGGGGCTTCTGAATACTGGGAGAGAGGGAAGGGACCAAGGAGCAAACTCCAAGGTGCACTCATTGCTCTCTGGGGTACCACTTCTGGACTGAAGTGTGCTGGGTCCTTTGGAAGCCTTACTTTTCACGGTTCATTACCAGCAGTGAGAGATGAGAGTGACCCTGAGTAAAGTAACCTACCAAAGGCTGACATGTGCACCTTAGCCTCAATAGCTAGGAACCCTAGAGAAGGCTCGCCAGAGCTTATCTACAGCATCCCAGCTCTCAGGAGAAAAGCAGTTTTAACCTGGAATTATGAGGGAGTTGTCAACCCACAAGTGTACTTGGGCAGTAGGCCAAGCGAGAGAACATGGGTCGACCAAGTGTTATCAAGTTAAAAGTAGCAGAGACAGTACACTGCTTTTCTTTTTGTTTTTGTCTTTCCTTTGCAGTATGTTTTGCTATTTCCTTGTGGCTTAGAATGTAAAACCGATTGTTAAAAGTTTTGTTCTGAATAAATATTTATCTTTTGTATTGCTAACACTGGTGCTCTGTTCCTTTCAGGGTGTTAGATGTCCAGTTACACAGACCAGTTTAATCCATACTTTCCACCAGGCCAGTGTTTACCCTGCAAATACTTCTGGCCCCTGCAGGCAACACTTAGCACCTGCCGTCTGTACCAGCCCTCTGGAGCTGTTGACTAAACTCAGTGCATTGCATTCACTTAGCGCTCTGTTAAACCGTGGTGGTGTTTTTGTTTTTAAATTATTTTCTTTAACTTTTATTTATTTATTTGTTCATTTTCATTTGACCAGAGAGGGACAGAGTGAGAGAGGGGGAAAGTGAGAAAGCTACTGGGTCAAAATGAGATTCAAACTGTGGTCAGCCATGTGGGAGTCCAGCACCCTTAACCACCATGCCACCAGCCTGCCCCATTTTAAACCTTGTTGTAGGGGACCAGCAGGTGGCATGGTGGTTAAGGGGCTGGACACTCCCACATGGCCTACCATGGTTTGAGTCCCAAACCTGGTAGCTTGCTTTCTCACTTTCCCTCTCTCTGGTCAAATTAAAATAAATGATTGAATAAATAAAATTAAATAATTTTAAAAAACCCTTGTTTTAAGCCCTAACCTAGTTCTAAAGAATCAGGACCACTGGAGTGAAAGAAAAATTATTTATTTTTTTATAGTTTTTGCTTTTTGTTTGTTCTCATAGGGCATGAGTGCTTGCTAGAGAGAGAAAAAATGAAAATTCTTCCCCGGGGGACATGGCCACGTTACAGTCCCTTACCCATTTTCTTCTCAGGATTTGGGCACACACCCACATGAGTTCAGCATGATCTTAACCACGTCTGGGACTCGAACTGTGGAGTGGGTCATGTAGGATCCAGCACCTTAACTTCCACGCCACCTGCTGGCCCAGAAACATTTTTTAAAGTTTCTTTTATTCAAAGAAAGACCAGCACCCTCAAGGGTCTCATGCCATGGTTCCCATCACCCCAGCTTTCCCAGCCAGCCAGGACCATGGGCATGTCCATCTGGCTTGTACAGATCAACTGGGGAACCAAACCCCAATCTTTGTGAATCCAGCTTTCCTGGAGCAGCAAGTAGCACATTACTGTTACTGCTGTTTGCTGCTGTGACTGCCCATGGAGTTAAAATATTTTAACCATCCTCCCAACAATTGTTATGGGCAACCAGGTTTGGGACCACAGTTCTCCAAAACCATGTTTAAGGTAGATGAACCAGCCTCTGCCCTGAAGGAGATAACAAGGCATTGGGAAAGAGGGGAGTGGGATGCTGGCTTCATTTTTCAGTCACTATAAGCCATGAGTAAGATGGCAAAGTATTCTTGGATTTTAGGGAAATGCCATCTTGTCCAGCTAGACGAGAGAAAGGTGTCCAGGAAATTTCCCAGGGAGCTGATGTTAAGCTAGTGCCTGGACATTGGGCAGAATGGGTCAAGGCCTCAGGACTGCGTCCAGGGCCATGCAGATTCTAGACGACCCTCTGACAGACTTTGCAGCTCTGAGGTATGAAGATGAGCTGATCCTGAGTTAGAAGTTGCCAACGTATTGATTATCTGACTGATTTTGAGCCATTTCCTGAGCTCATCTGTAGTTGGGGCCTGCCTGCTAGGCTCTTGGGAATCCTGCCTTTAGAGCCAGCTCAGACCCTGTCCTTCCAGTCTCCCAGAGCAACCAGACTCTCTCCTCCTGTCCCCTCCCTCCCGCCTTCCCCCACCCCCTCATCCTTTCCCTTCTCTGTCAGCGGTTTCCCCTCCCTCTCAGAGGCCCAGAGGCCTGAGGCCGGGAGAAAGCCCGCATTCACCATGCTCCCAACCCCCTTCCTCAAAGCTGGCACTGTGCCTA
>NW_006159923.1:410850-416475 GCF_000334495.1 Tupaia belangeri chinensis | reverse complement strand
TCTCCAGGAGGGAGTGGAGGAAGAGGCTGTTTCCCTGCCCATCCCCCACAGGATCTGCTCCTGGGCCTCCTGCCTGGAGGTCTAGGGACTGAGCCACTGGCTGCAGCAGAACAAACCTCCCCCAGCTTCCTCTCCTGGTCGGACAGCCCCCAGATTACAATTCCTCAATGTTTATGGACTCCTGGAGATGCGCCCCATCTCCAGACGGAGCTGGCCGACTTGGTGGACATGGACTCTGCTTCAGCAAATACTCACTAAGGGCCATTAGAGCTCTGTGCACGCTGCATGTGCACTTGCAGTAACAAGTAACAAGCAGGCAGTTTTTACGACGTATTCTTAATGCTGGGGGTGGGGGGAGTCCAACCAGTACAGGATTGTCTAAAAGTTTCCCTAGCAGAGGCAATGTCCTGACTAAACCATCCTAAGAGCCTTGTCAAGGCAGAAGAGATACTGTACGGAAAGCCTGTACGGAAAGACCTGAAGGCCAGGGAGCTCAGTGTGTTCAGGTTGGCAGACAGTCCCAGGTTGACATGCTTAGAGAACAGGCCAGGAGGTGAGGCAGGCCTGTCAGGGATTTTTAAGAAACTTGAGGGCTTGGGACTAGCAGTTAGCATAATGGCTATGTCATTGGACTCCCATGTAGTCGACCATGGTCTGAGTCCCAGCCCGGTGGCTTAAACTGAAGCCGAGCACCTGTGTGTGCGTGCCTAAAATCCCAAGAGGAAAAGGGATTGGAGCATGGCCATCCCCCCAGGGGGTGATTTCTTGCTTTCTTTCTCTCTGTTTCTCTCTTTCTGGCAAGCCTACGTGCCGTATAGCAAAAACCTCTTCGGAAAAAGAAAAAAGAAACTTAAGGGACAGCTCCATGGTTAAGGCATCTGGATCCCACTTTGCCTACTGCGTGGTTGGAGGCCTGAATCCAACAGCTTAAGAAACACACCAGGTGCTGTGTGTGCATGTCCAAAACCCCAAACGGAGAGAGGTGAGTGCTTTCTCCTCTCCCTCTTTCTCTGGTATGCTTACACCCTCTAGCAATTAAAGAAAAATTTTAAAAAGGTAATGACTTTGATTGTCCTCAGAGCCTCTGATCTGGCCCCCTCCATTACACTTCTTTATTTTTTTTTGGGGGGGGAGGTTGCCACAGGGCTATGCACTTGCTGGAGAGAGAGGGAGAGACAGACCTAGAGGGGGAACATGAAGAATCACCCCCAAGTGGGGAGGGCTATGCCACAGCCTCTTCGCCTCCATTCTCCATTCTCCTCTTGGGATTTTGGGCATGCACGCACATGTTTCCAGCATGACCGGCCAGCCACCGGATCCGTACTTGAGTCATGTGGGAATCCAGCACCTTACCCACTATACCACCTACTGGCCCTTCCACTTATTCTTTCAATGTATCTATCTATCTATCTATCTATCTATCTATCTATCTATCTATCTATCTATCTATCTATATATTTGGGGAAATATTTTTTGCTATAGGGTGCCTGCGCTCTCCAGAAAGATAGAGAAATAGAAAGCGAAAGAAAAATCACTCCTCAGGGGGATGCCCATGCTGCAATCCCTTCTCCTCCATTTTCCTCTCAGGATTTTGGGCATGTGCACACATGTGCTCAGGATGAGTTTTAAGCCACTGGATCTGGGACTCGAACACCCTACTATGTGGGAGCCCAGAGACATAACCACTACACCATCTGCTGGCCCCTCAATGTATGTATATTAAATTCCACCTCTACAGATCCTCCCTAAGCAATAAGCAGAATAGTCACGTCTCTCAGGCTCAAATTCTAGAGTCATACACGTATCTAATTACAGACTATGATAATACATTGAAAGAACACACAGGGTGAAGTCCCGTTTAATAACGAAAGCTGGTCCAGTCTTGGGGGTCAGGGATAACTGACCAGGGCAAATGTTTGGACTGAGATGGAAATATATATAAGGAGTTAACTGAGAAATGGGGGTAAAAGTTAAGGGATGGTTGGGGCCAGCAGGTTACATGGTGGTTATGGTGCTAGACTCTCACATGGCTGACTGGAGTTTGAGTCCCAGACCTGGTGGCTTGCCTTCTCACTTTCCCTGTCTCTGTCTCTCTATTGTCAAATTAAAAAATAATAATAGTAAAAAATCATTCTCTTTAAAAAAAAATTAAGGAATGGCAAGGCTATTAACCTAGGTGAAAAGGAT
Source organism: Tupaia belangeri chinensis (assembly GCF_000334495.1). Classification (NCBI taxonomy): domain Eukaryota; kingdom Metazoa; phylum Chordata; class Mammalia; order Scandentia; family Tupaiidae; genus Tupaia; species Tupaia belangeri. The sequence continues at coordinate 414,288 of NW_006159923.1, read as the reverse complement.
AGCAAGTAAAATAGCCCTAAAATGGAAGAAGACATGGCCTAGTCTGGAAATTAAATGAAGTCTAGTGTATCACTCTGGGTTTGGAAATAGAAACCTCTAGGTATTGAAGAAAGTGATAGAGCCTAGGCTGAGTATTAGGAGGGACACCTAAAACACTGCAGAGTTGACCTACTGGGGAGCAACGACCTGTCTCAGGAAGAGAAACCAGAAGGCTCCCATTGGAAATGCAGAGTGTGAGGACATGCTGCGGAAGCTGCCACCGAAGGACCAGATGTTGGGGTCAGAAAGCCACTGCCAATGCCACGGCCAGAACTGAAATGTCAAGTCTTTCCCTGCCTCCATGAAGCCAGAGACTGTACACAACCATAATTACAAATAAAAACAGCTCAAACTGCCTGGCTTACTTTAGCTTCTGCTACCTTCCAAACCTCATGTACGTATATCTACTTGCTGGAGCCCGAGATCTAAGTGAGCCGGGAAATGTTGTTAGCCTTCCAGCATCTGCAGTATAAGAAGACATATAGACAGACTGGGCATGGGAGCTGTCTGCCAATAGACCATATCCCGCACAACCAGTGTGACTACCAGGCAGAGAGGAAGAGAGATGAGAGATGAGGGGGTAAGATGAGGATGGCTGAGCCTGGGCGACAGTTACACAACTGGGCCCACATAGGCAAGGTCCTGGGTTCACATTTCAAAACCTCTCTGAGGGCCAGCAGGTGGAGTGGAGGTTACAACACTAGATCTTGGATGACTAACTTGGTAGTTGGAGTTCCAGATCCAGCAGTTTGAAAAATATGCCAGGCGGGACCAGCAGGTGAATAATGGCTATGTCACTGGACTCCCATGTAGTTGACCTTGGTTTGAGTCCTGGACCCAGTGGCTTAAACTCACGCTGGGCATGTGTGTACGTGTGCCCAAGATCACGAGAGGAGAATGGAGGAGAAGGGATTGTTGCATGGCCATCCCCCTTGTGGGGTGATTTCTCGCTCTCTGTCTCTCTTTCTTTCTGTCTTTCTGGTGAGTGTACGCACCCTATAGCAAAAACCTCTCCCAAAAAAAAGAAAAGAAAAACATGCCAGGCACATGTGCACACATGCCCAAATGCCACAAAAAAGTTGGAGGAGAAGGGATTGTGATATGACCATCCTCCCTGGGGCGGTTATATCTCACTTTCCTTCTCTCTCTCTGTCTCTCTGGCAAGCACATGAACCCTCTAGCAAAAAAGTAAAAAAATAATAAAAAATAAAGAGAGAGATAAAAAGGAAGGAAGTGGGGCTGGCAGGTGGCGTGGTGGTGAAGGGCGTTGGGGGGGTTCCCACGTGGCCAACTGTGGTTTGAATCCTGGAACTGGTGGCCTCACTTCTCATTTCCTTCTCTCTCTCTTTCTCTCTCTCTGGTCAAAATTAAAAATAAAGTTAAATAATTTTTTTTAAAAAATAATTTATTGGTGGGAACCAGCAATTAGCATAATGGCTATGTCACTGGACTCCCACGTAGTTGACCGCGGTTCGCGTCCTGGACCTGGTGGCTTAAAACTCATGCCAGGTGCATGTGCGTGCGTGCCCAAGATCCCGAGAGGAGAATGGAGAAGAAGGGATTGCGGCGTGACCATCCCCCCTGGGGGTGATTTCTCACTTTCTGTCTCTATGTCTCTCTCTGTCTGTTTGGTGAGCGCTCGCGCCCTATAGCGAAAATCTCTCAAAAAAAAAAAAAAAGAATTTATTGGGACCAGCAGTTAGCGTAATGGCTATGTCTCTGGAATCCCATGTAGTTGACCACGGTTTGCATCCCGGACCCGGTAGCTTAAAACTCACGCCAGGCGCGTAGGCGCGTATGCGGGCATGCCCAAGATCCCAAGAGGAGCATGGAAGAGAAGGGATTGAGGCATAGCCATCCCCCCTGGGGGGTGATTTCTCGCTTTCTGTCTCTTTCTGTCTGTCTGGCAAGTGCACGTGCCCTATAGCAAAAACCTCTAAAAGAAAAAGAAAGAAGAATTCATTTAACTTTATTTATTCATTCATTTATTTTTAATTTGACCAGAAAGAGAGAGGGAAAGTAAGAAAGCAAGTCACCAGGTCCAGGACTCAAACTGCAGTCAGCCATGTAGGAGTCTAGCACCCTTAACCACCATGCCGCCTGCTGGCCCCCACTGAAGGATTTTAAAGCCAGGAATAACACAGTCAGGGTTGTGTTTTAAAACTATGATTTGGAATACTGCATGGATAATAGGTCTGAAGAGAGCCAAAGTGGAGATAGTACACTTGGCCCCAGTGAAAGATGAGGACCCACCTCCACCTTAGACCTGGAAAGTGGCATTGGACAGAGCGAAGCTAGTTATAGAGTTCAAACCAATAAGACTTGTAACTGTTTTGTTTTGTTTTGTCTTTGTTTTTTAAGTTACTTATTTCCTCCGTGAGAAAGAGGTACACATAGAAAGCCAGGCATCGCCATCAGGTCCTCATGTCACGATCCACCCCATCTTACCAGCCAGGATCACGGACATGCGTGCCCATGCCTGGCATACTCAGGGAGGTCCCAGAGCATAAGCCCAGGACTCTTCCCTTGTGGGTCAAGTTGCATCAGCACTCTGCCGCTGCCTGGCCCCTGGAGTTGTATTTGACATAGGCTGGAGAAACTTAATAGCAGCAATGACACCCAGGTTTTCAGCTCCTGCAACTGGCTAGACTGGGGGAAGCAATGCTTCCTCAGAGACATGAAACAGGAGAAAATCCAACTTGGGGTTAAAAGTCTTGAGTTTGCTTTTGGAAGTGCTGAGCTTAAGGTCTCCACAGAGAATATCTAAGAGGAGGTGTGGCGGAGGCGGTTGGGTACACACAGATCTTAAGATCCCAAGAGTCCTGGGCTTGAGAAGTAAGCTCAGAAGGTGTATACAGTGCTTTCATACTGTGTCACCACACCCCAAAGTAACATGATTTTTATGCCACAGTCATCACATACATCCATGTGTGGATCCTTTTTTTTTTTTTTTAGTTTTTTGTCAGAGAGCGCGTATGTTCACCAGAGAGGCAGAGAAAGGCAGTGAGAGAGAAAGTGAGAAATCTTCCCCACCCAGGCAGAGGAGGATGGCTACACCACAATCCCTTTTCCTCCATTCTCCTCCAGGAATTTCGGGCTTGCACACACACGTGCCCAGCATGGTTTTTAAGTTACTGGAACTTCTGTAGGCCATGCAGGAGACCAAAGCCTCAACCACCATACCACCTGCTGGCCCCTCTATTGCCTAGTTTATTATTTTTTTTTAATAATTATTTAATTTGGGACCAGCAGTTAGTGTAACGGCTATGTCACTGGACTCCCATGTAGTCGACTGCAGTTCGCATCCCAGACACGGTGGCTTAAAACTCATGCTGGGCGAGTGTGTGTGCGTGCCCAAGATCCCAAGAGGAGAATGGAGGAGAAGGGACTGCAGTGTGA
>NW_006159923.1:391141-410789 GCF_000334495.1 Tupaia belangeri chinensis | reverse complement strand
GGCAAGCACCCCTGGGCAAAAAAAAAAAAAAAAAAAAAACTCTCCAAAAAAAAATTATTTAATTTTATTCATTCATTTTTATTTGACCAGAGAGACACATGCAGAGAGAGAGAGGGAAAGTGAGAAAGCAAGTCACCAGGTTCAGGACTCGAACCATGGTTGGCCATGTAGGAGTGTCCTTCACCTTAACCACCACACCACCTGCTGGTTCTGTCTCTTTTATTTTATGTATTGATTTATTAGTCTCAGTTTTTGCTATAGGATGTGTGCACTCACTGGAGAGAGACAGAAAAGAGGGAAAGTGAAAAATCACATCTTGGGCATGCACACACACACATGCCCAGCCTCTGGGTTTGGAACTTGAACTGCATAGTCGGCTATGTAGGATCCAGCTGCCTTAACTTCCATACCATCTGCTAGTCCATCTGGTGCTTTAAAAAAAAAAAAAAAGAAAAGAATTATTTTATTTATTCATTCATTTATTTTAATTTGACCACAGAGAGACAGAGAGAGAGGGAAAGTGAGAGCAAGCCACCAGGTCCGGGACTCAAACAACAGTCGGCCATGTGGGAGTGTCCAGCGCCTTAACCATCACGCCACCTGCTAGTCCCCTGTTGCTTCTTTTTGATAAGTGCTTATATGACCTGTTACATTTCACAATCTTCTAATGAATCATGAGAGAAAAAATGAATTGTGAGGGAAAGATTACACCAACTAGGATCAATATCTTGAGCAATTCTGACATGTCAGGGTTTTCCCTGATGGAAAATGACATGATGATAGACTAATAAGGGAGAGTATATAGACATAAAAACTAAAAGTGGACAGTTGAAAGTAGGAGTGATTGGGGACCAGCAGGTGGCATGGAAGTTAAGGCGCTAGACACTCCCATATGGCCAACCATGGTTCGAGTCCTGGACCTGGTAGCTTACTTTCTCGCTTTCCCTCTCTCTCTCTCAGTTTCTCTCTGGTCAAAACTAAAATAAATGAATGAATAAATAAATAATTAAAAATAAGGGACCAGCAGTTGGCATAATGGCTATGTCACTGGACTCCCATGTAGTTGATTGTAGTTCAAGTCCTGGACCCAGTGGCTTAAACTCACGCTGGGCACATGTGTGTGTGTACACCCAAGATCCCGAGAGGAGAATGGAGGAGAGGGGATTGTAGCATGGCCATTCCTCCTCCCTGGGAAGTGATTTCTCGCTTTCTATCTCTCTGTCTCTGTCTGTCTTTCTGGCAAGCACATGCACCCTATAGCAAGAACCTCTCTAAAAATAAATATATAAATACATGTGCGTGTTTATTTATGTATAGAATAACTGGAAGGGGACCAGCAGGTGGAGTAGTGGTTAAGCCACCAGACTCTCACATGGTTGACCACAGTTTGAGTCCCGAACCTGGTGGCTTGCTTTCTCATTTTTCTTTTCTGTCTGTCTATCTCTGGTGAGTGCATCTATCCTATGGTAAATTAAATAATAATCATCATAAATAAAATCACTCTTTAAAAAAGTTATAAAAAAAAGAATAATTCCGGGGAACCAGCAGTTAGCGTAATGGCTATGTCGCTGGATTCCCACATAGTCGACCGCAGTTCATGTCCCGGACCCAGTGGCTTAAAACTCACGCTGGGCTCATGTGTGCGTGCGTGCCCAAGATCCTGAGAGGAGAATGGAGGAGAAGGGATTGCGGTGTGACCATCCCCCCTGGGGGGTGATTTCTCGCTTTTTGTCTCTAAGTCTCTCTCTGTCTGTCTGGCGAGCTCACGCAACACGCCCTATAGTGAAAACCTCTCCAAAAAAAAGAGAATAATTTTGGAAGGATATTAATTGAACTGGAAACTGTTGTAGCTTCTGAGATCTGGATATTTGGGGTCTGAGATGAGAGAAAAAACTCATTTTCCACTGTCTATCCTCATTTGTTTGTCTTTAGAACTATTTCATGTATTTTCTCTAACAACAGAAAAAAACATCAAATGACAAAAACAAATGCAAAACATAAGACTTCATAGAAATTCCTATAAATTCTAGTTTTATCTTTAAAAATAAGAATTTCGGGACCAGCAGGTGGCGTGGTGGTTAAGGCACTGGACATTCCCACATGGCCAACCATGGTTCAAGTCCTGGATCTGGTGGTTTGCTTTCTCACTTTCTCTCTTTCTCTGTGTCTCTCTCTGGTTAAAATAAAATAAGTAAATGAATGAATAAAATTAAAAAAAAAAAACGAATAAAGAAAGAAAAAAAATTTTTTAAAAATAAGAATTTCGATGGGGGCCAGCAAGTGGTATAGTGGTTAGAGTGCCTACCACGGTTCAAGTCCTGGAACTGATGACTTGCTGTCTCACCTTCCTTCTCTCTGAGTGTCCTTCTCTGTTCAAATGAATAAATAAATAAAATTAAATAAATAATTAAAAAATAAAAAATGACTTTTGATGGAAAAGTTTAAGAAACACTACAACAGCTGACTCACTGGTCTCCCTGCTTCCAACAAGATCACTTTCAATCCAGGGAAATCATCCCCAAGAAGAAACTAGATCACCCCTCCTTAAAAATCTTCAAAGACTTATCCTTCCTGGGCCCAGCAGGTCCCTCCTGACCTTCTTTCCACCTCTGGCCTCTTCTCCTGGCCTCACTCCCTCACTCCGACTTGGCTTTCCAGTCTGCTTCAGCTACGTTATTCCAAGGATTAGATGGCTCCCTCTGCCTGTGGTTAACCCTTACCTGCCTGGGAGCTCAGCTGTAAGGCCACTTCTAACCTGAGTTTCCTCTGACCTCTCCTAGTTCTCTGGCCCCGCCTGCAGCAGTTAAGGAGGCTGTGAAGGTATGTTTATTTGTGCCATGGTTTTCTTTTTTTTGAAGAGGTTTTTGCTATAGACAGACAGAGAGAGACAGAGAGACAGAAAGCGAGAAATCACCCCCCAGGGGGAATGGCCACACCACAATCCCTTCTCCTCCATTCTCCTCTTGGGATCTTGGGGACACACACACACACACACGTGCCCAGCGTGAGTTTAAGCCACCGGGTCCAGGACTTGAACCACGGTCAACTACATGGGAGTCCAGCAACATAGCCATTACACTAACTGCTGGTTCCCTGCCATGGTTTTCTTAATATCTGTCTCTGGCTCTCAACTTTGAGCTCCCTGAGGGCAAGGACCACCATGCCTCTCTATTTATTTGTGTTGTTTTTTAGCTTGGTATAGGGCCTGCAGCTCACCAGAGAGGGTGAGAAAGTGAGCAATCACCCCTGGGGTAATGCCCACACCACAATCCATTCTCCTCCTAGGATTTTGGGCATGCATGCCTGGCATGATTTTTCAAGCCGCCAGGTCTGTAGTCGGCCATGTGAGAGTTTAGCACCTTCACCACTACACCACCTATTGGCCCCACATTTGTCTTTTAATATACTCAACACACCCCTTAGTACACCATCACTGATTATATATTGAAAAAGGACTTGTTCGGGACCAGCAGTTAGCATAATGACTATGTCACTGGACTCCCACGTAGTCGTCCGTGGTTCGCGTCCCGGACCCTGTGGCTTAAAACTCACGCCGGGCATGTGTGCGTGCATGCCCAAGATCCCGAGAGGAGAATGGAGAAGAAGGGATTGCAACGTGGCCATCCCCCCTGAGGGGGGGGGGGATTTCTCCCTTTCTATCTCTCTGTCTCTCTCTGTCTGTCTGGTGAGCACATGCGCCCTGTAGCAAAAACCTCTTAAAAAAAAAAAAAAGAAAAAGGATTTGTTCTTTTTTTTTTAAAACTGCTAGAGGACACATGTACTCACCAAATAGAGAGGGAAAAAGAGCTATTCCTATGCCAATGGAGCGTGGTCACACCATAATCTCTCCTCCATTTCTCCATCATGGTGGAATTTGGGGCACACATGCCCAGAGTGTTTTTCAAGCCACTAGAGCCAGAATTCAAGCCAAGGTTTGCCATGTGGGATCCAGTTCTCTTAGGCCTAGACCATGGAGCAGGCCCCATTCATTCATCTTTAAAAAGTTAATTAACAGGGGGAGGAAACCAGCAGTTAGTGTAATAGCTATGTCACTGGACTCCCACGTAGTCGACCACGGTTCGCATCCTGGACCCGGTGGCTTAAAACTCATGCCAGGCATGTGTGCGTGCGTGCCCAAGATCCCGAGAGGAGAATGGAGGAGAAGGGATTGCGGCGTGACCATCCCCCCTGGGGGGTGATTTCTCGCTTTCTCTCTCTATATCTCTGTCTGGCGAGCACATGTGCCCTATAGCGAAAATCCCCCCCCCAAAAAAAAAGGTAATTAACAGGGGGGACCAGCAGGTGGAGTGGTGGTTAAGGCACTGGACCCTACCACACACGTCCGACCACAGTTCAAGTCCTGGACCTAGTGGCTTGCTTTCTTGCTTTTTCTCTCTCTATTGCTCTGTGTCTCTCGCTGGTCAAATTAAAATAAATGAATGAATAAAATTAAATAAATAATTCTTTTTTAAAAAGTTAATTAGCAGGGCCAGCAGTTGGCATGGCCGTTAAGGCGCTGGACTTCCACTTCCACATGGCCAGCTGCGGTTCAGGTCCTGGACCTGGAGGGTTGCTTTCTCTCTCTCTCTCTCTCTCTCTCTCTCTCTCTCGTGTGCCCCTAGAACAAATTTTTAAATAATAATAGTAACTAAAATTAATTCTTTTTTAAAAGTTAAAAAAAAAAGACTTGGCACAGTGCCAGACCCTCAGTCACTGGTATTGTATCTTCTATTTTATGCCTTCTGTCTATCATCTGCCATGATGTCTCATAGACAGTGTGCACCTAAATCCCGAAGGAGAGGAGTGGATGAAAAGGGATTGCCACGTAGTCTTCCTACCTGGGGGATGCTTGCTCTCTCTCTCTCTCTCTTTCTCTCTCTCTCCTCCTTCTCCAGGGAATACACTAAGGATTGCCACGTGGTCTTCCTCCCTGGGGGATGCTTGCTCGCTCTCTCTCTCTCCCCTCCTTCTCCAGGGAATACACTAGGGATTGCCACGTGGTCTTCCTCCCTGGAGGATGCTTTCTCTCTCTCTCTCTCTCTCTCTCTCTCTCTCTCTTCCATCCTTCTCCAGGGAATACACTGGCCCTATAGCAAAAACTGGAGGAAAGAAAAAAAGAGCCTATACATGCATTATCTCAACTCAGATCTGACACCAACTCAGTGAAGTGGATACTGTTTATTATCCCCACACAAAGACACTGGGATCTGGAGAGCCCAAGTACTTGCAGCTGGTAAGTAGCAGAGCCAAGGGGATGTGAGGCAAGGAGTCTTCAGAATCAGGCCTCCCAAATACCTGGACAAGAATCAAGGAGCTATGAAAGCCCCTGCCCTCTTCCAGCGTGCCTGCAACCCTCCGTCTCTAAGCTCCCATATCCAAGGCTGTCATAGCGGTCAGCTCCGGGGGTCTGCTTGTGGACTTTCTCGGCCTAACAGGGCAGGCAATTAGTCTCAAGCCACATCGCCCACATCACGATCCTCCCTCCCTCTCTTCTTTTGCTCCCTCCAGTCTTTTCTCTTTCTCATTAAATACTGGGGACCGACTCTGTGCCAAGCTTTGTGCTCAAAACGTTACCATTGGAGAGGTCAGAGGAGGATGGAGGTATAGGTCATTTTTCTCTTTTTCATGCCTTTCTTTTTGGCTGATTTTTTTCAAAGGTACGCAAGCCCAGTTCTTCAAACCGACTTCAAAGGTGGCTTTACTGGGTTGGTTTGGTGCAACGAAGGCCCTGTCCCCTTAACTCCCAGCCCCCATGCCTCCTCCAGCGGCCCTCAAATCCAGGCCGCCCTGCCCCCTCTGTAAGGGGGAGATGATTGGGGAAGAGAGCCGAAATCTGAGTGGCTCTTTCAAGCCTCCGTTGCTGTAGCAACCGGCCACACAGGCCTTGGCGGTCCCTTACACCATCCTCCAGCGACGCAGCCAATGGTCTCCGAGCTCCATCCCAGGCGTCTCCGCCCCCCAGCTGCCGGGAAATCCACCAATCATTAGGTCCCTTGACTTAGAGACCTGCCCTCGGCCCAGAGACCCCACCAATGAGTTTCGACTCTGCCCTCCCACTATCTTCAATGTGGCAGGGTTTGATTTTTTTTTTTTTTTTTTAAAGGAATTCTCCAAAGTAGAAAGAACTAGCAGTAAGGCCTCTGTCAATCTCAGCCTGAATAATCTTTGGCTGGTATTTTATTTAAGGAGAACAAAACGATTTCTTTTACTCAACACGATACTTTGTCTACTAAAACAATTTTAGGCAATGCAAATTTAGACAATAAGGTTGGTATCTGCTGTATGTGAATCTCTTTTATTGTAGGTGTTTCCATTTAATTTAAAATGATCCAGAAACTAGTCATTTTTTTCGTTGTATGTATTTAAAATATATAAAAGTTAAAGAAGCTAGTTTTTTCATGCTCAGTTCATGCAACATTGAATTCATTGGTAGCTGACTTTTTTAAACAATGTGTGTGTGTATTTTTACAAATATTTAACTTTATTTATCATTATTATATATAATTTGCTACAGGGCACACACGCTCACCTGAGAGAGACAGAGAGAAGAAAAGTGAGAAAGCAAGGTGCCAGGTCCAAGACCTGAACCGTTGTCAGCCGTGTGGGAGTCCAGTACCCTTAACCACCACACCACCTTTGTGTCATTTTGGTGCCAGCAGGTGGGCGTAGTGTTTAAAGTTCTGGACTCCCATATGGCTAACCATAGTTTGGGTCCTGGACCCTGGGGGCTTGAAACTCACACCCGGTGCCTGTGTGTACCCAAAATCCTAAGAGGAAAGGGGCCACAGGTGGCATGGTAGTTAAGGGCATTGGACTCCCACATGGCTGACCACAGTTCAAGTCCCAGATCTGGTGACTTGCTTTCTCACTTTCCCTTCTCCCCTTGGTGACATTAAAAAAAAAAAAAAAAAAAAAAAAAAAGGTAAAATAAAAAAGAAAGTGGATAATTATTTGGGACCAGCAATTAGCATAATGGCTATGCCGCTGGACTCCCACATAGTTGACCGCAGTTCGAGTCCTGGACCCAGTGGCTTAAACTCACGCCGGGCGCGTGTGCGTGTATGCCCAAGATCCCAACAGGAGAATGGAAGAGAAGGGATTGCAGCGTGGCCATCCCCCCTGGGGGGTGATTTCTCGCTTTCTGTCTCTCTGTTTGTCTGGTGAGCACATGCGCCCTATAGCAAAAATCTCTCCAAAAAAGGAAAAAAATAAAATCCTAAGAGGAAACTGAAGGAAAGGGATTGCTATGCGGCTATCCCTTGCGGAGGCGGTAGAGGGGTTCCCACTTTCCCTCTCTGTGTCTCTCACCAGCAAGAGCACACGCCCAATGGCAAACACCTAAAAAAAAAAAAAAAAAAAAAAGGCAAAAACAAAAAATAAATTATTTAAAAAATTGTAAAGTTTATTTTTAAAACAATTTTGGATTTACAGGAAAATACAAAGTGCTCATATACCCAACAGAGTGGGTACCCTACTCTCTCCTATTTTATTAACATTATGCATTATGTGTGGCACATTCGTTATGGGAAATAAATCAGTATGGTATTATTCCAAAGAGTTCACAGTTTATTCGCATTTCCTTAGTCTCTGCCTAATGCCCTTTTTCTATTCCAGGATCCATCTAGCACGCCACAGTAGATTTAGTTGTCACGTCTCCTTGGGCTCCTGTTGGCTCTGGCAGTTTCTCAGAGATCAAGATGATTTATCACTGTTGATGCTGCCCTTGATCACCTGGAGAAGGTAGTGTCAGATTTCTTTATTGTGCAGTTACTCACTCTTCCTTTGCCCCTTTCCATTCTGTACTCTTTGGAGGGAAGTCACTATGCTCAGCTCACAATTAACGAATGGGGGTTTGGGGCCAGCAGATACAGTGTTTAAGGTGCTGGACTCCCACAGGACCAATCGCAGTTTGGGCCTAGACCTGGCTGCTTGAAAATTACTCTGGGTACATGTGTGTGCTTGCTGAAAATCCCAGGAGAATGGAGAAGAAGGGATTGCCAAATGGCTATCCCCCTGAAGGTGATTTGTCACTTACCCTCTCACCGTCTCTGTCTCTGTCTCTGGCAAGTGCATAGACCCTATGGCAAAACTCTTTTAAAAAGAAAACAAACAACAAAAAAAGTGAAGAGTTACTTCTATCTCCTTGAGCATGGAGTACATACATAAATTACTTGGAATTATTTGGAATTTTTCTGCACCAAATATTTCTCTTTTCCTCTGCTTATTTTTCAGTTGTTTGTATCAGTATAGACTCATACATATTTCAAACTTTAAGTTATAATCCAGTACCTCTTCATTTTGTTGCTGAATTTGGTCCAGCTTTGGCCTTTGGGAGGAGCTCTTTCAGTGGGCTTTGGTGTGCCTTTGTTGTACTCCCATTTTTTGTGGGTTTTTTTTCCTTCTTCTTCTTGTCAAACACTTCCTCACTTCCTGGCACTAAAGATGCCCCAGGCTCCTCTTATATTTCCTGCCCCAGTGCTATTATAGAATCAGCCATTTCTCAGAAGCTCTGCTTCCTTGTTTTGGAGAATGATATTAGAAACCAAGATCTGGATGCTAGCTGTGCTCATTAGTACTGTCACTTCTTTTCAGCTTTCTCAATCCACAGAACAAAGAAATCTATCTGCATATACTAACCCACGTACACACATACATTTATAAATATTTCCTTATGTAACCACTTAAACCTATATTTAGCTATACATGGTTCATATTTCTATATATAACTCTAATCCATTATCACATGGATCATTCTAGCCTCCTACCCCTTATCTATAAATTACCACTCCAACTGTTGGAAACCTGGCTCCTATTATCCACCAACCATTTACTTAATTGTTCATTTCCAGTATATATGTCCAGTAGTATCAAAATAGTTAACTGAGAAACCAACAAGTGGCATGGTGTTTAAAGCACTGGACTCCCTCATGGCTGACTGCAGTTCAAGCCCCAGATCCAGTGACTGTGTGTTACCCCAGGTGTGTGTGCATGTGTGCCCAAAATCCTGAGAGGAAAATGAAAGAGAAGGGATTGAGGCGTGGCCACCCTCTGAGTAGTGCTTTCTTACGCTTCCTCTCTCTGCCTCTCTAATGAACACATAAATATGTCCCATGGCAAAAAAAAAAAAAAAAAAAAAAAAGTTAAATGAGGGCCAACTGTGGCCTTGTGGTTAAGACAGCTGGATCCCACATGGCCAACTGTCTGATTCTAGTCTCAGCCCCAGTGTCTTGAAAAATACACCAGGTGGAACCAGCAGATAGCCTAATACATCGCTGGACATCCACGTACATAGTCATCTGAGCACACACACCCTATAGCAAAAATCTCTAAAAAAACCCAGAAGTTTCATGGTCATGCCACAATCCCTTCTTCTCCATTTCTCTTTCCTTTTGGGATTTTGTGTAGTCACATACCCACAACTGGTGTATTTTTCTTTTTTAGAGAGAGATATTTTTGCTATAGGGCAAAAATTTAAATGAGGGTTTTTTTTCCAGAGATTTTTGCTGGGGCTGGCAGGTGGCATGGTGGTTAAAGATGCTGGACTCCCACATAGCCAACCATGGTTCAAGTCCCGGACCTGGTAGCTTCTATTCTCACTTTCCCTGTCTCTGACTCTGTCCCTTTCTGGTAAAATTAAAATAAATAATTTTTAAAAATAAAGTTAAATAAAAATAATTTTTTTAAAAAAAAGAAGAGGTTTTTGTTATAGGGTGTGTGGGCTCACCAGAGAGACCGAGGGAGACAGAAAGTGAAAAGTCACCCCCCAGGGGGGATGACCACACTGCAATCCCTTCTCCATTTACCTCTTGGAATTTTGGGCACGCACATGCCTGGCATGAGTTTTAAACTGCCAAGTCTGGGATCTGAACCACAACTGATTACGTGGGAGTTCAGCGATGTAACTATTACACCATCTGCTGGTCCCAGTCCAGTGACGACCATAATATCTGAATTGTTCCTTTTTAAAAATTATTTTATTTAACTTTATTTATTTCTTTTTTGGAGAGGTTTTTGCTGTAGGGCGTGTGCACTCACCAGACAGACAGAGAGACAGAATGCGAGAAATCACTTCCCAGGGGGGATGGCTACACCACAATCCCTTCTCCTCCATTCTCCTCTCTGGATCTTGGGCATGCATGCACACGCGCCTGGTGTGAGTTTAAGCCACCAGGTCCAAGACTCAAACCGCAGTCGACTATGTGAGAGTCCAGCGACATAGCCATTATGCTAACTGCTGGTCCCATTAACTTTATTTATTTTAATTTGACCAAAGAGAGCTAGAGTGTGTGAGAGAGAGAGAGGTTAAGTGAGAAAGCAAGCTGCTAGGTCCAGGACTTGAACCGCAGTCAGCCATGTGGGAGTCTAGCACCCTTAACTATCATGTCACCTGCCACCCCATCTGAATTGTTTTTTCTTTTTAAAATAATTATATTATTGGGGCTGGCAGGAAAAGAAAAAGGAAGGAAGGAAGGAAGGAAGGAAGGAAGGAAGGAAGGAAGGGGGGAAGGAAGGAAGGAAGGAAAGAAAGAAAGAAAGAGAGAGAGAGAGAAAGAAAGTTAAATGAGATAATTCTTTAAAAAATAATTATATTATTTAACCTTATTTGTTAATTTTTAATTTGAATAGAGAGAGAGGGAAAGTGAGAAAGCAAGCTGCCAGGTCTGGGACTTGAACCACAGTTGGCCACATGGGAATCCAGCATCCCTAACCACCACACTATCTGCTGGCCCCCTCTGAATTGTTTTTAACAAAAAAATTTAGATACATCAGAAAATGAATTTTTTCTTTTTTAATTACAAAAGAGCATTTTCTTTTTTAATTTCTCCAGAGAGAGAAAGCACCCTCCAATGGGACGTGATGCCACAATCCCTTTTCCACCATTTCTCCGTCATGCTGAGATACCGCGTATGCGTACGCAGGGGATCTGGCTCCATCAACCAGTAGGCTACAGGGCCAACCCCAGAATTTATCTTGTCTTTATTGTTCTCTTTTTTATTATGAATGTCCCTTAGGACTGCTAGTTTGCAGATGGGCGCTTGGGAAACAGACACATTTAGGGTGGTGAGTTGCATGGTGTCTAGGACAGCCATGCCCACACCTGAGCTGGCTTCTTCTTTCACTGAACAGATTATTACTAAGAGATTACTAAGAGATTGTGCCAAGGTCTATTAAGTGCTGGGATACAATGGTCAGAGCAGGAAGCAGGTGGGTCCTCAGACCTCATAGAGCTTCCAGTCTACACAATTGAAGGGTTAATGGCGAAAGCTGCGAGTACTCCACAGTGGTGTACCAAGTGCGGCTGTGAGGACAGTGAGAGGCGCATTGTCTGCATAATTTTTTTTTCCTCTGTCTTGGAGATTTTTATTGTGCAGGAACAACATGAAGAAAACAGGTGCAGTGTACTGTGCAGATGGGATTCTTCCACCATGTTTGAGCCATGGCAGAGGTGGCAGGCGGACCTCGTCTACCTGCAGAGGTTACTCCAGCAAAGCGTCGAGGGCAAAACTCAGGTCTCTGAGGTGGACCAGGCAGACCAGCAGGAGGGAAGACCTGCAGCAGTGCCACTCTGGACGTTCCTGGGCCTTCCATGTGTGGATCTGGCTCTCAGGGAGACAAGGGACTTGGGGCAGAGGCCGGTCACCGATAGGGAGATGGCCACGCTATCCTCAGGCATGTAGTGTCTCACATGTTTGTCCCTGGAGAGAGGCAATCTGTGCCTCTTTGTGCTCCCTGGGCATCTGCCCCTGGTCAGGTGACCCTACACACAACCTTGAGGTGCCAGGCCATACCGGTTCTGGGGAGGTAAGGCCCAGGTCTGAAGTCCACAGGGACCAGAATGGCCTTTCTGGCCCCAGGCAGACCTGCTGGACTTGGAGCAGCTGTCCAGCTTGGGATTAAATGGGGGCAGCCAGACCCTTGGATTCCTGGAGCTCCGGGCCGCAGACCTGTGGGCCCCTGGAGCACACTTGCCAGAATCTCGGGCTCCCCGCACCAGGCATCCAAAGTGCATAGCGTGCTTCAGGCTTGCTCAGCACTCTTGCTTGCAGAAACAAGTTGTATCTGGGATGTCTGCATAATTTTAAAACAATTAATAAAACCAGTGGCAAGGTCAGCAGGTGGTGTGTTGATAGCTGGACTCCCCCACAAGGCAAACAACAGTTCGAGTCCCAGGTTGGCCGCTTGCTTTCTCACTTTCTGTCTCTCTGGTGATATATGCCCTATCGCAAATTTTAAAAATAACAATAATAAATAAAATTAAAATAATTCTTTTTTAATAATTACTTCATTTAACTTTATTTATAAAACAATTATTTATTTAATTCCATTTATTATTATTTTTTAATTGACCAGAGAAAGAGAAAGGGAAAGTGGGAAAGCAAGCCACCAGCTCCCGGACTCAAACCGCCCTTGGCCGTGTGGGAATCCAGCGCCTTTAACCACCTCAGCACCTGCCAACCCCTTTATTTTTATTTTTATTTGACCAGAGAGTGACAGAGTGAGTGAGTGAGTGAGAGAGAGAGAGAGAGGGAAAGTCAGAAAGCAAGCCTCCAGGTCTGGGATTCGAAGTGTGGTAGGCCATGTGGGAGTCCAGCACCCTTAACCACCACACCATCTGCTGGTCGCATAAATAAATCTTAAAAAAAAAAAAAAAGATGGAAAGTAAGTCTGCTTGTTTATTTATTTACTTATTTTAGTTTTTCTATAGAGTGTATGTGTGCGGGAAAGAGAGACAGAGAAAGCGAGATATCATACCACGCCCCCACACTCGGGAGATGGCCACACCACAACTCCTTCTCCATTCTCAAGACTTTGGGTGCACACTCACATGCCACTGTGTGAGGAACCTGCCTACCTTCTCCAGTGTGACTACAGAGACATTATTTAGCCAGTGATCTGGGACTAGAACCACATTCTCAGCCACATGGGATCCAGCCACTTTAACCTCCACACCACCTGCCAGCTCAGTAGGTCTGCTTTTTATTATTACTATGCACCCACTATTCTACATCATGTCAGGGATGAAATACTCTTCCCTGAAGAAGATCAGGTTGTTGTCTAGCTTGAGTTTTTCTCCTTGTTGTTTTTACATTTGTTAGAGGGCAAGTGCACTCGCCAAAGAGGGCGGTGGTGAGAGAGCACTCCCTATGGGAAACAGTCACGCTGCAACTCCTTCTCCGTTTCTCCCTCCTTTCAGGATTTTGGGCATGCATGCACACATTCCTGGTGTGTTTTTCAAGCCCCAGGGTCTGGGACCCCAACTACACAGTTGGCCGTGTGAGATCCAGTCACCTTAACCACCACACCACCCGCTGGCCCATGCTTCAGTTTTGGTGCTGGTTGCTGCAGTCAAGATATTGGCTAGGGCTGTAGTCATCTGAGACTTGACTGGAGCTGGAGGATCTGATTCCAAGATGGATCAGTCACATGGCTGTTGGCAGGAGGCCTCAGTTCCCTGCTGTGGGCCATTCCATAGAGCTGCTTGAGTGTCCTCACAAAACAGCAGCGGGCTTCCTCAAGAATGAGTGATACAAGATAAAGATCAAGGAGGAAACCATAAAATCTTTTATGTCCTAATCATAGATGTCATCACTTCTGCCACATCCTATGTATTAGGGAGAAGCAAATCATTAGGTACAATTCACTTAACAGGGGCAGAGAAGGGGGCCGGCAGGTGGTGTGGTGGTTAAGGCACTGGACTCCAACATGGCCAACTGTGGTTCTAGTCCCAGATCTGGTGGCTTGATTTTTCACTCTTTTTTTTTTTTTCTGTATCTCTCTGGTCAAATTGAAGAATAATAACAAATAAATAAAATTAAATAAATAATTTTTTGAGAGGTTGTTGCTATAGGGTGCATGTGCTCACCAGAAAGAGAGAGACAAAAAGCAAGAAATCACCCCCCAGAGGGGATGGCCACAGCATAATCCCTTCTCCTCCTTTCTCCTATTGGGATCTTGGGCATACACACATGTGCACCTGGCGTGAGTTTAAGCTTCTGGATTCGGGACTTGAACCGTGGTCAACTATGTGGGAGTCCAGTGACGTAACCATTATGCCATCCACTGGTCCCAGAATTAAATAAATATTTATTTTTTAAAAATAAAAATAAAGAGAGGGACAGGGAGGAGGAATTAGGCTTCTGCTTTTGAAGTGAGCAGTAACAAAGAACTGTTTGTGGACACATTTTTGAAAAATCAAAACTTCTGGGAACCAGTAGTTAGCGTAATGGCTATGTCGCTGGACTCCCACATAGTTGACCACGGTTCGCATTCACCCGGTGGCTTAAAAGTCACGCCAGGCGCGTGTGCGTGCGTGCCCAAGATCCCGAGAGGAGAATGGAGGAGAAGGGATTGCGGCGTGACCATCCCCTCTGGGGGGTGATTTCTCGCTTTCTGTCTCTATGTCTCTCTCTCTCTGTCTGGCAAGTGCACGTGCCCTATAGCGAAAACCTCTCCAAAAAAATAAAAAACTGGATGATCTTTTTCCCCTCCAAATTTCCCTCTTCCAACCCATCTATAACACCTGAAACCTTAATATTCCTAAAGTACAATTTGATCACATTACTCTGCAATTAAGAAACTTTTCTGGGACCGGGACCAGCAGGTGGCGTGGTGGTTAAGGTGCTGGATAGTCCTACATGGTCGACCATGGTTCAAGTCCTGGACCTGGTGGCTTGCTTTCTCACTTTCCTCTTTCTCTCTCTGTGTCTCTCTCTGGTTAAATTAAAATGAATGAATGAATGAATGAATGAACAAAATCTTTAAAAAAAAAAAAACCAAACTTTTCTGGGACCAGCAGGTGGTGTGGTAGTTAAGGTGCTGGACACTCCCATATAGTCAACCACGGTTTGAGTCCCGAACCTGGTGACTTGCTTTCTCACTTTTTCTCTCTCTCTGTATCTCTCTCTGGTCAAATTAAAATAAATGAATGAATAAATAAAATTAAAGTAAATAATTCTTTAAAAAAAAAAAAAAAAAAAGAAACCTTCCCTAGCTCCTCAGAGCACAGGGAATTCCTTAACTTAGCTTCTACTACCCAGTTACCATATTGCCCTCCAGTTCCAGCTTAGCATAAACTTACCCAGCTCCTCAACTACACTGAGACTGGTTCTAGAGCCTTTCCAGCAGATGGCGTAATGGTTATGTCACTGGACTTCCATGTAGTCAACTATGGATCTAGTCCCAGACCCTGTGGCTTAAAATTCACGCTGGGTAGGCGTGCATGAAAGCCAAAAATCCCAAGAGGAAAACAGAGAGGATATTGCCGCATGGTTAACCACCACCACCACCCTGGGGAGGTGATTTCTCACTTTCTGTCTGTGTCTCTCTGGGGAGTGCATACACCCTACAGCAAAACTCCCACTAGAGTCTTTCCATGTCATTCATGTCTCTCAAACCTCACCCCCATGTCTTTCCCATATCTAGCCTGTTGTGCTGTTTTCTTTGTCTGGAATGTTCTTCCCACACATCACATCTTTACATGGATCTCATCATCTTTAGAACTAAATTCACCCCAATTTCTTTTATTTATTTATTGGTTAATTTATTTTTATTTTTTAAAATTACTTTAATTTTTAAATTAATTATTTATTTACTTACTTATTTTAACTTGACCACAGAGGGATAGAGTGTGAGAGAAAGTGAGAAAGCTAGCTGCCAGTTCTGGGACTCGAACCGTGGTCAGTCACATGAGAGTCCAGCACTCTTAACCACCACACCCCCTGCCAGCCCCTATTTTTTTATTTTTAGAGGTTTTTGCCTTAGGGAGCATGCACCTGCTGGAGAGAGACAGAGATAGTGAGAGGGAAAGTGAGAAAACACCCCCCCAATGGGGATGGCTAGGCTCCAATCTCTTCTCCTCCATTCTCTTCCTGGGATCTTAGATGCATGTACAGGTGCCTGGTGTGAGTTTTATGACACCGGGTCCAGGACTCAAACTGTAATCGGTCATGTGGAAGTCCAGCGACATAACCGCTACATCATCTGCTGGCCCAAACACTTCTAGTATCTATCATCCTCTGTTCCAGTTACTCAATCTCCCATTACTTTGGTTTATTTATTTTTTAAAAAATTATTTTATTTAGCTTTATTTAATTTTTAAGTTTACCAGAGAGGGACAGAGTGAGAGAGAAAGTGAGAAAGCAAGCCACCAGGCCCAGGACTTGAACCAGAGTTGGCCATGTGGGAATCCAGCACCCTCAACCATCATGCCACCTGCCGGCCCCACCTTGGTTTATTTTCTTTAGCGCACTCACAACTACCTACAGCTATCTTATTTGTTTACCTGCTCTTCTCTGTTGCCTCCAACTGCTCCTTAAAAACAAGGACCTTGGGACCAGCAGGTGGCATAGTGGTAAAGGTGCTAGACACTCCCACATGGCTGATCACGGTTTGAGTCCTGAACCTGGTGGCTTGCTTTCTCATTTTCCTTCTCTCTGTGTGTCTGTCTTTCTCTGGTCAAATGAAAAGGAATGAATAAATAAAATTAAATAAATAATCTTAAAAAAAAAACAAGGGCCTCTGTCTTGGTCAGTTGTAACCTAGTAGTCTCAGTTTCAAATTCAGTGACTGGCACATTGTAGGTATTTAATAAATTGAATTAAATGTCCTCTCTTCCAGGGAGTTGTTTTAGAAAAGATTGCATACTGCAAAAATGTCTGTTGAAGAAGAAAGGGAAAAACCCAAACACAGTGAAGATGTTACCACCTTCAAGTGAACGCCCATGCTATCTCGTCTGTCCTTAATATGTCCTTGTGGCCACACTGAGGAAGGCATGCAGCGGTTCTTGAAGGGCCCAGACTTTGTCACACTTTAACCATCTCTAGCTCCCGTGCCCTTCACAGGGTCTGGAGAATGGTGAGTACTTTATCAATAAAGGTTTGTTAGGGACCAACAGATGGCCTAAAAGTTAAGTCATTGGACTCCCACATGGCCAAGTAAGGTCCCTGTCCTGGATCTGGTGGCTTTAAGCATTGCTGGTGGGTATGCATGCAAGCAGAGTCTGGATGGGAGAATGGAGGAGAGGGGATTGCGGTGTGACCATCTCTCCCCGGGAAGGGGTGGGGGTGATTTCTCACTAGCTCTCTCTGGTGAGCACAGGCTCCCTTTAGCAAAAATGTAAAAAAACAAAAACAAAAAAACCCTGTTACTTTCATAGATATGCCATATGTATATTAAATTTATACAAAAGGATATGAACAGAGTCCTGAAATAAATAAATTTTTAAAAAAGGTTTGTTGAATGGACGGATAATGCATGGAGAAGGGAGAGATAAAGAGGTGGTGGAATAATGGCTGAATTATTTTCCCTGCCGAGATCAGAGTGAGACCCTGGTACACGTCAATCTGGCAGTGAGTAAAGTTAGGAACTATTTAGATAGCAGCAGCAGCTATGATTATCCACAGTCAAAGGCAGAACCTCTGAGAGGTGCTAAGTACTGAAAAGATGCCACTTAAAATGAATATTAAATGGTGAAAGTGTGAAGGTGTTAGATATTCTAATAAAGCTTTTGCTGTTCCTATTATCACTAGTTTTATCTTTTCTAAAATGTTAAATCTCAGCCTTGTCAATTCTTTTTTTAAAATAATTACTTTATTTAACTTTATTTATTTAAATTTGATCAGAGAGAAAGGAAGAGAAAGTGAGAAAGCAAGTCACCAGGTCTAGGACTCCAACCATAGTCAGCCATGTGGGAGTCCAGCACCCTTAACTACTGCACCATTCTTGGGACCTTGGGCACACAACACACACACAATTTTTTCCCCTCTCCTTATGTTAGTTTCTCTGAATTGCTGGCGACCTGCATACCTACTGGGAAATCTAGTTCCAGATAACTTTTATGGAATATTTACTCCGTATCAGGGATTCATTTACATTTATTATCCCATTTAATCTGTAAGACAAGCATATGAGGGGAAAACTGCATTATCCCCATTTGGGGGGAGGGGGCCGAGGTTTTTGCTATAGGGTGCGTGCACTCGCCAGAAAGGAAGAAACAGAGACTGAAAGCGAGAAATCACCCCGCAGGGGGGATGGCCACCAGGCAATCCCTTCTCCTCCATTCTCCTCTAGGGATCTTGGGCACGCACGCACAAGCGCACCGCTTGAGTTTAAGCCACCGCTCCAGGACTCTAACTGCGTCCACTACATGGGAGTCCATTACGCCAACTGCTTGTCCCTGCATTATCTCCATTTAAAGAATAACCAAGAGGCGAGCCTAGACATTAATATAGAAGCCTGATTGCATCAGATAGAATCGCCCAGGGTGCAATCGCAAAGTTCATAGAGATTTCCAGGTCTGTTTCGAATAAGGCGAAGTGACCACTTGGGCAGGAGCAGGGCTTTCTTCTTCCGAGCACTCTGTTCCTTTAAGGGCTGCTCCCGCCAGAGATGCTCCAATTACCCTCGCAGGCACCCAGGAAATCTCTCCGCCCCTGAGCCGCATCCCGGCTCTTCCTCCTTGCCCCACACCCTCAGGCTCTTCTCCTGTACCTCGCTCGCTCAGTGGTGGGTGAGCTCGGTTGCAGGAGGCGCATTCCCTCGGTTGGGGGCTGTGCACAGCTCGCCCCAGCAAATGCGGCTTTCCAAACTCTAACCTCGACCCCTCCCCACTCCCGTTTCCCAGGGGCGAAGCTCGCGCCATCGCCCAGGCCCTCGACCCGGTGAAGGTGACCTCCTCCGTGGGCGGCACTCGCCGGGTGGCGCCCGAACTGGCTCACACGTGGTGAGCTGGGAGCGCGGCCCCTCCCCTCCACGCGCCGGGAGCCCGCGACCCGTACACGCCCCCAGGACTGGCTCCGCCCGGTTCCCCTGCACGTTTCTCCAGGCCTGGGAGGGGATGCGCCTAAGGCGGACACCAGGCTGGCAGCGGGGTGGACGGGCATTGAGCGTAGGGCACCCACACATCCTCAAACCTCGCCCGAGGTTGGTGAAAAACGGGAACTCTGCTCCGCTGGGCTAGTAGGCGGTGTGCCCCGGCCGGTTCCTTGGTGCACTGAGCTGAAGAGCTCGAACAGCGAGCTCTAATATTTCAGCCCTAGTCTGAACCCCCTCGTTGTCTTGTATTTGGAAAGTGGGCGTCATTTTCCCTTCTTAGAATCCCTGTGGCGCCTCAAATGAGATTTAAAAATGTGAAAAGGGTTCGTTCACTGAGTCCAAAAGCATTTGTCTAGCCCATATGTGCCTGGACCGTCTGTATAGTAGGTAGGAGGGAGGCTCTATGACAAGGTGAGTCTGTCCCCGTTTACGCTATCCTGAGTCTTGGTTTTCTTAAATTCTCTTCTGGGACGGTTCAAAAAGACGCCCCCGAAAAAGGAAGAGGTGGAAGTCCAACCTGCCGGCAGGTATTACCGAATACGCTAAAATCTCAAAGGCAAAGCGGAGCTGGGACTAACTTTGAGAGCTAAATAGGAAGCGCTCTCGGCGCACCCCTATTCTCCCCCAGCCCCCAACCTAAGAAAAGAAAACGATCTCATCCGTCTCCCCCAATCCCAAGCAGCTAGACCGCCCAACCGGGCAGACCGAGCTCCGCCCCGCTCTGGAGGCCAGCGATTGGGAGATGCAAATACCGGCTACTCTGCCCAGCAACGGGTGACGCGTTGCCGGAGCGCGGGGCGTGGCCCGGCCGCAGCCCAAGCGGGCACCTCGGTGT
>NW_006159923.1:378493-390135 GCF_000334495.1 Tupaia belangeri chinensis | reverse complement strand
GGGAGGGGGGGGAGGGGGGGGCAGCGGGGGAGGAAGGCGAAGAGGGGCCTGTGGCGTCGGGGGAGGAGCCGCTGGGCTTTCTGTCCAGGCTGCCCGCGGGCCCCGCTGGCCTGGTCTGCAGCGCCCTGGACCGCGACCCGGACCTGCCTCCTCCCTCCGGCACGTCGCACTTCGAGTTCCCGGACTACTGCACCCCCGAGGTTACCGAGATGATCGCGGGGGACTGGCGCCCGTCTAGCATCGCCGACCTGGTTTTCACCTACTGAGCCCACCGTCAGCGGGGCGCGCACGCCCCCAAACCAGCTGTTTACATACAGGAATCAGGTATTGGGGCCCCTCGGAGGCCGAGGCTGGCACCCCATCTCCCGCGCAGCCTCCCCCCTCCTAGACGTGCCCATCCCCCTCAGATCCAGACATACCCCTCCCCCGCAGACACACCCCAAGGCAGCCCAACCCCCACTCCATGCCCGACATCCAAGCCCCTCCCCATCTTGTCCCCTCCCGCACAGCCACCAGCAGCCAGCCCCCTCCGTTTCACCTCCCGTCCTCTCCGACAGACCTGCACCCCTCCCCCACTCTGCACACGCCCCTCCTCGTGGCCGGAGGACACGCCCCTTTCCTTGCTACCGAATCCCTCTGCCCTGGCCCAGCCTGCCTTTTCTCGGGTAGAGGGGCGATGCGACCGGGCGGCACCGCGCTCTCCTCCCTTGCCCCTCCCCTCCCTGGGGGGAGGGGCATGCTTCTTTACCCCTAGAGCGCAAGGGCCCGCCTCTCCGCCGGGACCCACCTCCTCCTCGCGCATGCTTAATACTTCTTGGGAGGAGGGGGCTGGTCCCAGTCGCGCCGCACGCCTCTGTCGCCTTCTCCGGGAAGAAGGGGGATGAGTGTAGAGCGATCCTGAGAAATCCTTTGATCCGCGAGCCCGTGACTTCCTCTCAACCCGACGGGACGTCACTGCCTTAATGGGAGAAGCACTCTGAAGGGGGAGAAAGACTGGGTGGCACGGAAGGGTTGGTCTGCAACTGTCCCACATAGCCCCTATTCCCTTATGGGGTCGCCCACACCTATGTGCACCACCCTCCCGTCTGCGTGACTGCCAGTACAGCTTGTCTTGATCCCACAACGTCCCTTTTTGCCCCAACTGGGAATTGGGCGCAGGGTCCGTTCTCTGGAAGTTCATCAAGGAACTGCCCAAGAAAACACAGAACCAGAACCAGTCGGGACCGGGTCCTTGCTGCTCCCTCCCCACCGCAGAAGCGCCCTATTACTCAGGTCACCCTCAGCCTGGGCTCCTTCCCAAGCACACCGACCCTTCCTATCACCTAAGTCCACACTCAGTTCCTACAGCTGCAGTATTCAGTGGGAGAAACTGAGGCACAAGCGTGCTGGGGGTTAGGACTAAGGCCTGACGACAGATGGGGTGGCAGGAAGAGGCCCTCTTTTAAACGTCAGGCTTGGGAAAGACCATTGACTGTATCAGTGAGACTGAGGATGGGTTCAGAGTAGTGGTGTTTGGCCGGGCGCGCCTCAGTTTTTCTATGGGAGAAATGGGGATAGCGCTGCTCCTGGGAGGAAGTTGTGCCCAGTTCAGGGTACCCCCCCGGACCCCTACCCCTGATGCTGTTACCCCTCTTACTCCCATCCCCCTGCCCCTCCGGCCTCCTCACACCCCCTTTGCCCTCACTACCTGTATCTCGCCGGCGTGAGTTCACCCTCCACCTGGGTGGCCCACACACTCTCATTCACACACACACAAATCTCAGGAACAAACGGTCCCAGAGTCCTCTTGGACCCCTCCCCAGGGTCTCTGCAGGTCTCTGCCCCACGCGTTCCCGTCGCTGACAAAGCCACCAGCTGCCTCCTTTAAGCTTGGTGCTCCGGCTCTGGGCCTTTCTTGCGCTCTTTCTCTCTTTTTTTCCTTTTCTTTTCTTTCTTTCTTTTTCTTTTTTTTTTTTTAAAGAAAAACAACAACAAAAAAAGACAATGAAAAAAAAAAAAAAAAACAGAAAACGTCATGTGAGTGAAGAGATGTCACTGTCTGTGGTCTTGGAGAACTAGTCTCGTAGCTGAGGGGAGGGGTCCCTCCATCTGGGGCACTGGCACCCACAGCAGGACTTCGGCCGGTCTGATGCCAGGACTGAATAAAGTGTATTTGCCCCGACCTCGCCCTGTGGTTCTGCATGTGTGTGCTTTCACTCATCCCTCCCAAAACAGTTTGGCAGATTCAAGTCCATGTGACTTAGGGCCATGCAGGAAGAGCTGGTGTTCCAGGGCAAGCCACCTGACCTCTCTAGACCTCTGACTCTGTTTCAGGACTCCCCAGTCCTCAAGGATAAGCAAATTCATCCCTGCGGGGCCCACGCAGGTAACACAAGTGAGTGAGAGAGTTTGGGAGGGACAGTAGCAGCATGATTCACTTCAAGAGTAATGACCACCCAGCCTCTGCCATTGTGGCCCTGTGGGAACGCAGTCCACAATAACCAGATGGCCAGGGTTTTCGAGAGAAGCTGGAGAGGGGGATATTTGTGAGTCATGTTAATTTTAAAATGAAAGCTGACTCAAATGTTTTAAATCTGTGGGCCAAATGAAACAGGTGCACAGGCAGGTCTGGTCCATGGGGGCCAGTTTAACCTTGCCCTTAATGAGAATTAAGAAGCAAGATTGGGCCATAAGATCTGGGCTCAAAGCTCAGCTCTATCACTGAATACCTGTGTGACCTTGAGCATTTTAACCTCTGAGTTCTTGGCATAGTGTACCATGGGCTTAATAGTAGTACCTGCTTCTCAGGATGAGATGAAGTTGGAGGTGAGAAGCATTTAACACAGGGCTGGATAAACGGTCCAGATGAGGAAAGGGCAAGTGGTGACACAGCTCGCAGGAGGGCCTGCAAGCAGCTGTGGTCAGAGGCAGGGCCTAGAACTTGGCTCTGTCTCTCAATGGAGCATTTCTTCTGGGTGCCTCTCCCTGCCTGTTCAGATCTGCAGATGATATCAGGCTCTCAGCTCCAAAACTGGAATGGCGGGGTCAGGCCTGGCCTGCAGCATAGATGTATTGAATGATCAAAGAGTAACATGCCATAATGATTCCTGACCTTGAGGTTCTGACCAGTGTGCTTTGGCAAGTGAGACCAAAGCCTTTTCTCCCCCCCCCTCTACCCCTTCCCCTAATTCTTTCTCTGCCAGATCCACTGAATTCCTAAGCTCAAGGAACTGCCTCCCTCTCCCCCCTCTTTCTCAGAGCCATGACTGAGTTTGGAAATTCAATGACTGCTTCCTCTTAGCCTCTCATTGGAAGCAATCTGGCCAAAATAATAAGAGGTAGAGGGTCAGTAGTTGGCATAGTGGTTAAGGTGCTAGACTTCCACATGGCTGACTGTGGCTCGAGTCTTGGACCAGGTGGCTTGACAATTAAGCTGAGTGCATGTGTGCACATGCTCAAAATCCTGAAAGGAGAATGGAGGAGAAGGGATTTTGCTGCATAGCCATCCCTTCTGGGGCGGGGAGGTGATTTCTTACTTTCCCTCTCCCTGTCTCTGGCGAGTGCACACACCCTATGGCAAAAACTCTTAAAAAAAAAAAAAGAAGTGGAGTTGAGGAGGTATGGAAACAGGGATCTGTGCGACCCAGAAGCCACGTTGAGGAAGGACTTCTCCAGCTGGAGAAAGTATAATTAGTGGATAGCCTCCAGCCATCAGCTCCTTCAGGGACACCCTTCCCAGCTATCCCATCTGGTGTCTGGGTGATGCATGGTTTAAACACCTGATAGTTTCAGGTGGAACAGATAAAGGCAGTACTCACACCAGCCCTCCCCTGACTTTACCATGCCTTCCACCCCCACCGCCCCACCCCTGACAACAGCCAGGTCTTTGTCAGGCCTGCAACACAGTTTGATTTTTTTTTTTCCTTTGTCAATTCCTGCTTCCCCTTCTTTTTTACAGGTATTAATTTCTAATAAACGTCTTAAACCCCAAACTCAGTCTCAGTGTCGTCTTCTACAAGAACCTAATGTGTAAGTTCTAGGGACTGGGCAAAGAGAATTGTCACTGGCTCAGCAACTGCAGCAAGGCACCTGGGATATACCATTCCACCTCAGTCTCAGGAGTCATTTTGTTCACCAACACTAGTCCTGACCTGAGGCTGCACCCTTTCCAGGTCAGAACACCAATTGCCAATTAGTCCATCCTCAGCCCCTAGGTCAGTCCAGAGTTCTCTGCTGATGTCTTGCTCACTCAGCCCCTCCTTTGTGGAAGCTGTTAGGGAGGTTAAAGCCATCTGCCCTTCAGAATTGCCTGGGAGGGAGGCAAAGCAGGGAGAGGGTAAATGCCTGGCCAGGTTTAGTATTAGAGCAGTGGTATCTCAGGCAGGGCTCTTCTGCTGGCCCGAGTTGCCCTATATGTCAACTGGGGCAGAGGGGAGTAACAGGACTAGAAGGGAGACCATCTCCTTTTGGTTCCTTCCATTTCAGATTCTGACATGAAAGGTGGGGAAGACACCTGCTTATGGTGGCTTTGGGGACACCTAGTGGCCAAATGGAGTATAAAGTTTCCTGCTTTTGTGAGTAGAGGTCAGGGTGTGTCCCACTCCTTGGAACTGACTCACTCCGCTATTGCTGGATCATGTCCCTCACCTGGGCAGTTTGAGCCATCTTTGTGAAACACCCACATACTAATGTGTTGGTTATCTGTTGCTGTGTAACAAATTGCCACAGATTAGCATACATTTGTTCTTTGTAGGTCAGGAATCTGGTCATGACCTAGTGGGATCTCCGATAAGGACCTCACTAGGTAGCAACTCCAGTGTTTGGCCAGCCTGTATTCCCTTCTGGAGCTCAGCACCCCTTTTCCAGACTCACGTGGTTGTAGGCAGAATTCACTTCCTTGTAATTACAGGATGGAGGCCCCTGTTTTCATGCTGGCTGCCAGCCAGTGCCACTGTTGATTCCTAAGAGTCACTTGCAGTTTCTTCCGACATGGCCTTGGGAGGCCCTCGCACAACATTGCAGTTCATTTTTGCCAAGGCCAGCAGGATAATCTTCCTGCTGCTCAAAGTCTCTTGGTTCAGAGAAGGTTTAAGCTCTTTTAAAAGGCTCCTTTTAAGTCAGGCCCATCCAGGAAAATCTCCCTTTTTATTACCTAGAAGCTCATTGGATACCTTAATTGTACTTGCAAAAAAACCTTCAACTTTGCCATATATGGTAGCCTGCTCATAAGAGTGATATATGGGGCCAGTGGGTGGCGTGGAGGTTAAGGTGGCTGAATCCCACATGGCCTAACTGAGCAGTTTGAGTCCTGGACCAGATGGCTTGTAAAACACGTGGGGTACATGTGCATGTGTGCCCAAAATCCTGAGAGGAGAATGGAGAAGAAATTGCAGCATAGCCATCCTCACTCGGGTGTGCTTTCTCACTTTCCCTCTCTCGCCGGTGAATGCACACACCCCATAGCAAAACTTAAAAAAAAATAAGTCATGGATCATACTCACTAGTCTCCCCTGCACTTGGGAGGAGATGGTGTAGGATATGTACACCCAAAGTTGGGACCTGCCACCTCAGAATTCTGCTTACCATACCCAAGGAGTCTCAGGCTGACATATTCATCCCTAACATAGCCAGGCTGGCTGCCTTCTGTCATTTCCACTGGCATGTCTAATCGGCACCTCCAGCTTGACATGTTGCAGAATGACTTTTTGTTTCTGCAGTGCTGCCACCTGCCCTCCCCCCACACACACACACCTGTCTCCACATCTGACGTGTGGGCTGAAACCTTTCAGTTGTTCTTTTATTTTTAAAGAGTTATTTTGGGAACCAGCAGTTGGCATAATGGCTGTGTTGCTGGATTCCTATGTAGTTGACCGTGGTTTGAGTCCTGGACCCGGTGGTTTAAACTCACACTGGGTGCGTGTGCGTGCGTGCCCAAGATCCCGAGAGGGGAATGGAGAAGGGATTGTGGCATGGCCATGCCCCTGGGGGGTGATTTCTTGCTTTCTGTCTCTTTGTCTCTCAGTCTTTCTGGTGAGTACACGTGTCCTATAGCAAAAACATCTCCCGCCCCCCCCAAAAGAAGTATTTTATTTAACTTTATTCATTTATTTATTTTATTTTATTTGACCAGATAAGGACAGAGAGAGAGAGAGAAAAAGAAAGCAAGCTGCAAGATTCAGGAATCGAATCACTGTCAGCCATCTGGAAGTTCTATGCCTTTAACTACCATACTACCTGCTGGTCCCATCAGTTTTTGGGATTTTTTGGGGGTTTTTTTAGAATTATTTATTTTGGGACCAGAAGTTGGTATAATGACTGTGTCGCTGGACTCCCATGTAGTCGACCGCAGTTCGAGTTCCAGACCCAGTGGCTTAAACTCATGCCAGGTGTGTGTGCGTTCGTGCCCAAGATCCTGCAAGGAGAATGGAAGAGAAGGGATTGCAGCATGGCCATCCCCCCCCCCGGGGGGGTGATTTCTCGCTTTCTGTCTCTCTGTCTTCCTGATGAGTGCACATGCCCTATAGCAAAAATCCTCTCCAATAAATAAATAAATAAATAAATAAATAAATAAATTTATTCATTTATTTTAATTTGACCAGAGAGAGACACACATGGTGGGGGTGGGGAGAGTAAGAGAGCAAGCCACCAGGCCCAGGACTCTAACCGTGGTCAGCCGTGTGGGAGTGTCCAGCACTTTAACCACCCCACTATCCACTGGGCCTCCCATCAGTTGTTCTTAACTCCTCTTTTCTTTTTTTTAAAAATTATTTATTTAATTTTATTTATTCACTCATTTATTTTTCTGACCAGAGAGAGACACAGAGGAGGAAAGAGAGAGAGGGAAAGTGAGAAAGGAAGCCACCAGGTCTGGGACTCGAACGGTGGTCGACCATGTGGGAGCATCCAGCACCTTAACCACCATGCCACCTGCTGGTCCCCTTAACTCCTCTTTTCTTCATAGCTTCATATCCTTTGTATCCTGTGACTCTGCCCTGAAAATCTGTCCTGTGACTTCTCACATCTTCTGTGGCCACTCCCCTGGTCCCAGCCTTCATCTTCTCTCACCTGGTAATCTGTTCCAGTCTCTTCACCAGACACAACTTGCTTTTTTTTCTTTGTCTTGTTTTTCTTATATGCTTTAGAATTTTTTTTTTTTTTTTTTTATTGCCAGAGAGAAACAGAAAGAGGGAGAGGGAGAAAGCATCCTATTAGGTCATGGTCATGATGTAATTCCTTTTCTTCCATTTCTCCATCCTGTCAGGATTTGGGGCACATGTACATCCCTAGTGTGTTTCTCAAGCCAACAGGACTAGATTTGAACTGCATTGGGCCATACGGGATCTACTGCCCTCACCACAAGGCTACCCGTCCTGCTCAGAGTTTTATTGTCTATACAGCAGTCAGAGTGATCTGGTTAAACTGTAAATCAGACCATGGGAACCAGCAGTTAGCGTAATGGCTATGTCGCTGAACTCCCACATAGTCAACCGTGGTTCGCGTCCCAGATCCGGTGGCTTAAAACTCATGCCGGGCACGTGTGTGTGTGGGAAGGAGGAGAGATTGTGGTGTGACCATCCCCCGGGGGGTGATTTCTCGCTTTCTCTCTCTCTGTCTCTGTCTGACGAGTGCACGCACCCTATAGCGAAAACCTCTCCAAAAAAAAAAAAAAACTCTAAATCAGACCATGTCCTGCCTTTTTAAAACCCTTCATTGGAAGTGGACAGTGGTGCAGCAGTAAAATACATTTTTTTTTTTTTTAAGAATTATTTTATTTAATTTTATTTATTATTATTTTTAAAATTTGACCAGAGAGAGAGGGATAGTGAAAAACCAAGCCGCCAGGTCCAGGACTTGAACCATGGTCAGCCACTTGGAGTCCAGCGTCCCAACCACCATGCCACCTGCCAGCCTGAATGCAACACCTTTAGAGATAGAATGAGAGAGATAGAGAGCGAGAGAGAAAGTGAGAAAGCAAGCCACCAGGTCTGGGACTTGAACCATGGTTAGCCATGTGGGAGTCCAGTGCCTTTAACCACTACATTATCTGGTGGCCCCCACCTCCGATAATTTTTTTTAATGACTTAAAAGCTTATTAATTTCTGGAACCAGCAGGCAGCATAGTGGTTAAGGCATTGGGTTCCACATAGTTAATCATGGTTCAAATCTTGGACCTGGTGGTTGAAAATCATGCCAGGAGTGTTTGCATCTCTGTCTTTCTCCAGTGAGCACATACACCTTGTGGCAAAATTCTAAAGAAAAAAAAAAAAAGAGTGTATTATTTCTTCCATGAATGAGAAAGACAAAAAGAGTTGAAGAGGTAGGCCCTTTATGCCGTAATCTACTCCAGTCTCAGTCAGCCCTGAATCATGGGCACGTTCATGCCAGGTGTTCTCAGGAGGTCTCTGCCTGCAAACTTGGAACTTCCATGTGGGAAGGTGATTTCTCATTTTCCCTCTTTCTCTCTCCAGCCCTACAGCAAAAACCTAAAAAAAAAAAAAATTCTCTAATGGGCCCAGCTGGGTGGTATAGCCATTAACAAACTGAACTGCTATGCTGGAAGCCACATGGCCGACTGCAGGTTCCGATCTCCATCAGCTTGAAAACACAGGGCACATACATACGCACCCGAGATACTGGAGGACCAGGGCAGGGGGATCGTGGTGTGACAAGACACTGTCAAGGGTGCTTGTCTCTCTTTCTCTCTCATATATGTACATGTGCTCTCCGCAATGAATAAAATAGACATTAGAAAAATAAATAAAACCCTCAATGACTCCCATCTCAGTAAAAGCTAAAGTTCTCAGCATGGCCTGTGAAGTCCTATGGGGCTCACCCACTCTGGAATTCATCTTCTGCTTTTTCCTCCTCTTACTGTATACCAGCCACTGTATCCTCCTTGCTCTTTCTAAAACTGTCAGGCACACTCCCACCTCAGGTCCTTTGCACATCCTGTTCCCTCTGCTTGAAATACCCTTTCCCCAAATATCCACGTGGCTTACTCGCTCACTTGCTTCTGGTATCAGCTTCCATGACACCACTTCAAAGATGTCTTTCTGAACCATCTATAAAGTATCACAGTCATGCTGTCCCTCACTCAGCTTTATCTTTGTTTTGTTTTCCCAAAGAATTATTGTATTTAATTTTATTCATTGTCTTTATTTATTTATTTATTTATTGAAGTTGACCAGAGAGGGACAGAAAGAAGGAAAGTAAGAAAGCAAGCTGCCAGGTCTGGGACTCAAACCATGGTCAGCCATGTGGGAGTCCAGCCACTTTAACCACCATGCCAACTACTGGCCCCAGCTTTATCTTTCTTAACAGCATTTATCATTATCTGGCTTTTTTTTTTTAACTTGTCAGAGGGCATGTATGCTTGCTAGAGAGACTGAGAGACAGAGAGAGAGTAAGCATCCCCCTATAGGGTGTGGTTCTGCTGCAATCCCTTCTTTCTCCACCCTGTCAGGATTTGGGGCATACATGGGCACACACACATTTGAAACCCAGTGTGTTTTTCAAACTTTTGGGTCCTAGACTCAAACCATGGTGAGCCATGTGGAATTCAGCTACCTTAACCACCAGGCCATAGGTTGGCTCATATTTGACATTTTTCATATGTATTTTTAAAAACTTTCTCTCTAGTTAATATGTAAACTTTGTAAGGAAGAAATGACATTTGCATTGGACTCCATGCTTTAGCTTGCTCAGTTATCATTCATTCACCCATTCAACAAATATTTATTGTTGTTGTTGTTATTATTATTATTATTATTATTATTATTAGGTTTTTGCTGCAGGGTGTGTGAGCTTGCCAGAGAGATAGAGAGAAAGACAATGAGAGGGAAAGTGAGAAATCACCCCCTCCCCCAGGGGGAATGGCCACACCACAATCCCTTCTTCTCCATTCTCCTCCTGGGGTTTTGGGCACACATGCACATGCACCTGGGGCGAGTTTTAAGTCACCAAGTCCAAGACTTGAACTGCTGTCTGCCACGTGAGAGTCCAGCACCTTAACCACCATGCTACTTGCAGGCCCCAACAAACGTTTATTAAGGGTCTGCCTTGCTGGGTATATGAAAAAAAAAAAAAAAAAAAGACATGCTTTGTCCTCACTGAGCTCCCAGATCTGAAGAGAAAGATCTCTACATAGAAACTCGGGGATGGAAATGCTTTAATTTTAATAGACAGTGAGTCTGGAGGAACACAGAGGAGGCAGTTAGCGCAGACATGGAGCAGGGCGTGGTGAAGTAACCTTTTGAAGGAAGCAATGGCCTGAAACTCTAGGCTGTAATGATTTGAGACATGGCTACAAGTTCTTTGACATTTCTCCCTTAAATTTCCTTTTTAAATTTGGGTTGGCCTTCAGGATCCTCTTGTAAAGAATAGGTTGCAACAGAAACGAGGCTGCAGGATTTCCAAGACTAAGTCACCCAGAACCGCCATGTTGAAAGGCCAACAACCCTGAGACTGTTGTACAGTGAAGAAGCTTCAGCAACACAGGGAGACAGACAATGTGTAGGTGTTCCAGTTGACAGTTGAAGCCCGGGCCCCAGACTGAATGTAGAATCCTGCTAATGATTCCAGCCCCCGAGTCATTCAAGTCACTCTCAGTTGCTAAAAAGTTTTCCCTGCTGAGGCCCAGCAATAATAGAGCACAGACAAGCCATCACCCCTGTGCCTGACCCATGAATCCATGAGTACAATGGTAGTTATCCACACCAGTATTATTATAAAGTGATAATAACTGGAACAATAGGATGAGGCAGATTCACCTGAAGAAAATAACTTTTCAGTTGGTAACAACAGCAGATGGGTCAACAATGAGCAGCTGACACGCAAGTTGACTGGCTGGAAGAGATTGTGTAGAGAGATGAGGTAGACCTGTGTCCACTACTTCATTGCCAACAAATATCTGACTGAGTCACTCACAAGAATAGAGGTTTATTCAGCTCATAGTTGGAGGGCTAAGGGTCAGGGGCCAACTTCCTGTGAGGCTACAACATGGCAGAGGGCAGGATCTTGAGCAGAAAGGATGTCCATAGGTTTCTGCCTATTTTGCTCTCCTTTCCCCTCTTTAAATCCACCAGAACACAATCATAGAAGCCCCACCCTCATGACCTCATCACACCCAAAGTCCCCCAAGGATTAAGTTTTCACTTAGTAATTTTACAGTACAACCAAGTCCCAACACAGGAATGGGAGGACTCCAAACCATAGCAACCAGAAAGAGCTCATGAAAGGCTTGAAGGTGTTTGAACTTTATCCTGAGTCTCCACACTTTAGCCAGAGGGATCTTTGGAAACACAAACCTAACCACTGCTAAAAGCTTTTGATCACGCTCCATTACATTTAGGATTATCTTTTTTTTTTTTCCTATAGGGCTCATGTGCTTGCCAGAAAGACAAAGGCAGAGAGACAGAAAGCCAGAAATCAACCCCTCACGGGGAATGGCCATGCTCCAATCCCTTCTGCTCCGATCTCCTCTTGGGACCTTGGGCACACACGCCCAGCATGAGTTTAAGCCACCGAG
The DNA here is from genome assembly GCF_000334495.1 of Tupaia belangeri chinensis. Lineage (NCBI taxonomy): Eukaryota > Metazoa > Chordata > Mammalia > Scandentia > Tupaiidae > Tupaia > Tupaia belangeri. The sequence goes on along the minus strand of NW_006159923.1, from coordinate 378,629 downwards.
TCCAAGAGTTGAACCGCGGTCGACTACATGGAAGTTCAGCGACATAGCCATTATACCAACTGCTGGTCCTGTCCCTTAGGATAGTCTTAAGTTCTTGACCTGGCATTCAGAAACCCTCAAAAAAAAAAAAAAAGGT
>NW_006159923.1:361649-378380 GCF_000334495.1 Tupaia belangeri chinensis | reverse complement strand
TGTCAGGTCTGGGACTCAAACTGCAGTTGGCCATGAGGGAGAACAGTGCCCTTAACCACCACGCCACCTGCTGGCCCCTCAGAGCCTTCTTCAGTTGACTCCTCCACTCTTTCTTTTTAATTATTTATTTAATTTTATTTACTCACTCATTTTATTTTAATTTGACCAGAGAGAAAAAGAGAAAGAGGGAAAGTGAGAAAGCAAGTCACCAAGTCCAAGACTTGAGCCATGGTCAGCCATGTGGGAATGTCCAGCACCTTAAACACAGTGCTACTTGCTGGTCCAGACTCCTTCACTCTTTTTTTCTTTTTTCTTAAAGAATTATTTTATTTAATATAATTTATTCATTCATTTATTTTAATTTGACCAGAGAGAGAGGAAGTGAGAAGGCAAGCCACCAGGTCCAGACTCAAAAAAGAACCATTTTTGGCCATGTGGGAGTGTCCAGCATCCTAACTAGCACACCACCTGCTGGTCCCCTCCTTCACTCTTTTATAGAATCATGTTCTGCTCCCAACTCTACCCTCAAACCTCACCTTGGCCACACCAAGCCACTCCTTATGAACGATGCCCTCCCATGCCATCTGCCTTTGTTCTTACTGAGGAATTAAAGGCAAGATACCTGGCTTTTTGAGGCCTCAGTTTCCTCATTTGTGTGACTAGGGTTAAACCAGAAGTCTCTAAGAGCAAATTCAAACCTTGCATTCTAGGAGTCTATGCAAAGGAGGGAGAAAGGTGATTGTAGCCAAACCTGTCTATCCAGCTTCTTCTAGGTTGCCTAGCAATGAATGCCAACCCTCTCCCCCATCCTTGGGGGTTTCTTAGCAACCCAGTTTCTCACCCTCCACTGTTTTCAGGGTTTCCTTTTAACTAAATGTCAAGTTCTGCACTTTCTCTCCTAAAAACCTTAGGGCAAGGGTCTCCAGAGAGACCCAGACACAAACCCAGAATGGAAAGAGGCCTAGGTTTGAGGTCAGTGGAGGATTTCCAGGGTGACTTGGAGAAGCTACCTGACCTGTCTGGCTTTTATTTCAGATTGTGATTACCTGCCCTATGCTCCTTTGGGCTTCCCCTCTCCTATGTGTTTGGTTCGATTGCTCAATGTGTGCACTCTTGCACTAAACCTTTAATGAACACTGACTTTGTGACCGGCACTGTCCTAAGGACTGAAGATTCATCAGAGAGTAAAATGGACACAAGAGTTGTACCACAGCACAGGTGTGACATGTGAAGCTCTGCAAGGCTGCCGTGCATGAGAAGGTTCCAGGTGCACATCTGGAGACCTTTCTGAATATGCCAGACCTGCCCGTGCCCATGACCCATGCTGGCTAAGGCTGGGAGTGGATCATAGTATTGGGACCCTGTCGGAAGTGTTTTCTTCCTCGCTCTACCTCTTTTGTTCATGAAATAAATATAAAACAGACATAGCCTCTGACCTCATAGTGTTTTTACTCTAGTGGATGAAAGTAAACAATGAAAGGCAAGCAGAGTGGCATAGTGTTTAAGGCACTGGACTCCCACATGGTGGACTGCAGTTCGATTCCTGGACTCCGCAGCTTGAAACTCATGCCGGGCACGTGTGTGTGAGTGCCCAAAATCCTAAGAGGAGGATGGAGAAGTAAGGACTGTGGCATGGTCATCCCCCTGAGGTGATTTCTCACTTTCTCTTTCTCTGTGTCTCTCCAGTGAATGCATGCGCCTTACAGCAAAAACTCTCTGAAAAAAAATTTTAAAAAAAGAAAGCAAACAATACATGCAGAGATAAATGTATGCAATAATGTCATGTGATAGAGGGAATAAAGCGTGAGGAGGGACTATTATTTTAATTAGGGTTATATCAGTTAGAATAATCGAGGGAAGCCGAAAACCTCTGGCTTCTCCTTTTGTCCCTCTGACGTCCTGTGGGTACCTCTCATTGCTGAGGTCAGCCGAAGGCTGGCTGACAAGGGAGGCTGGGTACCCTCCAGGGGATTGTTCTGCAGAGCAGAGAAAGAATCCCCTGGAAGGCAATGAGATCCAGAAGTGCCTCTTATTATTTGGAGGTAAACACTTTATTCCCTAGCTGTAAACTGTTGGGAACCCTAGGATCATTTTTTAAAGTTTGATAGGGGCCAGTAGGTAGTGTGGAGGTTAAGGTGGCCTTTTTTTTTTTTTTTGAGAGGTTTTTGTTGTAAGGCTTGTCTGCTCGTCAGATAGACGGAGACAGAGAGACAGAAAGCAAGAAATCACCCCCCAGGGGGGATAGCCATGCCGCAATTCCTTCTCCTCCATTCTTCTCTCAGGATCTTAGGCACGCACGCACACGCGCCCGGCATGAGTTTTAAGCCACCAAGTCCAGGACTCGAACTATGGTTGACTACAGGGAAGTCCAGCGACATAGCCATTATGCTAACTGCTGGTCCCAAGGTGGCAATTTTGTAAGTCTTTTTTTTTTTTTTTTAAGAATTATTTTATTAGCTTTATTTTACTTAATTATTTATTTTAATTTGATCAGAGAGGGACAGAGTGAGAGAGAGAGGGAAAGTGAGAAAGCAAGCCAACAAGTCCAGGACTCAAACCATGGTCAGCCATGTGGAGAGTCTAGCACACTTAATTACCACACCACCTGCCGGCCCCTCTCTTTTTTTCTTAAAGGTGTTTTTTTGTTTGTTTTGTTTTGTTTTGTTTTGCCTTATGGTGCATGCGTTTGTGAGAGAGAGACAGAGACAGTGAAAGGAATGACTTGGAGAAGCTACCTGACCTGTCTGGCTTTTATTTCAGATTGTGATTACCTGCCCTATGCTCCTTTGGGCTTCCCCTCTCCTATGTGTTTGGTTCGATTGCTCAATGTGTGCACTCTTGCACTAAACCTTTAATGAACACTGACTTTGTGACCGGCACTGTCCTAAGGACTGAAGATTCATCAGAGAGTAAAATGGACACAAGAGTTGTACCACAGCACAGGTGTGACATGTGAAGCTCTGCAAGGCTGCCGTGCATGAGAAGGTTCCAGGTGCACATCTGGAGACCTTTCTGAATATGCCAGACCTGCCCGTGCCCATGACCCATGCTGGCTAAGGCTGGGAGTGGATCATAGTATTGGGACCCTGTCGGAAGTGTTTTCTTCCTCGCTCTACCTCTTTTGTTCATGAAATAAATATAAAACAGACATAGCCTCTGACCTCATAGTGTTTTTACTCTAGTGGATGAAAGTAAACAATGAAAGGCAAGCAGAGTGGCATAGTGTTTAAGGCACTGGACTCCCACATGGTGGACTGCAGTTCGATTCCTGGACTCCGCAGCTTGAAACTCATGCCGGGCACGTGTGTGTGAGTGCCCAAAATCCTAAGAGGAGGATGGAGAAGTAAGGACTGTGGCATGGTCATCCCCCTGAGGTGATTTCTCACTTTCTCTTTCTCTGTGTCTCTCCAGTGAATGCATGCGCCTTACAGCAAAAACTCTCTGAAAAAAAATTTTAAAAAAAGAAAGCAAACAATACATGCAGAGATAAATGTATGCAATAATGTCATGTGATAGAGGGAATAAAGCGTGAGGAGGGACTATTATTTTAATTAGGGTTATATCAGTTAGAATAATCGAGGGAAGCCGAAAACCTCTGGCTTCTCCTTTTGTCCCTCTGACGTCCTGTGGGTACCTCTCATTGCTGAGGTCAGCCGAAGGCTGGCTGACAAGGGAGGCTGGGTACCCTCCAGGGGATTGTTCTGCAGAGCAGAGAAAGAATCCCCTGGAAGGCAATGAGATCCAGAAGTGCCTCTTATTATTTGGAGGTAAACACTTTATTCCCTAGCTGTAAACTGTTGGGAACCCTAGGATCATTTTTTAAAGTTTGATAGGGGCCAGTAGGTAGTGTGGAGGTTAAGGTGGCCTTTTTTTTTTTTTTTGAGAGGTTTTTGTTGTAAGGCTTGTCTGCTCGTCAGATAGACGGAGACAGAGAGACAGAAAGCAAGAAATCACCCCCCAGGGGGGATAGCCATGCCGCAATTCCTTCTCCTCCATTCTTCTCTCAGGATCTTAGGCACGCACGCACACGCGCCCGGCATGAGTTTTAAGCCACCAAGTCCAGGACTCGAACTATGGTTGACTACATGGAAGTCCAGCGACATAGCCATTATGCTAACTGCTGGTCCCAAGGTGGCAATTTTGTAAGTCTTTTTTTTTTTTTTTTTAAGAATTATTTTATTAGCTTTATTTTACTTAATTATTTATTTTAATTTGATCAGAGAGGGACAGAGTGAGAGAGAGAGGGAAAGTGAGAAAGCAAGCCAACAAGTCCAGGACTCAAACCATGGTCAGCCATGTGGAGAGTCTAGCACACTTAATTACCACACCACCTGCCGGCCCCTCTCTTTTTTTCTTAAAGGTGTTTTTTTGTTTGTTTTGTTTTGTTTTGTTTTGCCTTATGGTGCATGCGTTTGTGAGAGAGAGACAGAGACAGTGAAAGGAATAATGAGAAATCACCCCCCGGGGGATGGCTATGCCGCAGTCTCTTCTCCTCCATTCTCCTCCTGGGACCCTGGGCATGCACACACACACAGCCAGTGTGAGTTTCAAGTCACCAGGTCTGTGACTCAAACCATGGTCAGCCATGACATAACCCCTATGCCATCTGCTGGTCCCAAACCTTTATTCATTATAAATCATCCGGTCTCAAGCATTTGAGTTAGCAACACAACTGTGGACTCAAACCACACTCACAATACTCTTTATTTATTTATTCAGAAGCTGGAACAGCAGCGTGCTTATACACGAAAGAAGAAAGGCAACCTCGAAAGGATTTTGTCATGTCTGGATCCCCTTTCCATAGTCCTCCTGCTCATGAGCATTATGGGAGCATGCACACCGGGCATGTTTTCAGGTCAATTCGAAATCTAAACCCATGGCCAGCCATGTGGCTTCCAGCTCGAAGTTCATTATGCTACCACCTGCACCGCTGAGGCTGAGCCCATAGTACTCATCAGCACACTGTCCTTAGGCCTGCTCTACTTCTTTGCCTTCTTCCCCCAAAGCTCTCTCCCATTTAATGGCAGCTATCAGGAATAACTGGTGGCAAAACTATCCTCCTATTGATCTTGGCCCTGAATATTATTCATCGGAGACATTCTATAGGGTATTTTTCACTCCAAAACATTTTAAAATCTAATCTCCTACTTTAATTGATTCTAGCTCTGAGAAAATTTTAAAAATTGATGTGAAGGCCGCACCCTTAACTTAATCTTTGCCCTGAAGCATTTTAATGCATTGATAGATCTTACATATACATATATATTTCATTTTATTTATTCATTCTTGACTAGAGAGCGAGAGAGAGAAAGTGAGAGAGCACACCACCAGGTCCGGGACCGAACTGTGGTCAGCCATGTGGGAGTGTCCAGCACCTTAACCACCATGCCACCCCTGGTCCCTGCATTGATAGATCTTACTATGCTCAGTACTTTTTTTTTTTTTTTTTTAAGAATTATTTTATTGGGGCCGGCAGGTGGTGGTGTGGTTAAGGGCGCTAGACTCTCACATGGCAGACCACAATTTAAGTCCCGGACCTGGACCTGGTGGCTGGCTTTCTCACTTTCCCTCTCTCTCTCTCACTCTGGATGCAAATCCAAGTCCCTTCCATGTGGGTCAAGTTGCACTATCACTGAGCCCCAGGATCTCACTAATTCACTTTTTTTTTTTCTCTCCTTACAGACCAGCCAGCTCTTTCCTGAGTTCATCTCTCTTGAATATTTTTACAAACGCAGCTAAGCGTATCCACATAAATAGTCTGCTTTGCAAGTTAGAATGCATAAAAGTTTTACCAAATGTTTCATTGCCCCCTCATCACTTCCCACTATAATCTGACCTCCTCTCTCATTGCACCCTAAATCCCCTTAGCCAGGGTCCCCACTGATCTCTTGTTGCCAAATCTAAGTCCTGTGGTTTTGCTGTGTGTTTCTAGTATGTTTGGCAATGTTGAGCAGGCCGTCCTTGAATATGTTTCTTTGGTTTCTGTGGCTGACACAATGCACCCCCCCAACCCCTCCCCCCCAAGTGTCACCCATTACCATCAACCATTCCTCTGGATGCTTTTCTGGATTTTCCACTTCCCATGATCTCTTCAAATGTGGTGTGGTAGTTTTTTTGTTTTTTTGTTTTTTTTTTAGTTTTGGTATAGGGCACATGTGCTCTCCGGAGAGAGATCGGCCATGGGGGGAGAGAGTGAGAAATCATCCCCCAGGGTGGATGGTCATGCCACATCCCTTATCCTCTAGAATCCTCCCAGGATTTTGGACACACACACACACACACACACACAGGCACCTGGCATATTTTCACGCTGTCAGGTCTGGACTAGAACTATGCAGTTGGCCATGTAGGATCCAGCACCTTAACTTCCATGCCACTTGCTAGCCCATGGTGTGGCAATTTTAAAACTTGTCCATAAATTCTTTAATAATCTTTCCATTGGGGGACCAGCAGTTGGCATAATGGCTATGTTGCTGGAACTCCCATGTAGTTGTCTGCAGTTCAAGTTGCGGACCCAGTGGCTTAAACTCACACTGGGTGCGTATTCGTGTGTGCCCAAGATCCTGAGAGGAGAATGGAGAAAGGATTGCCAAGAAATGTTCGGAGAGATGGAAGACCATGTCTGCAAAGGAAAAGTCAAAGTTTGAAGATATGGTAAAAAGTGACAAAGCTCGTTATGACAGGGAGATGAAAAATTACATCCTTCCCAAAGGTGATAAGAAGGGAAAGAAAAAGGATCCCAATGCTCCGAAAAGAAGGCCTCCATCTGCCTTCTTCCTGTTTTGCTCTGAACATCGCCCAAAGATCAAAAGTGAACACCCAGGCCTGTCCATTGGGGATACTGAAAAAAAAAAAAAAAAAGGTGGAATGTGGTTTGAACAGTCAGCCAAAGATAAACAGCCATATGAACAGAAAGTGGCTAAACTAACGGAGAAATATGAGAAGGATATTGCTGCATACCGTGCCAAGGGGAACAGTGAAGCAGGAAAGAAGGGCCCTCGCAGGCCAACAAGCTCAAAGAAGAAGAATGAACCAGAAGATGAGGAAGAGGAGGAGGAGGAAGAAAGAGATAATGAGGAAGAAGACGAAGATGAAGAAATGGCTCTCCTGTAATGATGTGTGTGGAATGTGTGTGCATGCTCAGACAATTTTTTTGCTAAGAATGTGAACTCAAGTGCAGCTCAATATTAACTTCAGTATAAAAACTGTACAGATTTTGTATAGCTGATAGGATTCTTTGTAGAGAAAATACTTTTTTAAGAATGCAGGTTGTAGCTTTTTGAGGGGCTACTACATACAGTTAGATTTTATAGCTTCTGATGTTGAATGTTCCTTAATATTTAATGGTTTAATTTCTTGACTTGTATATGGTAGCACAGCACACTCATAGGAATTGGTATCAATAGTAAATTTTGTGGTTTTTTTTTTTAGGATGTTGCATTTTGTGCTTTTTTTCCCCTCAATTTTGTAATAAAATTATGTACATTATTTCTAAAAACCAAAACAAACAAAAACAAAACAAAACAAAACACCACAGGTCATTTCCAATCTTTTGCTGTTACTGAAAGTTCATTTCCTACTGGACATCTCCTGAATCCACTCATTTCTCTGAAGTCCCACTGAGCCAAGACAGTCATCTTTGATCTAGTGCCTCCTGGGGCTTCTGCTGCCACTCTTTGGCCCTCCATCCTGTTCTGACAGCAGCCAGAGGAATCTTTTTAGAGCACAAATTAGATCACATCCCTCTCCTCTTTACAACCTTTCTGTGGCTCCCCACTACTCTTGGTTGACATCCAAACTTTTTAAAAAATAATAATTTATTTATTTAATTCCATTTGTTACATTAGTTTTTAAATAGTTATTTATTTAATTTTATTTATCCATTCATTTATTTTAATTTGACAGAGAGATGCACAGAGAGAAGAGAGGGAAAGTGAGAAAGCAAGCCACCAGGTCTGGTATTCGAACTGTGGTTGGCCATGTGGGAGTGTCCAGCGCCTTAACCACCATGCCACCTGCTGGTCCCCTGTTATATTATTTTTTAATTTGGCCAGAGAGCGAGAGAAAGGGAAAGGGCAAGCAAGCTGCCAGGTCCAGGACTCAAACTGCCATCAGCCATGTGGGAATCTAGTGCCTTTAATCACAATGCCACCTGCCAGCCCTGACATCCAAACATTTTTTTAAATGTTTATTTATTTAATTCTAATCGTCGTTATTATTTTTTAATTTGTTCAGAGAGAGGCAGAGAGAGAGAAAGGGAAAGTGAGAAGAGAAGCCACCAGGTTCAGGACTCGTACTGTGGTTGGCTATGTGGGAGTCCAGTGCCCTTAACCACCATGCCACCTGCTGGCCCCCAACCCAAACCCTTTATCTTGGCTTACAAGGCCCTGCAAGATCTCACTTCTTCTTTTTTTTTTTTTTTAATAATTATTTTATTTAACTTCATTGATTTATTTAATTTGATCAGAGAGGGAGAGAGAGAAAGTGAGAAAGCAAGGCTCCAGGGCCAGTACTCAAACCATTGTCGGCCATGTGGGAGTCCAGCGCCCTTAACTACCATGCCATCTGTTGGCCCCACAAGATCTCACTTCTTCCTCTCCAGATTCATCTCCTGTAACCACTTGAGGCCTTTAGTTTTGGGCTGCAGGAGTTCCTCACACTTCACCTGTGTGTGCTCACACACACACACATATACACACATGCATGCACACACATACATGCATGCACACACTCACAGTTAAATGAGTAAGTAGCACATATTAAGCATATAATAAATGTCTTGGGACCAGCAGTTGGCGTAATGGCTATGTCGCTGGACTCCCATGTAGTCAACCGTGGTTTGAGTCCCGGACCTGGTGGCTTAACTGCATGCCAGGTGCATGTGTGAGTGTGTGCGCGCTCAAGATCCTGAGAGAATGAAGGAGAAGGGAGCATGGTGTGGCCAACCCCCTGGGGGGGTTATTTCTCTCTTTCTGTCTCTCTTTCTGTCTTTCTGGGGAGTGTACGCGCCCTATAGCAAAAACCTCTCAAAGGGAAAAAAAAAAACTAAAGTAAAGTATATAATAAATGTTTTATGTCTGCTACTATTATTAGTCTGTGTTCAGTAAACATTTATTGAGCTCCCTACTCAGTACCAAGCTCTATGGGAAGCTTGGGGAGTATCACAGTGAACAAGAAAGACCCACCTTGGGGACAAGCAGTTAGCATAATGACTATGTCGCTGGACTCCCACGTAGTCAACTGCGGTTCAAGTCCTGGACCCCGTGGCTTAAAACTCACGCCGGGCGCGTGTGCATGCGTGCCCAAGATCCGGAGAGGAGAATGGAGGAAAAGGGATTGCAGTGTGGCCATCCCCCCTGGGGGGTGATTTCTCGTTTTCTATCTCTCTGTCTCTCTCTGTCTGTCTGGCAAGTGCACAGTGCCCTATAGTAAAAACCTCTCCAAAAAAAAAGACCCACCTTGCTGAGCTCATTAATCCTGTGTCCCCAGCCACCATCACAAGAGACGGATGAACACTGCAAGGCATGAAGGCATGTTTATGCAATGCTACCTAACGGAATTCAGAGTTACAGCGACTTCCCCAAGACCATACAGCAAGTATGGGACAAAACCAGGGCTGGGAGAGCACATGGCAAGGTTGGAACAGGTGCAGCTGCCCGCAAAGGCTGACTCTCCAGGGAGATGGGCAGTCGGCGCACACTACTCAGGACAGAGCTGAAGGCAGGTTGGGAGACAGAAAGGGGGTGGGGGGAGCTGTCTCCAAAGGCACAAGGGTGCCATTCCTCTCCCAACACCTCGTCCCCCTCCCCAACTCCTCTCTCAAGTTGAGGGGGATTGATCTTTAGCAAGGGGTAGGGACTCAAAGAAGAAAAGAGGATAGAGAGGATGGGGACTCCCAGAGAAAGGACTTCAGTTTGTCGCCCAGCCCATGGAAGGGGACTTCCTGGCAGGGGCTCAGTGAGAGTTGGAGCAGTGGCAGCTTCCATGCGCAGTAGAGGGATCACAGGACGCTTGGGGCCCACGGAGGTGATGGGGTTTGGGTGGGGGGGAGTCTGGAGTCTCAGAGAGAGGGAACTCTGGAAAAGGAAGGGGGAGCTACAGGGGACCTCAATCAGCAAGGCCGGCCCTTGGGGCGGGCCAGCGGCCCCCTCATCTGCCCGCCCCATATCACCCCCGCCCCGGACTGCGGCGCAGGCGTGAACTGAACCTGCTTTTGCTCGGCTCCCGCTCCGGCTCCCGCTCGCTCTGCCGAGGCAGCAGACAGAAAGGTGAGCTCAGCCCCTGTCCACACGCGGCCCGACCTCCGCGCCCCCTCTGGGGTTCCGGAGAATCCGTATTCTCTGTCTGCATGCCCAGCACCCTAGCCTCGTCCCGCCTGGGTTGGAAGGCTGGCCCGAGCGTCGGGCTTTGGGAAGTAGGGGTCCCAGGAAGTAGCGGGGGCAGAGACAGAACCAGCCCGTCGCCCCTCGGCAGAGTGAGTTGCTAGGCTGGGCGGAGGCGTCAAAGGCCAAGATCCCCCCACCCCCCGCCCCCCACTGAAAACCCATGCCTACTCCCCTCTGCCTCAGTTTCCCTCTAGGGGAAAGGCCAAAATCTTCTCCCAGGGGATCGGTGATCTACTCAGAAAATGGGGGGAGGGGAAAAATGGCCTTATTACCCTGGCCAACTGCCCCCGCCCAGGGGGGAGCCTCTTCCCACCCGGGCAGCGCCGGATGCTGGGGTGGGCGGGTCGCGGGTCTGGGACCGGGAACTGATGCGGCGGTGCAGAGGCACCGATGTGCAGGCCCTCGAGCCCGTCCCCCCCCCTTTTTTCCAGCTCTGCGGTCTTCCCCCCTCGGGAAACGCAGTCCCTCCTCTTCCAGCCCCCTTCCCACCAAGCTCTCCCCTCTGCCGCCTAGGGACACCTCCCAGCGGTTCCCATGGCAACCCTCGTTCCAGGTACCTCAGCATCCTCTCTCTACTTCCCTCCCCTCCCCTGGCACGCTAGACCTCCCCCTGCAACCCTAAAACGGGATGGGGAGGGGCCGGGCGGGGAGGGAGGCGCCGTCAAGGTCACCTTCCTTCCCCGGTTCCAGCCAGACTGAGCGAGTGTATACCCTCGGGGAAAGGGCCAGAGAAGGGGGCAGGAGCCGGCCCAGCCGACACTGCCCTGGCTTCCCTTCCCTCCCCTTCACCTGGGGAAACGGTCCCTGCACTGAGGCCCCCACTGCCCCTCGGCCTCGCTTTCTTCCCCCCACCCCGGCCCCGGCGGGTGCCACCCACGCCCCTGCAGGCCCCGACCCTGCCCCCCGGGAGCTCCTGCCCTGCAGACCTTTCCTACTTCCGCGTCGCTCTTTCACCTTCCGTGTGTGTCTGCCTTTTCCCGGTCTCTTGTATTTTGGCTTTTCCCCTTTTATCTTCTCCCCACCCCCCACCCCCGGAATTGAAAGTGAGAGGACTGGACAGAGGCGACTTATTCACAGTAATCTGTGCACTTGGGAGGCGCCGTGGGGTCGCCAAGAGGCACCACCAACGTGTGTTTGTGTGTGTGTGTGTGTGTGTGTGTGTGTGGCTTACCTGGGTGCGTCTGTGTGGTCCTTGTTTGTGTGACGTGTGTGTGTGTTACCTGAGTGCGTCTGTGTGGTGCTTGTTTATGTGACGTGTGTGTGTGTGTGTGTCTTACCTGGGTGCGTCTGTGTGGTCCTTATTTGTGTGACGTGTATGTGTGTCTTACCTGGGTGCGTCTGTGTGGTCCTTGTTTGTGTGACACGTGTGTGTGTGCATGCGCGCATGCGTGTGCACTTGCCTGGGTGTGTCTGTGTGGTCTTTGTGTGGCTGCTATGTGTGTGTGTCTGTGTGTGCATGCTTACATGGGTGCATCTGTGTGGCCCTTGTTTGTGTGGCTCTTGGGTGTGTACTCTGTGTGTGTGTCCTGGCAGTCTCTCCCTGCAGAGACTCGAGGGCACATCTGACTGGAGGTGAGAGGACTCAGCACATGCTGTTACTTTCTGTGAAGCTGCTTAAAGGGCCACCGTGTGGTGGTGGAAGAAGCCCAGTCCTTGCTCAGCAAGTCCTGGCTTGGATTTTAGAAAAATAGCGTTCTCCCGTTTTGAGAGAATGAGAGACGGAGAGAGGTGTTTTCACAGGGTCTGTCCACTTCGCAGTCGTCCTGCCTGCCCTCCCCGCTGGCCAGGAGCCCAGGGTGCACACCTCCAGCCTGGCCTGTGGGGCTGGGCTGGGAACTAAACCCCGCCTCCCGTGGGTTTCAGCCTTGGGGCTTCAGGGGTGCTTCCTGCTGTACCACGGTGGCTGGGCAGAGAGGAGGGTTCTTAAATAGGTCTTCCTCTGGAGAGTTCCTAATTGTGAGGGCTGCTGATTTTCACCTCCCATGGAGTCGAAATGCTTAGGAACCTGGAGGCTGTCAAGAGGCAGCTCTGGGTAGGGACCTCTTAGGTCCTTGGAACTTGGGAACTCCAGCCTGACAATTACTCTACAGGCACTGAGATGTTCATCTGGAGGGAAACAAGTGTCTCTCACTCCAGACTCCAGACAATGGAGCCCCCGTGAAATAATCACGAAGAAATATAGTCCCCTGCCCCAGAGGCATGGCAGGTGTGGCCGCTGTGCTACTGTCCAGTCGGTAGCAGGCAGAGAGCAGAGGCTTTGCTTACACATGGTCTTCTGACCCATGGACGTCGACATGATTAGTAGCCTGGCACTCAAAAGAAGAAAAAAAAGAAAGAAAGAAAGGAAATTATAGTCACAACCACAACAGCTACCATTCCTTAGCACCAGACGCAATAACTATATGAGACAAGTATGCTTATTAGCTGTGTTTCACAGATGAGAGTACTGAGGTCCAGAAAGGTGGAAGCACTGGGACCAGCAGATGGCGTAATGGTTACATGGCTGGGCTCCCATGTAGTCGACCGCAGTTTAAGTCCCAGACCTGGGGCTTAAAAATTACGCCAGATGCATGTGTGCCTACCCAAGGTCCCGAGAGGAGAATGGAGAAGGGATTGCAGCATAGCCATCCCCCCTGGGGGGTGATTTCTCGCTTTCTGTCTCTCTGTCTCTCTCTCTGTCTCTCTGGCAAGTGCACATGCCCTATAACAAAAATCTCTCTTAAAAAAAAATAGGGGCCAGTAGGTGGCGTGGTGGTTAAAGGTGCTAGATTCCCACGTGGCTGACCATGTGAAATCTAAACCTGGTAGCTTGCTTTCTCGCTTTCCCTTTCTCTGTCTGTCTCTCTCTGGTCAAGGTGAAAAATGAAAAGAACAAGTAGAATTAATTACATAAATAAATACGTCTTTAAAAAATAAAAATAAAAGGTGAAAGCACTTGTCTAAGGTCACACAGCCAAGAAGTGGTGGGTCTGGGATTCCAATTCAGTCAGGCTCCAGAGCCCGCAGTTCTAGCCACTGGTAGCTCCAGAATCAGCGTGCACATTTAATGATGCCTCCAGTCAACAGGCGCTGGGCTAAGCCCTTCAGGGCACTGGCTCGTTCGCAGTGTACTCGGGAAAGACAGGCTGGGATTCCGGAAGGCCAGCTGTCTGTGACTGTGTGGTGTCTAAAGTGGGAGAAGAGGGTGCAGCACAAAGATGCAGGGCGCTGGGCGGGTCACCACGGGCAGCTACCACTGACCCCCTGGCAGCTGCCCCTCGCCTGTCCACAGGAACTCATGATGCCAAACTGCGATCGTTCCTGTGGCTGCAGTCGTGGCCCCAACGTGGAAGATGGCAAGTGGTATGGGGTCCGCTCCTATCTGCACCTCTTCTATGAGGACTGTGCGGGGACTGCTCTCAGCGATGACCCTGAGGGACCCCCAGTCCTTTGTCCTCGACGACCCTGCCCCTCACTGTGCTGGAAGGTAAGGCCAAAACAACAAGCCCTGTGATTCTTGTGGCTTCATGGAGGAGGTGGGATGAAATTTGAGGCTCAGAGGAAAGAGAAGGCTTAGTGTAGTAGTTAGGAGTTTTTTGTTTGTTTGTTTGTTTGTTTGTTTAAGAGGTTTTTACTATAGGGCACATGTGCTCGCCAGAAGGACAGAGAGACAGAAAACAAGAAATCACCCCCCCGGAGGGGGGGATGGCCACACCGCAATCCCTTCTCTTCTATTCTCTCAGGATCTTGGGCACGCATGTACATGTGCCAGGCGTGAGTTTAAGACACCGGGTCTGGGACTCAAACCACGGTTGACGACATAGCCATTACACTAACTGCTGGTCCCCAGTAGTTAGGAATCTTGCACATTCAATCACAGAAAACCCATTTGAATGGGTTTAAACAATAAAGGGGAAATATTGCTCATTTTCTAGCAGGGAGCAGAGGTAAAATTTGACTCAGCCGTTCAGACCATCACACTGAGGAGGTGGCATGCTTTCTTTGAGTCTTTAGGCTCCCCAAGGGTGCTCCCATCCTCGTAGCCTAGTAGCTTCAAGCTCTCTCCCCATGTTCCCCAAATTGCCACTACCCTCAGACCTTCACTCCTCGTGACCCGTGGGAAGTCAGTTTCCTCCAGTATTTCTTTTGGAGAAGAAACAATGGAGAATAGGCAAAAATTATGGTGTAACGGCTATGTCACTGGACTCCCATGTAGTCAACCATGGTTTGAGTCCCAGACCTGGCTGCTTAAAACTCACACTGGGTGCTTATGCACGTGTGTCCAAAATCCCAAGAAGAAAATGGGGGAGAAGGGATTGTAGCATGGCCTTCCCTGCTGAGGGGCGATTTCTCACTTTCTGGCTCTCTGGCTAGTGCACACACCCTATAGCAAAAATCTCTCTCTTGAAAAAAAAATATGTCTATGTATGTATATATATATGGATCCCACACAGCCGATTTCAAGGTTTGAGTACCTGACCTGCTGGCTTGAGGAACATGCCAGGCACAAGTGCATGCATGCCCAAAATTCTGAGAGGAGAATGGAGGAGAAGGGATTGCAGCCATGGCCATCCCCTCTGGGTGGTGATTTCTCACTTTCCTTCTCTGTCTGTCTGTCTCTCTCTATAGGAGTGCACGCACCCTATAGCAAAAATATATAAAAACAAAATGCAAATCACTGGGCTGGCTAGTGCCATAGTGGTTAGGGTGGCTGGATCCCACGTGAGTGGTTAGGGTGGCTGGATCCCACGTGGCCGACTGCACAGTGTGAGTCCCAGACCCAGGTGCTTGAAAAACATGCTGAGCACATGTGCATGCATGCCCACAATCCTGAGAGGAGGAATGGAGGAGAATTGATTGCCATGTGGCCATCCGCGCTGGGAGGTGATTTCTCACTTTCCCTTGCCCTCTCTCTGGTAAGTACACACTCCCTTTAGCAAATTAAACACATGCATGCATTACTATTTATATTAATACCAAAAAGAGAGAGAGAGAGAGAAAAGCATACTTAAATATAAATTTAACAAAATATGAGCCAGTACGTGGCTCCTGGTTAGAGGGTGGATCCCACATGACTGTGTGATTTGAGTCCTGGACCTGGCAGCTTGAAAAACATAGCAGGTGTGTGTGTGTGTGCATGCCCAAAAACCTGACAGGAGAGAGAAATGGAAGAGAAGGGATTGAGGTGTGACCACTCCCCAGGGGCAGTACTTTCTGACTTTCCTTCTCTCTCTCTTTCTTTCTGGTGAGTACACACACTCTCTGGAAAATCAAACAATTAAATTTTTTTTTCTCAATTTAACAAAGTATGTACAATATAAGAAAAACTACAAAACTGATGGAAAACATTAAAGAACTAAACAGGGAACTAGCAGTTGGCATAATGGCTATGTCACTGGACTCCCATGTTGTCAACCGCTGTTCGAGTCCCGGACCCGGTGTCTTAAACTTATGCCAGGTGCATGTGCGTGCATGCCCAAGATCCCAAGAGGAGAATGGAGGAGAAGGAATTGCAGCGTGGCCACCCCCCACCCAGGGAGTGATTTCTCACTTTCTGTCTCTGTCTCTCTTTGTCTTACTGGCAAGTGCACGTGCCCTATAGCAAAAACCTCTCCCAGGAAAAAAAAAAAAAAAGAACGAAACAGATGGAGAGATGTTGCCTGTTTATGGATAATAAGACCCTCTATTACCAAGGTACCAGTTATTCGTGACCTGATCTGTAGATTCCATTCCACACAATTCTATTTTTAAAAAGAATTATGTATTTAATTTAATTTAGTTATTATTATTTTAAAATTTGCTATAGGGCATGAGTGTTCACCAGAGAGAATAGAGAGTGAGAGAGAGAAAGTGAGAAAGCAAGCCACCAGGTTTGAGACTTGAACTGCGGTTGACCATGTGGGAGTCCAGCATTCTAACTACTATAGCATTTGCTGCCCCTGATACCATGCAATTCTTTTATTTTTTAATTATTTAATTTTATTAATTATTATTATTAATTTGCCGTAGGGAAATATATTCACCAGAGAGAGAAGGAAAGTAAGAAAACAAGCTGCCAGGTTCAGGACTCGAACCGCAGTCGGCCATGTGGGAGTCCAGCACCTTAACCACCATGCCATCTGCTCACCCCACTATCCAATGCTCATCAGAATCCCAGGAGTTATTTTGATATTGACAAACAGATTCTACAGTTTGTATGTAGAGGCACACATTAATTTCAGGGTACCCAGAAATTGAAAACATTTTGCCATGTACAAGAAACAATGCTTTTCACTTCCTGAAATCTTGGCAATTATCCCTGTGGGTCTGAATGGATTACTTGCCAGCCTCGAACTAATTAGTATGGCCAGGGGGGTAAAAGAAGTCA
>NW_006159923.1:358210-361618 GCF_000334495.1 Tupaia belangeri chinensis | reverse complement strand
GGAAGTGGGCCTTATCTCACTGAAGTCTCACTGTGGTTTCCCAAGGATATACGGGGGTACCCTTACCAGAGCAGTGGGAAGACGTGAGAGGGACACTACTGATGTCCTTAGCAGCTAGGTATACCACGTGGGTTAAGGTGTGGAGGTGGCAGTAAGCCGAGTCCCTGTGACAAGTACAGGTATACCACATGGGTTAAGGTGTGGAGAAATCACCCCCAAGGGGGGATGGCCATGCTGCAATCCTCTCTCCTCTGTTCTCCTCTCAGGATCTTGGGCACACACGCACACGCGCCTGGTGTGAGTTCTAAGCCACCGGGTCTGGGACGCGAACCGTGGTCGACTACATGGGAGTCCAGCGACATAGCCATTATGCTAACTGCTGGTCCCAAAAATCTTTATGCATCTTATTATTGCCGGGCACTGTGTTAAACTCCTGGGGGACACAGAATTTAAGAAGGAACTTTCCTAGAGGATCTCTAGTTGTGGTTCACTTAGTCATTCAGCAAACGTGTATTCAGCTTCCGCTCTGTGCCAGGCACAGAGGACACTTAATGAGGCAGAACAGACGTAGCCTCTGCTCTCACGGGGCTCCCAGTCTGGTGGGACAGGTAGACGTCACTTCTATAGTAACTAAAATACATGTCCCAGGGTGCACCAAGTGAGTGGAAGCTGTGAAGGAAATTAATCAAGAGGCCTCACGATTTCAAAGAGGGGGCCAGCAGGTGCCACAGTGGTTCAGGCAGCTGGATCTCACGTGGTCAGCTGTGCAGTTCACATACTGGACCCAGTGACTTGAAAAGCGCTTCGAGCGTGTGTGCATGCGTGCCCCAAATCCCGAGAGGATAATGGAGAAGGCCGTCCCCCTGGGGGTGCTTTCTGACTCTCTGTTCATCTCTCTGGTAAATGCACATGCCCCATGGCCAAAAAAAAAAAAAAAAAAAAGATTCCGAATAGGACCTGACGGTTTAGTATGCCCCACCTGTTAGGTCCCAGCAGTGTGTTCTGTGATTCCTTCTCTTACGGTTGTGTCAAGGGGGTTACCTTCAAGTTCAGTGAGATCCAAGGTGATCCCTTGGCCTGGACCCCTGTCTGACCCTGACCTCCCCGTCTGTCTGCCTCTCCCCAGATCAGCCTGTCCTCGGGGACCCTGCTCCTGCTGCTGGGAGTGGCAGCCCTGACCACGGGCTACGCGGTGCCCCCCAAGCTGGAGGGCATCGGTGAGGGCGAGTTCCTGGTGTTGGATCAGCGGGCAGCAGACTACAACCAGGCCCTGGGCACCTGCCGCCTGGCAGGGACAGCGCTCTGTGCGGCAGCTGGGATCCTGCTGGCCATCTGCCTATTCTGGGCCATGACGGGTTGGCCGAGCCAGGATCCCAAGGCAGAGCCCTTGGACACAGATGCTGACGGCCACGTGGAGGTCTTCAGAGACGAGCCAGAGCAGCGGCTGTCCCCCATCTTCTGTGATGCCAGCGGCCAGCCATGGCCACCTGTCAGCCCCTTTGGGCAGTCTTCTGTGCAGACCATCCAGCCCAAGCGGGACTCTTGAGCTGCTCCTGTAGCCAGAGGAGGAGCCAGATCTGAGGTCTGGGCCCTTACTCCTCCCCACCACTCCACACTCCACTGTCCCCCAGCCTCTCCCTTTCAGCAAGGCCCCTTCCCTCTCAGCCCCTAGAAGGCCCAGCTGTAGGTCAAGTCTGGAGTGCAAGTATGTCTCTTCCCTAGGGGCCGGGCCTCGACCCGTCCAGGGTGCCAACTTTCCTTCCACTCTCAAAACTTCCCACCCCTCCTTCCCAAGTCCTTCAAGGGCAGAACACGTTTGTCTCAATCTGTCCCCAGTCTTTTCTGTATGACCTTGGGCAGGCCCTTTACCCGTTCAGACCGTTAGTTCCTGCCTCTACTAGGAGGGATTTAGACCAGAGCCAAGACTTCTGGGACTTGCCTGGTCTCCCCAAGACAGCACTACCCTCCATGGGCTAATTCAGGGCAGGTAAAGGGGTGACTCTCACCCACCAGGGCGGACTTCCTCTCCAGTACAGAGTGAAAGTAACTGCCCCTCTCAGTTGCTTTCTACCTGCACTTTGGCATTTGAGTCCCACCGCCCATGCACTGTGGGCAGTTACCAAGCCGAGGCGCAGACGAGGTGGCTGAGGGAGACAGGGGTCCCTCAGCACGGCGGCCTGCAGGAACTGGAACTCACATCTTCCCTTCTTGGTCAGCTCCTGCTCCTCACCTGCCACAGGGCTCCACACCTTCCTAGTTCCCAGGAATTCCCAGGGACGGGGACAGGTTTGGCCTGGAGAGTCTGGCCAGAGGAGTGATGGTCCCAGGTGGCTGCAAAGATTCTATGGACATGGATTAAAATGGTCTCTAAAAGCCAGGGGCAGGAGAAGTGGTGTCTTTGACCCTCAAAGTCCACTCACCTAGAAACCAATGGTGCTGCTCCTGGTAAAGGATGTGCCCTCTGGACGCGCCAGTCCTGGAGATGTCATCTCCTTTCTGTACCACTAGAGGGAGCACCAAGACAGCTGGAGAGAAGGAGGGTTCCCACCTTTCCCCCTTCAGCGGCTACCAGCCTGGAGGGTCCTCATCATCTCTGACCAGGCCAGACCACTGCCATTATGTCTCACACTCTTCCCCATGTTGTTCCCCTTCTGTCCCACCGTCCTGGTCAATAAACAACTGGGATGGATATTGACTTGGCTTCCTTTCTTCCTGGCCACAGAAGCATGAGCAAAGAAGAATGAAACAGAACTGAGCACCTACTATGTGCTGGAACTTAAATCCATGATTTCTCATTTACTGCTCTGGATGGCCCTTTCGGAAAGGAATTATCTTCATTTTATAGATGCCACAACTAAAGTTTAGAGAGATGAAGTCAGTAGTCTACAACCTCCTAGGAGTGGATGGATTTCAATCCTAGCCTGAGGGCCAGCAGGTGGCATTGATGGTTAAGGTGTTGGACTCCCATGTGGCTGACCATGGTGACTGAGGTTTGAGGCTTGAACCTGGTGGCTTGCTTTCTCACTTTCCCTTTCTCTCTCTCGCTCTGTCAAATTAAAAAAATAATAATAACAAAATATAATAATTATTTTTAAAAGAATTATTTTTATTTAATTTTATGTATGTATATATGTATGTATGTATTTTATTTTGATCAGAGAGGGACAGAGAGAGAAAAAGTGAGAAGGCAAGCCGCCAGGTCCGGGACTCAAAATGTAGGTGCCTGGGTGGCAGTCCGGCACCTTTAACCCATGCCACCTGCCAGTCCCTAAGTAAATATTTCTTTAAAAAATAAAAACAAGTGCTAGCCTGAGGCCCAGCCTGGTGGTGCATACACTTTGTAGCAAACTACCCTGCAGTGCTGGAAGTCACATGGCTGACCTAGGGTTTGGGTCTCTGGGCCAGCCT
>NW_006159923.1:348040-358184 GCF_000334495.1 Tupaia belangeri chinensis | reverse complement strand
CCGCGGTCGACTACGTGGGAGTCCAGCGACATAGCCATTACGCTAACTGCTGGTTCCCAAAATTGAATAAATTTAAAAAGAAACAGAACTTCAATTTTTTTTTTTTTAGAAAGGGTTTTTTTTTTGCTATAGGTTGCATGTGCTCACCGGAGAGACAGAGTGAGACAGACAGACAAAAAGCAAGAAATCATCCCCCAGGGGGTTTGGCCACACTGCAATCCCTTTTCCTGCATTCGTCTCTCAGGATCTTGGGCACGCACACACCCCTGCAATCCCTTTTCCTGCATTCGTCTCTCAGGATCTTGGGCACGCACACACCCCTGCAATCCCTTTTCCTGCATTCGTCTCTCAGGATCTTGGGCACGCACACACCCCTGCAATCCCTTTTCCTGCATTCGTCTCTCAGGATCTTGGGCACGCACACACCCCTGCGTGAGTTTTGTTTTGTTTTTGTTTTTTTTTTTGGAGTGGTTTTCGCTATAGGGCGTGTGTGCTCACCAGACAGACAGAGAGAGACAGAGAGACAGAAAGCGAGAAATCACCCCCCAGGGGGGATGGTCACGCCGCAATCCCTTCTCCTCCATTCTCCTCTCGGGATCTTGGGCACGCACGCACATGCGCCCGGCGTGAGGTTTAAGCCACCAGGTCCGGGACTCGAACCGCGGTCGACTACGTGGGAGTCCAGCGACATAGCCATTATACTAACTGCTGGTTCCCCCCTGCGTGAGTTTTAAGCCACCAGGTCAGGATTCGAACTCTAGTTGACTACATGGGAGTCCAGTGATGTAACAATTACACCATCTGCTGGTCCCCTAGTAAGTCTCTACTCTTTATAAATAAATAAATGGGGCCAGTGGGTGGTATGGTGGTTAAGGCACTGGATCCCACATGACCGAGTGTATGGTTCAAGTCCTGGACCTGGCAGCTTGAAAAAACACATTGAGCGCATATGAATATGCCCATAATCCCAGTAGGAGAGGGTGGAGAAGAGATAGGGCATGGCTGTCTCCCTGGGGGTGCTTTCTCACTCTTCCTGTCTGTCTTTTTCCGGCGAGCATATGCGCTCTATGGCAAAGATTTAAAATAAATAAATCAACATAAATGTTAGCCATAGACTATGGGACTTTGTCCCTAGGGGCAAGAAGTGTCTAAGCCATCTCAAGAACCTACTGCCCTCATGCTGGGGGGGAATGAGACAGTCCGCATATAGGGGAAAGGGCCAGAGCCAACCGTGGGAGCTTCTCCAGAGCTGTATAAACTATTAACCCCAGTTGGCACTTGCTAGGGGCCAGGCCCTGTCCTCTGTACCTCGTAGACATGAAGTCATCGAACTCTGACAACAGCCTGTGAGGCAGACATTCTCAGTCCTGACTCCTAAACTCCAGGCCTGCAACCACCTGCATGCTGAAGTTCAACTATCCCGAATGTCCGTATCAGCCCTGCCCACACTGCCCCGCCCTGCTCTCCACCTCTAATGAAGTGTTTCATTTAAAAAAAAAATTTATTTATTTATTATTATTATTATTTTCTTTTTTTGGAGAGGATTTTTTTGCTATAGGGCGCGTGCACTCGCCAGACAGACAGAGACAGAGAGATAGAAAGCGAGAAATCACCCCCCAGAGGGGATGGCCATGCCATGATCCCGTCTCCTCTGTTCTCTCGGGATCTTGGGCACGCACAGACACATGCCCGGCGTGAGTTTAAGCCACCGGGTCCAGGATTCGAACCGCGGTAGACTACGTGGGAGTCCAGCAACATAGCCATTACGCCAACTGCTGGTCCCATAAAAAAATTATTTAGTTTCATTTGATATTATCATTTTTTAATTTGACCAGAGAAAGACAGAGACAGGAAGAAAGGGAAAGTGAGAAAGCAAGCTCCCAGGTCCAGGGCTCGAACCACAGTCAACTGTGTGGGAATCCAGCGCCTTTAATAACCATGCCGCCTGCCAGCCCCATGAAGTGCTTCTTTCTCACTTTCTCTCTTTCTCACATGCCCTATAGCAAATTTAATAATAGTGATGATAATGAAGAAGGGGCCAGCAGACGGCATGCTGCTTATAGTGCGGGACTCCCTCGTGGCTGACGGCGATTCGAGTCCCAGTCCCGGTGGCTTGAAACTCATGCCAGTTGTGTGTGTGTGTGCATGCCCAAAATCCCAAGAGAAGGATGGAGAAGGAATTGTGGGTGTGAGAAATGTGATTTCTCATTTTCCATCTCTCTGTCTCTCCGTCTCTCCAGCAAGCACACATGCCCTATAGCAAAAATTTCTCAAAAAGAGACCTTGTGAAAAAAGTAATAAATAAATAAAATTAAATAATTCTTTTTAAAAAATGCAATTGCCCTGGGACCAGCAGTTGGCATAATGGCTATGTCGCTGGACTCCCACGTAGTCGACCACGGTTCGAGTCCTGGACCCGGTGGCTTAAACTCACGCCGGGCGCGTGTCCGTGCTTGCCCAAGATCCCGAGAGGAGAATGGAGGAGAAGGGATTGTGGCGTGGCCATCCCCCCTGGGGGGTGATTTCTCACTTTCTGTCTCTTTGTCTCTCTCTCTCTGTCTGGCGAGCGCACATGCCCTATAGCGAAAACCTCTCCAAAAAGAAAAAAAAAATTAAAAACCTCTCCAAAAAAAAGAAAAAAAAATGCAATTGCCCTAATCCAGATGGAGTATCAGAGGCCAGGTGGTGGCACAGTGGTAACTCAACTGGACTCACAGGAAGGTCCTGGGTTCGAGCTCTGGGATTCCCTGGACGTACCAGGTCTGCGATTCAGACAGGCTAAAACAGGAATGGGTCATAGTGTGGGGACCCTGTTGAAGGTACTTGTCTTTTTGTTTCTCTCTTTCATGGAAGAAATAAATAAACTAGAGGCTGACAGGTGGGGTGGTGATTAAGGCACTGGACTTCCACATGGTCGACTGCAGTTCTAGCCCCAGACCTGGCAGCTTGCTTTCTGTCCTCTCTCTCTTGCTCATTCTCCCTCTCCCTCTCTGGTCAAATTGAAGAAGATGAAGAAGAAATAAAATTATATAAAAAATGTATTTTGGGACCAGCAGTTAGCCTAATGGCTATGTCGCTGGACTCACATGTAGTTGACCGTGGTTCGAGTCCCAGACCTGGTGGCTTAAACTCACTCCGGGCGCGTGTGCATGCGTGCCCAAGATCCCGAGAGGAGAATGGAGGAGAAGGGATTGCGGCGTGGCCATCCCCCCCCAGGGGGTGATTTCTCGCTTTCTGTCTCTATGTCTCTCTCTGTCTGGCGAGCACATGCACCCTATAGCAAAAACTTCTCCAAAAAAAAAAAAAGTATTTAAAAGATAAATAAATAAACTAAAAAATAAAAGAAAAATAGAAGGAGGGTGGAGTAAGAGGGATCAGATTTACTCCCTGCCCTCCACATACCACAGGGTGGCCAGGAAATAAGCGAACGAGGTGAGCCCTACCTGTGTCCACTGACAGGCCTGAGAGTCTCCAGGTGGTGGCAAAGGTTTCGGTACCCTCTGTCAGAGCTGAAGGGAGAAACAGAAAATCATGAGGATACGGAAGACTGAACACCATCGGCCAACGTGAGCTAGCTGACATTCACGGGGCCCTTGACCCAACAGCAGTAGAACACAAGGCTCAGGCCTGTGCCTTCTGGGGACTAAGTACTCACAGGGCCCATTGTGTCTCCAGTGCCCCCTGGTGTTCCTCCAGAGTGGTGGCAGCTGGACAGCTGGACAGCTTCCCCCCACCAGGGGGAGCTGTGCTCCTACTGCCATTCCGTTCCTGCTCCTCTCTGGGCAAGGAGATCTGGGACAGGGAGAGAGGCTGACGGGTGGGGGAGCCTTCTGCTCTGCCCCCTCTTACCCAGCCCCCTCATTACCCTGAAGCTGCCCCTCCCTCGGCTGAATCTTGCATAGCTTCTCCCAGTGGCCCAGAGGACTAGGTTATTTCAGAGACGCCCCCTACCACACCCCCAGCTGGACCAAAGAAGGGGTGCTCCAGGGTCACGGCCTGCTCTCTGGGGACACTGTGCAAGGGCAGAGAGCTAAAATGTCCAAGGGTGAGAAGGAGAAAGAAAGCAATGTTCATATACAAAGAGATTTCAAAAGATTAATGGAAAATGGAATTAAAGTACAAATTTATTGCGGTGCAAAAAAAAATATCGAAATCCATGCATGATGTTTTCATAATACTCATGCTCCACGAATTTTTTTATAGGTTGTTGTCTTAGGGTGCATGTACTCTCCAGAGAGAGAGACAGAGACAATGAGAGGAAAGAGAAATCACACCCCAGGGGATGGCCAGGATCTTGGGCACTCACACACACCTGGCGTGAGTTTCAAACCACTGGCTCCAGGACTCGAACCATGGTCAGCTATGTGGGAGTCCAGCCATGTAGCCATTACACCATCTGCTGGCCCGTCCCATGAATTGTCTGAAGACTCTGCGTAGATGCGGATGGTATTAGTGAGAGGTGAAGCGAGAGCAAGCCAGCTGGGGCATGTCAGCAAGGCAGATGGTCAGCGACAGTTACGCCCCCAATCTTGTCCCAAATCTTGTATCTAGTGAGTCTGCCAGGGTTCAAACCACTGTGCAAGCCTGGGCAATTTCTTAACTTCTCCGAGCTTCAGTTTTTTGGTCTCTAAAATAGGGACAACAAGGATAACAGTCTCTGAGTTTGGGTAGAGACCTAATGAGCTTAACAGAGCTGGCACATAGAAGTGCCCAATAAATGCTGCAACTATTATGAAAGAGAAAGCCAAAGTCTAGAATTAGCGGGCAAGGCATAGGTTATACAACTCTGGATGACTCAGGCTGGATCCTGCCCTCCAGGGATTCGCAGTCTAGAGCAAAGGACAGGCCTGTCGACACACAGTGGCGAATTACAGGGTAAGAGCGTAACAGGAGAACAATGCAATGGCGTATGAGGGGACAGCATGGGAAGACTCAGAGTGGCATGTAATCGCACAGCTCACGTTTCTGGGCCAGCCTCTGTACTCGCTACTTTATGGAGATTAGCTCCTTAGGCCTCAGGCCATACAAGATAGTTACCAAGACCTATAATTCATAGAAAAGGAAACTGAGTACAGATTTTTTAAAAATTGTTAATTAATTTTAATTTTTTTCCCTCTTTTGGGGGTGGGAGGGTTTTTTGCTGTAGGGTGTGTGCACTTGCCACAAAGACAGAGAGAGACGGAAAGTGAGAAATCACCCTCCAGGGCGGATGGCCACGCCACCATTCCTTTTCCTCCATTCCCCTCTTGGGATCTTGGGCACGCACACACGCACCCGGTGTGAGTATAAGCCACCGGGTCCAGGACTCAAACCGCGGTCGACTACATGGGAATCCTGCGACATAGCCATTATCTAACTGCTGTCCCATTAATTTTAATTTGACCAGGAAGAAAGTGAGAAAATAAGCCTCCAGGTTCACGACTCGAACCATGATCGTCCATGTGGAAGTCCAGCGCCCTTAGCCACCATGCCACCTGCCAGCCCCGAGTACACAATTTTTTAAAATTTCATTTTAGTTTTTAAATTTTTTGTCATAGAGCGTGTGTGCTCCGTAGAGAGAAATAGACAGAGGAAAATCACCCCCCACACATCAGGGAGAATGGCCATGCCACACTCCCTTCTCCATTTTCTTCTTGGGATTTTGGGCGTGCACGCACATTCATCTGGAGTGGTTTTCAAGCAGCCAGGTCCAGGTCTCGAATTGAGGTTGGCTGTGTGGAAATTCAGTGCCTTCACCACCCGGCCACCTGCTGGCCTGAGTATAGACAGCATCCTGTCCAAGACTGCACAGCAGCTAGTAGAGCTGAAATTCGAACCCAAGCAATCCAGGTCCTCAGTGCCTCATACTGTGTCATCCATAGATGGAGAAATGACACTGCCGAGTCTGCAAACTAACCAACCAGACAATGGGTGGAGGTATACCAATAGCCCCCACAGGCCCACACAGACACGGCAAACATATGTATGTCTATCCAGATAAATCTCAATTCCAGCTCCTGTCCATGAGAGGTGCTCCGAAAATCCTCAGAACACCACCCCAGGAACAGTGTGCATTGCTGAGAAAAAACTCAGCCCCAAATGACCTCACAGGCATACACATTCATGTGTAAATTGGTAGGCCCATGCATGACTTCCTGAATAAGCATGTTACGTGACTGGATACCTGCCAACATGCACTCATGTGCACACCAAAAGCATGTAAATTATTTGGTTTTGCTTTTGTTTTTGGAGAGGTTTTTGCTATAGGGCGCGTGCGCTCACCAGAAAGACAGAGAGAGACAGAGAGACAGAAAGCGAGAAATCACCCCCCAGAGGGGATGACCACATCGCAATTCCTTCTCCTCCATTCTCCTCTCGGGATCTTGGGCACGCACGCACACGTGCCCAGCTTGAGTTTAAGCCACCAGGTCCAGGACTCAAACTATGGTCGACTATATGGGATTCCAGCCTCATAGCCATTACTCCAACTGCTGGTCCTGGCATGTAAATTATTATGATGAGGTCTGTAGACACACTACACAGACACTAGGGTTTTTAAAAATATTGATTTTATTTATTTAATTAATTAATTAATTTTAATTCGACCAGAGAGAGAGAGAGAAAGAAAGCTGCCAGGTCCAGGACTTGAACAGCAGTCTACTAGGTGGGGGTCCAGCACCTTAACCACCACATCATCTGCCGGCCCCCAGGCGCTGTGTTTTGATCCTTATTCTGCTACTGGTATTTTTAGCAGCTACATTTACTGAGCACCTGTTATATATAAAAAAAGGTAAGGCTCAGCCAGCCAGCGGTATGGTGGTTAAGGCACTGAACTTTCACATGGTTGACTGTGGTTCAAGCCCAGGATCTGGCAGCTGGATAATCATGCTGGGCATATTTGCATGTGTGCCCAAAATCCCTAAAGGAGGATGTAGGAGAAGGGATTGCAGTGTGGTCAATCGGGGGATTTCTCACTTTCTCTCGCTTTCTTTCTCTGGAGAATGCACGTGCCCTATGGCAAACAAACCAACAACAAACAAAAACCAAAAAAGCTTAAAAAAGATAAAACTCAGAGAAGAGGAGTGGCTTGCCCAAGATCACATAGCCAGCTAGAGGCTGGTCCCAGAAAATCACATAGGGGTGTCTACCTCAGCTGCTGTGCAGACACCATGAATGAACAGGTGTGCCCTGGCTGGATTCCCACACGGACATTCCCTGTGACCTTGGACATGGCATGTCCTTGTCTGGGCCTCCCATGTTCACACGTGTGTGTTTACAGGTGTGCTCCATGGACGTGCACAGCTATGGGACTAGCAGCCTGGCTCTGCTCCAAGTTTCAGCCAGGGTTGATGTCACCCAGGCTGTGAGTTTCCTGTCTCGGCCGCACTGTGTCCCCAAGCACAGGGCTCTGAGCCAAGCTCCGGGCACCAGGCCATCGGTGCCCTAGTGATGGAAGAACTCCCAGGATTTCATAAGCATCCGGCCTGGGACATGTGGCCAGGGAGGGAGGAGGAGGGAAGAAAACAGGATGTCCACTGGGGTGTGCACCCAGATGGGGTTTACAGACCAGGGTTGGCAGTGGAAGAGCTGCCAGGACTTGGCATGGAAGGGGCGCTCAGCAGACACACGCTGTGAGGGAGGGGGCAAGGAAGAGGCAGGACTGCAGCTTGCTGGACCCCGGAGGCCCTGAGCAAGAGTGAGTGTGAGAGTGAGCAAGCCAGTGAGTGAGGGAGCGGAGGAAGGATGGGATAAATTAATTGAAGGAGGGAGGGAGGGAGGGACTTTGTTTGTCCTACGGCTCTGGAGTGTTGGCTCTGGGCTGGCTCTGGGCTGGGCACTATGGATACTGGTGAAGAGGACCCCCTGGCCCCGCCTTGAGGATAAGAGCTTGAACAACACCAGTGGGGTTGGGGTGCTGGACTGGGAGGACCCTGGACATGTAGTGACTCAGCCAGTGTCAGCGGGGCTTGTCAGCATGCCTGGAGGAGCAAGAGGGTACGAGAGGCTATGCAGGGATTCAAGCCCAGGTCTGTCCTGGCTCCAGAACTCAGGCATTAGCCCTTGACTCCAGGCTTCTGCGGAGACACACATTCCTGCCATACGGCCGAGTTTTGCTCATTGGCACACACACGTGGGCACTCACTGCCCTCCAAAGCAGCCTGGGTGATGCCAGCCGTGAGGGAGTTCCTCTTCCACATCTGCCTGTGCGATGTAGAATGTGAAAACCGCTCTATCAGACAGGAGAAACTCCTACGACACGTGCACAAAAACGCCTTCATTTTTCTGAATCAGATCAGTTAAAGATCACAAAACTTCAATGATGGACCAGCAGGTGGCGTGATGGCGCACACGGCCAACTCCTTGGTTCAAGTCCTGGACCTGGTGGCCTGAGAAACACACTGACACGTGTGTGTCTCACTTGCCCTTTCTCTTTGTCTGCCTCTGTCTCTCTCCAGCAAGCACATGTGTCCTATAGCAAAAAAAAAAAAAAAAAAAAATTTAAAAGAATGACTTATTTCATTTTATTTGTCATTTTTTAAAAAAGAGGTTTTTGCTATAGGGCATGTATGTGCACCCTCAAGAGAGACAGAGAGACAGAAAGAGAAATCACCACTGGGGGGGGTGGGTGGCCATGCCACAATCCCTTCTCCTCCATTCTCCTCTCGGGATCTTGGGCACGCAAGCACACGTGTCCAGTGTGAGTTTAAGCCACCGGGTCCGGGACTCAACCTGTGGTCATCTATATGGGAGTCCAGTGATGTAGCCATTACACCATTTGCTGGTCCTGATCATAATTTTTAACTTGACCAGAAAGAGAGAGAGAGAAAGTGAGAAAGCAAGTCACTGGGTTTGTGACTCAAGTTGAGGTCGGCCATGTGAGAACCCAGTGCCTTAACCACCACACCACCAACCAGCCACAGGCAAAAACAACAACTTGACATCCTGTACTGTCAGAGTTATAAGCAAACAGGCTCAGCTAGCAAAAGGTCGATTGTGTGGTCTTTACAGGGGAGAATTCAGAGCTCTCTATTCAAAGTGCAAATGTCTTAAAAATTCTGCTCTGGGGCCGGCAGGTGGTGTAGTGGTTAAAGGCACTAGACTTCCACATGGCCAACCATGGGTTCAAGTCCCAGACCCGGAGACTTGCTTTCTCACATTCCCTCTTTCTCTTTCTCTTGCTGTGTCTCTCTTTGGTCCAATTAAAATGAATAAATAAATAAAGTAAAGTAAAGTAAAGTAATTCTTTAAAAATTTCTGCTTTTAGGAAATTAATTCAGAGTTTGTTTTTATGCCCCCACATATGAAGGTCTTCATAAAGTTCATGGAAAACGGTTATTATGATAAAGCTACTGTGCTGGCTCTGTGGCCTAGTGGCTAGGGCAGCCAGATCCCCCATAGCTTACCTCACAGTTTGAATCCTGAACCCAGGAGCTTGAGAAACACACAGGGGGCATGTGAAGTGTGCCCAAAATCCCAAAAGGAGGGAGAAATAGAGTAGAAGGGATTGCAGTGTTACTACGCCTCATCGGGGGTGCTTTCTTTTCTCCTCTCTCTGTCTCTCTCTGATCAGTGCCCTCACCCTCTAGCAAAAAACAAAAGGGGGAGAGGGGAGAAAATAGTCTTAATTTATGTCTTGAGGGAAAAATACTACAATGGTGGTTCCTAGAAAGAGGAACTAGAGAGTTGAGGATAGAAATGAGATAGAGACTAGGGCTGGCAGGTGGCATGGTGGTTAGAGGCTGGATTCCCACATGGCCCACCATGGTTCGAGTCCCAGACTTGGTGGCTTATTTTTCGCTTTCCCTTTCTCTCTGTCTCTGTCTGGTCAAATTAAAAAATGATAATAACAAATGAAATTTTTAAATAAATAACTTTTTTTTAAAAAAGAAATGAGATAGAGACTTTTCCATTTTTAAAAAATTATTTTATTTAACTATATTTAGTAAATCATTTATTTAATTTGACCAGAGAGGGACACAGTAAGAGAGAGAGGGAAAGCGAGAAAGCAAGCCACCAGTTTGACTTGGGACTCAAACTGTAGTTGGCCATGTGGGAGTCCAGTGCCCTTAACCACCACTCCACCTGCTGGCCCCCCTTTTCTTTCTTCCTTCCTTCCTTCCTTCCTTCCTTCCTTCCTTTCTTTTTCTTTCTTTCTTTTTTATTT
>NW_006159923.1:329578-342894 GCF_000334495.1 Tupaia belangeri chinensis | reverse complement strand
GGAGTGAGTTTCAAGCCACTGGGTCCAAGACTTGAACTGCAGTTGGCTATGTGGGAGTCCATTGATGTAACCACTATACCATCTACTGGCCCCAGTACCTTTTACAATTTGCAATTGTGTCACTCACCAGGGATAAACTCCCTCATCTATAGAGCTATGTAAATTTTCTTATTAAATATTATTATTGATATTTTCTATAATGTATACAAGGCACAAGTGAATTACATATAAAAATCTCCCTTTAAAAAAAAAAACTTTTTTTTTTTCTTTTTAGAGAGATTTTGCTATAGGGCATGTATACTCACTAGAGCAACAGAGAGACAGTAAATGATAAATCATCCATGGGGGGGGGGGGTGGGTGGCCATGCCACAATCCCTTCTCCTCCATTCTCCTCTCGGGATCTTGGGCACGCAAGCACACGTGTCCAGTGTGAGTTTAAGCCACCGGGTCCGGGACTCAACCTGTGGTCATCTATATGGGAGTCCAGTGATGTAGCCATTACACCATTTGCTGGTCCTGATCATAATTTTTAACTTGACCAGAAAGAGAGAGAGAGAAAGTGAGAAAGCAAGTCACTGGGTTTGTGACTCAAGTTGAGGTCGGCCATGTGAGAACCCAGTGCCTTAACCACCACACCACCAACCAGCCACAGGCAAAAACAACAACTTGACATCCTGTACTGTCAGAGTTATAAGCAAACAGGCTCAGCTAGCAAAAGGTCGATTGTGTGGTCTTTACAGGGGAGAATTCAGAGCTCTCTATTCAAAGTGCAAATGTCTTAAAAATTCTGCTCTGGGGCCGGCAGGTGGTGTAGTGGTTAAAGGCACTAGACTTCCACATGGCCAACCATGGGTTCAAGTCCCAGACCCGGAGACTTGCTTTCTCACATTCCCTCTTTCTCTTTCTCTTGCTGTGTCTCTCTTTGGTCCAATTAAAATGAATAAATAAATAAAGTAAAGTAAAGTAAAGTAATTCTTTAAAAATTTCTGCTTTTAGGAAATTAATTCAGAGTTTGTTTTTATGCCCCCACATATGAAGGTCTTCATAAAGTTCATGGAAAACGGTTATTATGATAAAGCTACTGTGCTGGCTCTGTGGCCTAGTGGCTAGGGCAGCCAGATCCCCCATAGCTTACCTCACAGTTTGAATCCTGAACCCAGGAGCTTGAGAAACACACAGGGGGCATGTGAAGTGTGCCCAAAATCCCAAAAGGAGGGAGAAATAGAGTAGAAGGGATTGCAGTGTTACTACGCCTCATCGGGGGTGCTTTCTTTTCTCCTCTCTCTGTCTCTCTCTGATCAGTGCCCTCACCCTCTAGCAAAAAACAAAAGGGGGAGAGGGGAGAAAATAGTCTTAATTTATGTCTTGAGGGAAAAATACTACAATGGTGGTTCCTAGAAAGAGGAACTAGAGAGTTGAGGATAGAAATGAGATAGAGACTAGGGCTGGCAGGTGGCATGGTGGTTAGAGGCTGGATTCCCACATGGCCCACCATGGTTCGAGTCCCAGACTTGGTGGCTTATTTTTCACTTTCCCTTTCTCTCTGTCTCTGTCTGGTCAAATTAAAAAATGATAATAACAAATGAAATTTTTAAATAAATAACTTTTTTTTAAAAAAGAAATGAGATAGAGACTTTTCCATTTTTAAAAAATTATTTTATTTAACTATATTTAGTAAATCATTTATTTAATTTGACCAGAGAGGGACAGAGTAAGAGAGAGAGGGAAAGCGACAAAGCAAGCCACCAGTTTGACTTGGGACTCAAACTGTAGTTGGCCATGTGGGAGTCCAGTGCCCTTAACCACCACTCCACCTGCTGGCCCCCCTTTTCTTTCTTCCTTCCTTCCTTCCTTCCTTCCTTCCTTCCTTCCTTTCTTTTTCTTTCTTTCTTTTTTTTTTCTGAAAGAGATTTTTGCTATAGGACACATGTGTGCTCGCCAGAGAGACAGAAAGCGAGAAATCACCCCCAAGCGGATGGCCACACTGTAATCCCTTCCCCATTTTCCTCTTGGGATTTTGGGCACATATGCACACACACCCGGCATGAGTTTTAAGCCACCAGGTCCAGAACTTGAACCATGGTTGACTATGTGGGACTCCAGTGATGTAACCATTAAGCCATCTGCTGGCTCCAAGATAGAGATTTTAAAGCACAGTAATCCTGTTTTATCCACGGTTTTGCTTTTATTGTTTCAATTTCATACAGTCAACTCCAGTCGAAAATAGACTAAGGGGCCAACAGGTGGTGTGATGGCTAAGACACTGGACTCCCACATGACTGACAATGGTTTGAGTCCCAGACCTGTAGGCTTGCTCTCTCTCTCTCTCTCTTTCTCTCCCCTCTCATCTCTCTCTGGTGAGTGCACACACTCTGCAGCAAATTAAAAGATAATAATGATGATAAATAAAATTGAATAAACAATTATTTTAAAAAATAGATGAAGGGACCAGCAGATGGCATAATGGCTATGTCCCTGGCCTCCCAGGTAGTTGACTGCAGTCCAAGTCCTTACCTGGCAGCTTAAAACTCACGCTGGTGCCTGTGCGTGCGTGCCCAAGATCCAAAGAGGAGAATGGAGGCGAAGGGATTTGGCGTGGCCACTCCCCTGGAGGTGATTTCTCGCTTTCTGTCTCTCTGTCTGTCTGGTGAGCACACATGCCCTATAGCAAAAAATTCTCGCTCAAAAACAAAAATAGATAAATAAAATATTTTGAGGGAAAGCCTACATTCACATAACTTTTATCATGGTATATTATTATGATCATTCTATTTTGTTATTGGTTATTGCTATCAATCTCTTCCTTGCCTAATTTATCAATTAAGTGGTATTGTAAATGTGTACATATAGGAAAAACAGGATATAGAGGATTTGGTACTATCTGAGGGCTCCGGCGTCCACTTGAGGTTCTTGGAACATATTCTCCATGAATGAGGGGAGAGCTACTGTATTACCCTTCTGTACCTCTTGAATTTTGAGTCAAAATATGATATAATTCATCAATACTATTAAAATAAAATATTTTTTAAAAATCTGTCTTCTTGAAATTACCATACTCCCACATGTCCCTCACCGCCCCAGCTGAGTTCTAAGAAAGATAGAGATACAGCAACCCAGACAGGGTCACAATGACATCATCCACACCCCGCTCCCACAGCTGGAGTCATGGCCCGAGTGAGTCCGGTGTATTCAAGGAGGTCTCCAGACTCGAACAAGAAACCTTCCCATGTGAGTATGTCTCAAAGAACACTGCATTTTACCATGCCACTGTTCAGCTCCGTACACTCACCGTCTCTAATTCTTCTCTCTTCAGTTCATCCCACTCACCTTCTACATGTCACTCTCCTGTGCCCTGCCAATTGAAGCTGTTCTTCTCAAGGTCACCATGTTGCTAAATCCGGGGTGTCATTCTCAGCCTTCATCTTCTGATCAATCAGCAGCCCTGGACACAGGTGACCTCTTCCAGTGCCTTTAAGCACTCGTTCTCTCTCTCTAGGCTTGGCGGTCAGGCCTCCATGCCTCCCCTGACTTTCCTCCTCCCCACACCCCTCTGCTTCTCCCCAGTTCCTCCTGTTGAAATGGCTGGTCTTTGGTGGTTTCCTCTGGTCTCATGCCCATGACTCCTAGATCTGAACTGCACAGTCCAGACCTCTCCCTTGCACCCTAACCCCTCCATGCCCACTCAGCGTCTCCTCTAGGACATCTACAAGACACCTCAAACTCAACACAACCAAGCCCACTCTTCCATTACTTTCCCGCTTACCACCAGGCACCCTCTAGCATGTACACGCCTGGCAGGTTTTCAGTCTCACTGGCAGGGATTCAGACTACGGTGAGCATGTGGCCTCTAGCTCCACAGTTCGGTTCGGTACTGACCGCCTCAGAGGGTAGGTCGATGAATGATTTGTGAATAAATGGACCAATGTGTAACTGGTATGATTAATGCCAATCCCATAGCACAGTGGTTAAGCACTGTACACTGGGAACTGGATTCCACGTGGCTGACAGTTTGAATCCTGGCCCCAGTGGCTTGAAATACACCTTGGGCACCTGTGCATGCGTGTTCAAAATGCTGACAGGATGAAGAAATGGAGGAAAAAGGATTGTGGCATGACCACATGCCATTAGGGGATCCTTTCTTTGTCTCTCTGGAGAGTACACATGCCCTCTGGCAAATAAGTAAATGGTTGGATTAACAATGAAGCTCTATAGCCGGATGGGTGGATGAACAGATGCTGGTTGCATGGAGGGTAGACACGTGGCAGGGTGGCTTTGTGGATGTCCGGGAATAATAGTAAATGGAAAAAGTGACATGAAAAGGTCACAGCTATGAAGATATCATTTTTGTAAAGAAGGTTAAAAGGAAAGGCCTTGATATAGAAGGTATTTTGTATAGTAAAGGTTTTGTCTTCAGGGAAAGTGACTAAGATAAAGGAAAAGAAGGGATAACAACTCCCCTCTCAAGAATGTTGTTAAAAGTTTGAATTATGGGGACCAGCAGGTAGCATAATGGTTACATCACTGGATTCCCACATGGCTGAGCATGGTTCAAGTCCTGGACATGGAGACTTGAAACTCAGGCTGGGTGCATGTGCATGTGTGCCCAAAATCCTGAGAAGAAAATGGAGGAGAAGGGATTGCAGAGTGGTCACCCTCCTGAAGGATGATTTCTCGTTTTCTGTCTCTCTGTCGCTCTCTGTCTCTCTGGCAAGCACATGTACCCTATAGCAAAAATTTCTCCAAAAAAAAGAAAAAAGTTTGAGTTATGTTGGAAAAGTCTAAGAGTTACAAAAATTGATAAAATTCAGGTTTTTATCAATAGATATTCTTTATTTTTTTCTTTTTTTGGAGAGGTTTTTGCTATAGGGCGTATGCGCTCGCCAGACAGAGTCAGAGAGACAGTAAGCGAGAAATCACCCCCCAGAGGGATGGCCACGCTGCAATCCCTTCTCCTCCATTCTCCTCTTGGGATCTTGGGCACACACGCACACGTGCCCGGCATGAGTTTAAGCCACCAGGTACGGGACTCGAACCGCAGTCGACTACATGGGAGTCCAGCAACATAGCCATTATGGTAACTGCTGGTCCCGTGTCAGTAAATAATCTGAAGCTGATTGTACAGATGTGATACTCCCACTCAAAATTCTGGATGTGATCTTTAAGTGCTGTGTGTGATAGAAATAGCTAAATCTCTTTGTCTAGTACATCATTGTTGTCATGAACTGCTGTTTTTGTTTAGACTCCATCAAGCTACAAATGGTGGTCGGGACAAGGTTTCCAGTGAACACCTCTCATGGCTTCTAGCACAGGCCTCTAGATAGACCTCTGGTAGAGGATCCTTGACTGCTTCCCTCATCAATGCCCCATGTCAGCAGGTAGAAGAAGCTGGAACGGTCTTTGATTTTTATCCTCCTAATAGCAGGTAGTGATTCTTCTGCAGAGGAAGTAGTGAGGTAGTGAGGTAGGAGACAGGGACCCTAAAACTATAGTTAGGGTATAGGTCCAAAATGGAATCACAGAATATCACAGGGGTTTTTTTGTTTTGTTTTGTTTTGAGAGGTTTTTTCTATAGGGTGCGTGTGCTCACCAGAAGACAGAGAGAGACAGAGAGACAGAAAGCGAGAAATTACACCCCTTGGGGGATGGCCATGCCGCAATCCCTTCTCCTCTACTCTCCTCTTGGGATCTTGGGCACACACGCACACGTGCCCGGCATGAGTTTAAGCCACCAGGTCTGGGACTTGCAACTACGTGGGAGTCCAGCGACATAGCCATTACACCCACTGCTGGTCCCTAGAATGGCACAGTTTTACGATGGAGACACACAGCTCAGTGGCTTATTCAGGAGAAATGGTCTGCAAGTGTAACTCGATGATTAACCTAGGCCAAGACTTTTTTCCAGGTCCCACCACATTTTGGGAAGAAGATAGAATAATGGCTTTTATGATCCAAACCTACTAGACAAAGAGAATCTCCTGATTTTCATACCCATTCCAAAATTAGGAGAATGACTGGACCCATCTAGCACATGACCGTTATCACGGGGGCGTGGGGGAAAGCATGTGCAAGCCCCACCTAGAACAAGCCTGGACAAAGCCCTTCCTGGCCAAGATTAAAAAACCCCACCTATGGGGACCAGCAGGTGGCATGGTGGTTAAGGCTCTGGACACTCCCACATGGCCAACCATGGTTTAGGTCCCAGACCTGGTGGCTTGCTTTCTCACTTCCTCTCTATCTCACTCTCACCCTCTCTTTCTGGTCAAATTAAAAAATAAGTGAATGAATAAATAAAATAAATAATTATTTTAAAAAAAAAAACACCTAAGGGACAGCAGATGGTATGGTGGTTAAGGTGCTGGACACTCCCACATGGCCAACCATGGTTTAGGTCCCAGACCTGGTGGCTTGCTTTCTTATTTTCTCTCTCACTCTCTCTGTGTCTCTCGCTGGTCAAAATAAAATAAATGAATAAGTGAATAAAATTAAATAAAGAATTATTAAAAAAAAAAAAAACCCACTTAGGGACCAGCAGTTGGCATAATGGCTATGTCACTGGACTCGCATGTAGTCCACCACGGTTCGAGTCCTGGACCCCATGGCTTAAACTCACGCCGGGCGCATGTGCGTGCGTGCCCAGGATTCTGAGAGGAGAATGGAGGAGAAGGGATTGTGGCGTGGCCATCCCCTCTTGCTTTCTGTCTCTCTGTCTCTCTCTGTTTTTCTGGAGAGTACATGCACCCTATAGCAAAAACCTCTCCCCCAAAAAAACAAACAAAAAATCCAGAATGCTCTGGGAGAGAGTAATATGGATAAGTGATGGAGAAATGGACAATAAATTGGTCAATGGCAGCGACAGAACTTGGTTTGAGCTGCCTTTTTTTTTTTTTTTAAGGTTTTTGTTATAGGGTACATAGACTTGTCAGAGAGACACACAGAGACAGTGAGAAGAAACGTGAGAATCACTGCCCCGGGGGAAGCAAACACTTCTCCATTCTCCTCCTGAGATTTTGGGTATGCACACATATGTGCCTGGTGTGATTTTCAAGTTGCCAGGCCCAAGACTCAAACCACAGTCATCCATGTGAGAGTCCAGTGCCTTACCCACCAAGCCACCTGCTGACCCTGGGTTGGGCTTTTTTACCTTAGGGGATCTATCTGGCCACATGTACCATCCAACATTTCCTAATGGGGCCACCCCATACCCCACTCACAGCTCTGATCTCCCTGCACTGACTCAGCCCCTGCCCCAGCTGATCCCAATGACCCAGCCTGACCCTGCCTCCAGCCCCACCTTCCTGGGTCACCACAGGGGCTAGTCAGGGGACAGTTCCATAGTCAATCCAGCCCCTTGGCTCTTCTCAGCTTGGGAGGAAGGGGGAGGACCAGAAGCGAGGGTAGCAGTGCCTGGCTTGTACTTGAGTGTCAGCCCTCTTGATTCTAGAGAGTGCCTGTGACTAGGATATCCGGGGCTAGAATCGGGGTCCACCTGGGAACTGTCGTCACGAGTAACACGTTAGAGCTAAGTCGGTCTCCAGGACTGTAACACAATCAGGAAGCAGAACTGGAATTCAGGTCAGAAATCAGATGGGAGAAGTATGTGCCCTGTCAATGGGTAGTAAGTCAGTGTGCAGTCTGGGGCCGGGGTCAGGGGTTAGCTACGGCTAGGGTCAGTGATCAGGATTCAGACCATGTTCCGAGTTCCAGGTCAGCATGCAGTTGGGGCCCAAAGGCAGGCCCTAGGGCTCGGTCTCTGACCAGAGTCCAGGATCGGGGCTCAGTCCACACCCAGGACACTAGCAGGTCTCCTCTTTCTCCAAGGAGGGACTGTGTGGTGGGGTCAGCTCTGGATCCCCTGAGGGCCAGGCCTGGCTCAGGCTCTCCCAAGGCCTAACAGTCTCACTCTGGCACCCCAAGGGAGTAGAGTGGGGGCAGAAGTTTTGGGGGCAGGGCTCTGAGTCTGACCCAGGAGGGTACCTTGCGCAAGGCTTTCTGATGCAATTGACTGAATACCTCGCACACCCCTCGAGCTTTTCTCAGAAAAGGAAGGGCTGGGCAGGGGCCTGGGTTGAACACACATCATCCCTGTCCTTCCTGGGCCTCTGATAGCTTCAGGGTCTTTAGGAGACTGACAGATCCGCCAGAAGGAAGGGAGGCAGGCGGGGCAGGGGTCAGATGACTCAGCAACCACTCAGTACTGAGAAGGGCAGGAGCTGGGGCACCCTCCTCCTCCCACTGGAAGGTAAGGAAGGGAATTGGGATCCCTGGACACTTGGAAGCAGCCCCTCCCCACGCGTGTGCACTCGCACACAAAGCCGTAATTATGTGGCTGAGCCCAGGGAGGGTCTGGTAGCTATCCAAGGTCCCCAAGCCATCAGAGACAAGGTCAGAAGGAGAGCCAATTTTCCTTGCCTACTTCACAGGCTACACCTCGAGTCCCTCCCACTGATGGGAGGGAATGGATTCTTCCTGCTGGAGGGAACTTTTGTCCATCTGGTTGATCTGGTGGAAGGGCCTGGGTTTTGGAGCTACACAGACCTGGGTTCAAACCCCACTGATTTCCTGCAGGTTACTTTTGCTCTCCGACACCCAGTTTGCTCACTTGCAAAACGGGCACACATCTGGAGCCCCCAGGGATGTAGTGAGGATCACACAGAAGCAGAGGGAGGGCCTGACCCAGGCCGACCACGTGACCCATGCTTAGGAAATGTATCCCCACCTTCTCCTTACCCTCAGCTCTCATGGGTGAGAATTCATTGATAATAAACAGATTAACAAGACATGAAAAATAGTATACATGCAAGAGGACTTGATAGAGAAAGCGGCTCTCAGACATCTAGGGATTAAAGGTTTATATACCAGCTTAATAAGGGGCGGTGATGTTAGGGCTTCAAACACTGAAATTATTAACAGACAGAGAGGGGAGGGACAAAGCACTTTTTCTTCTTGTCTTTTTTTAAATTTTTTTAGATTTTTGCCACAAGGTGAATGTGCTTGCCAGAGGGAGACAGAGAGAGGGAAAGTGAGAAATCACCTTCCTGGGGTATGGCCATGTCACAAACCCTTCTCTACTTTCCTCTCAGGATTTCAGACACACGCCCATACTTGCCTCGCTTGTTTTTTCATGCTGCTAGGTCCGGCCACATAGAGTCCAGTGCCTTAACCACCAGGCCACCTGTTGGCCAGGGAAAGCACCCTTTAATGGAGTGTGGTCATGCTGCAAAGCCATCTCCTCCATTTCTTTATCAGGGTTTTGGGCAGGCATGCACACGTACTGGAGTGTTTTTCAAGACTCCAGGGCTGGAATTCAAATTATGGTTGGTCATGCGGGATTTGGCTCCCATAACCACTAGGCCACAGGACTAGCCCAAAAGATTGGAGATTCTGATGGGGCTTTTTTACATAATTTGTTTTACTCCTATAGGGTGTGTGGGCAGAGGAGGAGGGAGAGACCACAGCCCGGTCTCCTGAGTACTTCCCCTGTGCTGGGAGATTTCTAAGCACTTAACCTGCATTAACCATTTAACTCTCCACTAATCCAATAGTGATAAGTAGTTCAATAATCCTGTTATGGAAGGATATTATTAGCAATCCTATCTTATAGATAGGGCCGAGCGACTTGCCCGACGTCGTACATGAGTATAGGTGCACAGGGCAGTGGGCAAGAGACCACATGGGCTTTGAGCTATCCCGACGGGCTCCGAATACCTCTGGCCTCTTCACTCCTTGCGATTCCCAGTGATGTCACTTCTCTGAGCCCTGGTTTCCTCATCTATCTCCAGGGATGAAATTGCACCTTGATGGGGAGGGTTAGGATGAGGCAATGAAAGGAGAGCACCCACTCAGGGCCACACTGGGCGCATGAGCACTGGAATCACCTTCCTCATGAAGAAATCTAGGGAGGGCCACTGGGATGCCACCCAGCTGACCTTCCTTCCTCTCCTGGGGCCCAGCCTGAGCTGGATCTGAATGATGAGGGATTTCCCTAAAACTCCTGGGTGACTCCAGAGAAGGGGGAGGTACTCAGACTCCTACATAAGAGCTACTGAAGAGGCACCCAGGCCCAGACCTGCAACTCTTGAATCACCCATTGTCTTTCCCAAATTTATTGGCCCAAATCCATTTACCTGCTACTATGATTCATTCCGTATTTTTCCTAAACTCAGCTAAAAAAAAAAAAAAAAAAAAAAAGGGAAAATGTATATACTTGTTTATTTTAACTTAAAAAATATTTTCCACAGAGCACATAGCTCACCAGAAAGAGACAGGGACAGACAGAAAGAAAGTGA
Organism: Tupaia belangeri chinensis; assembly: GCF_000334495.1. Taxonomy (NCBI): domain Eukaryota; kingdom Metazoa; phylum Chordata; class Mammalia; order Scandentia; family Tupaiidae; genus Tupaia; species Tupaia belangeri. The sequence goes on along the minus strand of NW_006159923.1, from coordinate 332,607 downwards.
GAAAGGACTCCCCGTGGGACATGGTCAGGCTGTGATCCCTTCTCCTCCATTCTCCTCTCAGGATTTTGGGCTTGCTCACGCACATGCCCGGGATGTTTTTTAAGTTCCTGGGTCCGGGATTCAAACTGCCATTGGCCATGTGGGATCCAGCCACCTTAAACACCACGCCATGGGCTGGCCCTGGTAAATTTATTTAAAATAGAAATGTTAAGGTTGGGCCAGAAGGTGGCATGGTGGTTAAGGGCGCTGGACTCCCAGGTGACCAACTGCAGTTCAAATTGTGGACCTGGCGGCTTGCTTTCTCACTTTCTCTCTCTCTCACTCTGCCCCACTCTGGTTAAATTTTAAAAATAAATAAGTACTAAAAAAAAATAAAAATAAAAAGTTAAAAAAAAAAAAAGGAAATGCTAGGGCCACTTGGTGGCATGGTGGTTGAGGCTGCTGAAAGTACTTTCTGTGTCTCTCAGATGAGCACACTCACCCTCTGGCAAATTAAAAAAGAACATGAAATGAAATGAAGTAGACGGTCAGTCAGTGGCATGTTGGCGAAGGCACCCCGATCCCACATGACCGATTGCATGGTTCAAGTCACGGACCTGGTGGTGAACAACTCACCAGGTACATGTGTGTGCGTGCCGAAAATCCTGAGAGAAGAATGAAGGAGAAGATATTGATTCTGGCGTGGTCATCCTCCCTGGTGGGTACTTTCTCACTTTTCCTCTCTCTTTCTTTCTGAAGCCTCTCTCTGGTAAGTACATGCACCCTATCGCAAAAAAAGAAAATCTAAAAATAATAAAATAAAATAGAAAATTTAAATCCCTGATCTCAAATGGAAAACTATTTTCCACAAAGAGGAGGTTACCATAAAATTAAATACAAGAAAAACAAACCAAGATTATTCAATTCTACCTAATCTTGTTTTTAATTTTTAGAAAATAAGTATTAATTTTATTCATCCTCATTATTATTTAAATTTGACCAGAGAAAGGGGTGGGGGAAAGAAAGTGAAAACAAGCCACCAAGTCCAAGACTCGAACCATGGTCGGCCAAATGGTAGTCCAGCGACATAACTGCTACACCATCTGCTGGCCCCAAAATTAAAAAATTTTTTTAATTTAACTTTTTAGAGAGTTTTGCCATAGGGCATGTGTACTCTCTGGAGAAAGAGAGACAGAGACAGTAAGAGGAAAGTGAGACATCACCTCTCCTCCCCAGGAAGGATGTGTATGCCACAATCCCTTCTCCTCCTAGAATCTTGGACTCACACTCACACGTGCCTGGTGTGATTTTCAAGCCACCGTGTCCAGGACTCAAGCCACAGTCGGCCATGTTGGAGTCCAACAAATAACCATTATGCTACCTGCTGTCTCTAGAAAGAGAAACATTTTGACAGAGTCTTACTACACGTGATCCCTTTCCCCCAGTCCTCCAGCTCATCAGGACCTCGGGCATGTGTGTACGAGCCTGGCATGTTTCAGGCCCATAGGGCAGGAGATCAAAACCTGCAGTTAGTTGAGTGTGTGGCTTCCAGCGCTGCGGTTCAGTATGTGACCGATTTCCCCACCAGGCTGGGCCTAGGCCAATCTGTTTCTTGTTGCAGGCTCTGAGCTCAGCTTTCCTTTCTCTTCCTTAATGGGAGAGATTTTTTTTTATTTAACTTTATTTAGTATTAATATCATTATTATTTTTCAGTTTGATCAGAGAGAGACAGAGAGAGAGAGAGGAAGTGAGAAAGCAAGCCACCAGGTCCGAGACTTGAACCGTGGTCGGCCATGTGGGAGTCCAACGCTTTTAACCACCACACCACTTGCCGGCCCAATGAGAGAGATGTTAAAGAGAAGCTGGGGGCCGGCAGGTGGCATGGTGGTTAAGGCGCTGGACTTCCAGATGGCCTACTGAGGTTTAAATCCTGGACCTGGTGGCTTGCTTTCTCACTTTCCTTTCTCTTTCTATCTCTCTGGTGAGCATGTGTGCCCTATAGCAAATTAAAATAATAATTATAATAATAATAATAATAAATACGTTAAAATAAAAATAATTATTTTTTTAAAAAAGCACTACAGAAAAACTGTTAAACGAGTGTTTCTCCCCAAGTGACTGGGGGAATAGGAAGAATTTGGAAGGTGATACGTGTATCACAACGTGACTGAGTGTCATTTCACATGGAGTCTCAAGGCCTTAAAGCCTTCTGGCCTCCCATCGTCACTGGATATAGCTTCTTTTGGGAAACATTGACCTGAGTCAGCTCTCTTCCTATTTTACAGATCAAGAATTGAGTCCCCGCAAAAGGCAGATAACTTGCCCATAATTGTACAGGGTCTGTGGCTTCAGCCAGACCTAGCCTCCAGCCAGAAGTTCTACGGTGTCATTTTGCTTTTGTGGGCCTGATGTGTAACGGCGAAACGTCCCAAGGACACCGATGGTGGGATGTTAGGCATAGTGCAGTCACTAGGGACACCCACGTGGAAGGGAAGGGGACAGGTGTGCTCCTCTCATTGCTACAGACCCCGCCCCCTCCTCCCTCAGAGCATAGTCCTTGGGTTCCTGGCTCCACACTGCGGATCAGAGGCTGGGCTCAGCAGAATTACAGCAAATAGAAATGCAGTCTGCTTGGTTCTGAAACCCAGGCAGAGAGACATTCTGAGGGTGGAGGGAAGTGAATTCATAGAAAGCCAACTCTCTTTATAGAAACGGAAACATTTATATGATTAATTAGGGATGGGGGTCACAATTTATATTTCCCACTTTTTTTTTAAAGAATTATTTTATATGAGTCCGCAGGTGGCATGGTAGTTAAGGGCGCTGGACTCCCACATGGCTGACGGTAGTTCGAGTATTGGACCTGGCAGCTTGCTTTCTGACCCCCTCCCCCGCCCCTGCTCTGTCCCTCTCTGGTCAAGTTAAAAATACATAAATAAATAAAGTTAAATTAAATAAAAAATTATTTTATTTAGGGGTTGGCAAGTGGCATGATAGAAAAAAGCACTAGACTCCCCCACATGGCCGACCGCAGTTCGAGTCTTGGACTC
>NW_006159923.1:328242-329547 GCF_000334495.1 Tupaia belangeri chinensis | reverse complement strand
TCCCTTTCTCGCTCTCTATCTGGTTAAATGAAAAAATAATAATAACAAATGAAATTAAATAAATACATAATTCTCTAAAGAATAAAAAAAGAATTATTTTATTTATCTATTTTAATTTGGCCTGAGAGAGACAGAGTGAGAGTGAGAGAGAGAGAAAGAAAGAAAGCCACCCCATCTGGGACTTAAATTGTGGTCAGCCACGTGGGAGTCCAATGCCCTTAACCACCATGCCACCTGCCGGCCCCCTGCAAGTTTATTTTTAAAAGAAAATTTAAATCAAGTGTTAGTCCACTGTTTCATTTATTTAAAACAATTTTAAAATTTATCTTTATTTATTTTAATTTGAACAGAGAGGGACAGCGAGAGAGAGAGAGAGAGAGAGAGAAAGTGAGAGAGTAAGTCACCAGGCCCAGGACTTGAGCCATGGTCAGCCATGTGGGAGTCCAGAACGGCCACAGGGCTCACATTTCCGCCTGCCTGGATTCTCACCTCTGAGTACTCCGGGACTCCTTGGTCCTGGCTGTACTGCTCAAAGTGGCAGTCATGTGCCACATGCAGTCACTGAAGTGACTACCCTGAAGTGTGAATAGTGTGACTGAGGAACTGAACTCTTTTTTTCCCCCCAAGCCAAACTGTAACCAGCTTTATTAAAGATATTTTTCATAAACAATCATGGTATTTCAGGCAGGACAAGGGCAGACAATTGTTAACTGTATATAACAACTTTCACACTCCCTTCTTCGATGGACTACCAAAATCAGAAAGCCACTATAAAACCCGGTGAAGTCTTCATCTGATGCTCTGAACAGGGAAAGCTTAGTGTTTCCCTTTTTTCCTTTGGGTACCTTCTCTCCCTTCTTTGCAGGGGCCTTTTGAGGCTTGGGCTCTTGCTTTGGAGGAGGAGGTTTCACAGACAGCCTTGCAGATCTTCTCTGTGGTTCGTCCTTCACTGTGGCTTTATCTCCTTTAGCATCCATCCCCTTCAGCCTTGTTCTTGGGCATGGTGGCGACGGCGGCGGGACGTAGGCTGGATATGGGGGGGATGCAGGGGCACGCAGGCTTTGGTCAGTCCAGGGGTAGCTCTCACTTCTTCTTCACACTGCTCCGAACTGAACTTTTTATTTTACTGATTTTTAATTTTTTCAAAGAATTATTGGGGGGCTCACGCCCCCCCAGCGCAGCCACGTGCCGGAACGGCCTGGCCGGCGCCCCCCCACTGGGGGGCGGGGAGGGCCACGCGGCTGGGGGCTCACGCCCCCCAACGCAGCCAAGCGCCTCTCTCTGCCTCTCCCCGCCTCTCTGGCG
>NW_006159923.1:314337-327295 GCF_000334495.1 Tupaia belangeri chinensis | reverse complement strand
AAAAAAAAAAGAGAAGAGGATAGAGAAAGATAGCAAGTGAACAATAGAGGGGATGTTAGTGAGAAACAGATATGGTTTATTATCTGTTGAAGATGACGTGTATAGTATTCTCAACTGGACTGGTCTGGGAAGTATTTCATGATGGGTGAAGTCTTTTAACAAGCAAAATGAGAAATAGTGATTGACTGTTTTAAAAAATTATAATAATAATAATTATTGGGAAATGCATGGAAAAGACTTTGAATGATAAAGCGGGGAGATCGATGCCTCTGTATTGACTGACATGCATGGCATTCCCTTTTGAAAAAGCAATGGAAGTCAATGTAAAGTTATATGTAATCCAATGTAATATAAAGAAGATTATGATGATAATAAATAAAAAATAAAAAAATTAAAAAAAAAATTATTTACTTAGGGACCAGCAGATAGCATAATGGTTATGTTGCTGGATTCCCACGTAGCCGACCGCGGTTTGAGTCCCAGACCCGGTGGCTTAAACTCACGCCGGGTGTGAGCGTGCGTGCCCAAGATCCCAAGAAGAGAATGGAGGAGAAGGGATTGCGACGTGGCCATCTCCCCCTGGGGGGTGATTTCTCGCTTTCTGTCTCTCTGTCTCTCTCTGTCTTTCTGGCGAGTGCACGCGCCCTATAGCAAATACCTCTCCAAAAAAAAGAAAAAGAAAAAATTATTTAATTTAATTTATTGATTTTTATTATTTTTAAAAAATTGACCAGATAGAGACACAAAGAGAGACATAAAGAGAGAGAGAAAGAGGAAAAGTTAGAAGGCAAGCCTCTAGGTCCAGGACTAAACCACGGCCAGACATGTGGGAATCAAGCAACTTAAACACCATGCCACCTGCTGGCTCTTGGATTTCAATTTTAAAACTAAAGTAGTGGGGCCAGCAGGTGGTGTGATGGCTAAAGGCTCTGGACTCCCACATGGCCAACTATGATTCAAGTCCTGGACCTGGTGGCTTCCTTTCTCATGTAATAGAAAGAAGATTATGATGATAATAAAATAAAAAAAAAATAAAAAAAAAATAAAAAAAAAAAAAAAAAAAAAAAAAAAAAAAAAAAAACCAAAGCAGGCTGGGCAAGCTCTGTGGTACAGCAGTAATACACTGCTCAAGACATCCCTAATTATGGCACCAGCAGTTAGCATAATGGCTATGTTGCTGGACTCCCACGTAGTCGACCGCGGTTTGAGTCCCGGATCCGGTGGCTTAAACTCACGCCGGCCGCGGTTTGAGTCCCGGATCCGGTGGCTTAAACTGACGCCGGCCACGTGTGCGTGCGTGCCCAAGATCCCGAGAGGAGAATGGAGGAGAAGGGATTGCGGCGTGGCCATCCCCCCTGGGGGGGATTTCTCGCTTTCTGTCTCTCTGTCTCTCTCTGTCTGTCTGGTGAGCGCATACGCCCTATGGCAAAAAAAAACCTCTCCAAATAAAAAAAAAACGATATGCCTAATTACTGGCCAGCAGGTCGCATGGTAGTTAAGGTGCCAGTTTCTCACATGGCTGACTGCGGTTTTGAGTTCTGGACCTGTAAACTTGAAAATCAAACTGGATGTATGTTTTGCTAGGACTACATTTAAAAAATATATTTATTTAATTTTATTTATTCTTCTTCTTCAATTTGACCAGAGAGAGATTGAAAGAGAAAGGGAGAGTGATAGTGAGAAAGCAAGCCACCGAGTCTGGGAGTTGAACCGTGGTTGGCCATATAGGAATCCAGCGTTTTAACCACCATGCACTTGCTGGCCCATACTATGACTACATTTTACTTTAACCATTGACATTTTAGCATCCATGGTCTATTGTGTCCAAGTTAAACAAAATACACGCCAGATTTTGAAGAGGTTAGTGTAAAAATAATGTAATAATATGACCAATAGTTTTTATATTGATTATCTGTTGAGATCATTATATGTATAGTATATTGGATTAAGTAGAATAAATTGCTAAAATTAATTTTTTACTATTCTTTGATGAATGACAAAAAATATTTTAAACGACATAAGAGGCTCACATCATTTCTATTGTAAAGTCTGATCTAGAGAATTGGGATTTTTTTTCTTGCCATAGGGCGTGTGCACTCGCCAGACAGACAGAGAGAGACAGAGAGACAGAAAGCGAGAAATCACCCCCCAGGGGGGATGGCCACACTGCAATCCCTTCTCCTCCATTCTCCTCTCGGGATCTTGGATACGCACGCACAGCGCCCGGTGTGAGTTTTTAGCCACTGGGTCCAAGACTTGAACCGCGATCGACTATGTGGGAGTCCAGTGACATAGCCATTACGCTAACTGCTGATCCCTTATTTTCTTGATAATGGTTTGTTTCTCCACTGATTTGTTACAAGCTGGGCAGGGGTTGTAAGATCTGTCTGGCCACATGAGGCCCCAGCTTAGAACAGGGCCCAACAGCATACACAGTTAGGAAAGTGCGTGCTAGCCCAGCACAGTACTGGCCCCAGAGAGGTGCTCAGGGGACAGCCATCCCCTTCGCCCCTTACATCGGTGGGCTCTTCCAGCCTGTCTTGTGTCCGGGTGTAGAAAATGAATGCATCATCCCTGTCCAGCAGGAGAGTTGCCAGAGTTCAGTGAGATCCCAGAATCCCCCGGTGTACCTTGGAAACTCTGAGACACAGAGGAGCTGGCCCCTAGAGTTCTGCAACCAGGGAAACCAAGGTGACTCTGCCCCAACTCCCATCAGGCCTCTTCCTAGAGAAGTTATTTTTTGACACCGAGTGAATTCAGATATTAATATCTAAAAGAGATTTTCAGGAGCGGTGTTGGACCCCTGGGGCTGTGCAGTGATGTTTTACCCAACAAGTGGCACCCAGGCCACCCACGCCTTGGGTACAAGTCTCAGTCCCATTATAGATCCCTCCCCTCTCTGAGCCTCCATTATTGCCATTCTGTTAACTGAGTACCTACTGTACCACATACTGTTCTGAGCATTTGACCTGCCTGTCTTCAAAAGGCTCTTGGAGGGCCAGCCAGGTGGCTTGGTGGTTAAGGTGGCTGGACCCCATATAGCCAACTGCACGGTTCGAGTCCTGGACCTGGTAGCTTGAGAAACACACATGTGTGTATGTGCCCAAAATCCTGACAAGGGGTTACAACGTGTCATCCCCACGGGGTATTGATGTGTCACTTTCTTTCCCTCTCTGTTTGTCGGTCTTTGGTGACTGCACAGGCCATATAGCAAAATTAAAAAATAAATAAACAAAAGTTCATGGAAAATGTATATTATAAAAAACTAAGCGTGGATTTAAAAATTTTTTTGCAAATACACATATACGTTAATTCCACTTTTCCATGAACTTTTGAAGTTCCCTCCTGGTATGAGGTTTAATCTTCACAGCAGCCCTATGAAGTGAGCACAGTTATGAGTCAGTTTTATGGAGAAGGAAACTGAGGAAGGGTTTGACGTAGCTTTGCTGAAGTAGCACAGTGGGTTAAAGAGGAGGGTGCGCTCTTAGGGGTAGCTTTAGGTGCTTGTTCTGAATGTGGGAAGCTTACAGATTTTTGGTCTCCCCAGCGCACCAGTCTGGCTCTTTTGAGCCCAACCAGAGTCAGCTTTCAGTTCTAGTTAGTTGGTTAGTTTTAGTTAGTTTTTTAGCGTAGGGCCTGCGTATTCTTTAGAGAGACAGATGGACAGTAAGAAACCACCGCCCATGGTAATGGCCATGCCACAATCCCTTCCTCCCCCATTCTCTTCTGGGGATTTGGACACACACTCACTTACACACACTTGGAGTGAGTACCCATGTGGGAGTCCAGCACTGTAACCACCAGGACACCTGTTGGTCGCAGCTCTTGGGTCTGAGACTCTGCACTTTCTCACAGCTGGACCTCATGCTGGCTCGCAACAGAATGAAGCTTCTGGCCTGCCCAGTGTTCTCCATAAGGTTTAATATTTCTGGCAATGATGGAAACATGCTTTTTAAACGGGAAGAACCCAGGAAACAGTCACGGTTTGCTCTTCGTCTCTGAGAAGGAAGAGTGTCTTCCCATTACATAGATTGGGAAACTAAGACTCAGAAAAACAAAACGTTTGTTCCCAGTGGCTGGTGTCTGTGTTCAAAGTCTAGGCACCCGGAGGGGATGGAGGACTAAGTGAGGACCAAACGCCCCAGCCGGCCCTCCAGGCCCGGGGTCCAGGGGGCGGACCGCACCAGAGTGGGCGGGGCGGAGCGCGCCGGGGTGGGCGGTGACCCGGAGAGGCGGGGCACCAGGATGGTGTAATTCTCGGCCCAAAGGCATCAGGCAGTGGCTGATTAGCTCAGGTTTACATCACCCAGCCGGGGAGCCGGAGCTAGGGGCCCAGCGCCCACCGCACACTCGCAGCGGAAGCGGCGTCGGGTCCGCACGCGTCCGAGCTAGGAGCGGGGACTGGGGCTGGACCGGGATCCGGCGCTCAGACGCAGAGAAGCTGGCCCCTGTCCATCCGAAGGGGCCCTGACCTGGACATCCGTGGAGCGCGGCCTCTGATCGCCTGCGGCTCCGGGACCCGCGCGGGACGCCGGGGCAAGGTACCCAGCGGTGGGCCGGAGAGTGGACCTGAGCGGAGGCTGGCGGGTTAGAGAGGGCGGCGAGGGCAGCAGGGGCGTCGGGAGCCTCTAGGCGTCTGCGCGTTGCTATGTGTTACATACACTCACACTCACTCACACTCACACTCACACACACACACACGCGCACCTTTCGTCAAATCCGGCTGGCCGGGGGCCGCCTGGGCCGAATGCCCCCCATCAGGTCTCAGGTGACCCGGCTCCGCAGGGCGTGGGGTCGTCCGAGTGTGGCCGAGTCAGTCTGGGACAGGGGTGGACACTCGCGGAGTGCGGCGGCTGTGTCCTGGGGGCGGGGAAGCGGGGACAAAGTCCGGCTGTCATCCCAGAGAGGGGCGTGCAGTTGTCTGAGTTTCGTGTGAGTTTGGGGTAGTTTAGTTGTGTGGTTAGTGATGGGAGGTCTGTGTGTGCGCGGCCTTTGGGTCACTGGAGGACTGGGAGGATCTGTGTATTTGTGTGTGTGGGGGGGTGGGGCTCTGCGGGGTCTCCGTGAGCCTGTTGTGGGTCTCGAAGGTTTGTGTCTTTGTGGATGGTGAGGGCTGGCTCCTGGGGCAGGAGTCGACTGTGCGGGGTCCCGGCTGGGACAGGGCTGGGGTGCTGGACGGAGAGCGGATGAGTGACCCGGGTGCGCTCCGGGCCGGGTCCACAGGTGTGCACCCGCGCGCGTGTGAAGCTTGTTCCCGTAGACGGTGTGTGTTGAACCTGCAGACTCGGGGCGAGGACCTGGGCGTGCAAGGGCACAGGCTGCCTGGTCCCCTTGCCCGGGGACCCAGCCTTCTCTTGGCCTCACCTTCTCCCTGTCCTGGGGCGGTCCCTCTATTTCCGCTGAACCTTCTGACTCCAGATACCCGACTCTCGCCGCTTCCGCTCCCACCGGAGGCGCCTGACTGCAGAAGGCGGGGCTGGGCGAGGTCAACAATTGCCCTCCAGTCGGCCGGGCATCAGGATGTGCGTGTGGCCGTGTGTGTGCATGTGGGCGCACTGCGTTGCCGGTGGAGGACGACGAGGTGTTTGTCACTTCATGATGTGTGTGTCAGAGGGGTGGCTTGCAGGAAGTGTGTTTGAAAGAAGTGCAGAGCCTGTCAGGCCTTTTGCCCGGAGTGTTCGGCGCACTCACCCCAGCCCCCGGCGCGGTGGGGCGGGAGGTAGCTATTAGGGGCTACCATTATTCTACAGCAGAGCTTCTGGTCCTGCGGTGGGGGCCTACGCAGACCCTCGCTCATTTGTAGTCTCCCTTTCCGCACCTGTCCAGGGCAGCTTAACCCAGCTCGCTGGCTCTAAGGGATGGATAAGCAGCCTGGATGTGGCCACTGTCCAGAGATCCAGTCTCTTGCCCTTTGGGGCATGAAGCACATACACAGCCTGAAAAACACCAAGCCCAGATCCTGGCCAGCTGGAGCCACGCCCATCCTCCCCGCCCCCTCCGTATTCTCAGGCGCCTGCAGCATGTTCTTTGCTTCATCCCTCTCCCTAGACAGCGGTTGCGGGACAGCAGCACCCACCTCAGGTGGGAACTGGTTAGAAAGGCAGGTTCCTGGGCCCTACTCCAGACCTTCTGAATCAGCTCCTGTGGGAGGCCTGTCCAGGGCTGCGTTTTGACAAGGCCTCCAGGTGGTGCCAATGGCCACTCAAGTGAGAGAACCCCTGAACTGAAATATGCCTCTCCACATCACCTGACTCTCCTTCAGCATTCAGATTAGAAACCACTGCTCCCAGGAAGTCCTCTCCTGACCCACCAACCTGGCAGAAAGGCCCCTCTGGGTTCTGCTTGTACTGTGCATGATTTTATGATAACAAGTCTGCCCCCCTATTCGGGAAGATCCGAAGGCGAGACTAGCAGTGGCCCAGGGCTGGGTTCAGAGGAGCTGCTCAGTGAGTGTAATGGGAATGGATATCTCAGGGCTGGCCTGTGGCACAGTGGGTAAGGGAACCAGACCCTACGCAGCCAACTGTATAGTTGGAATCCTGGTCCCAGTGGCTTGAAAAACACACCAGGCACATGTGCACGTATGCCCAAAATCCCTACAGGGTGGAAAAACGAAGGAGAAGGGATTGCACATTGCGGCATGATGCTGCCCAGCCTGGGGAGTGCTTTTTCTGTCCCTCTGTATCTCTGGCAAGTGCACACACCCTCTGGCAAAAGAAAAAAAAAACGATTGTATCTCTCTCATATCTGTGAATATACAGGATCCACAATTATGAGACTGGTTGATTTTTTTTTACCGTGATTTTTAGCAACAAGCTGTGTTTTCAAACAGGCATTCAATTCTTTAAGTGTAAATTTCTGATTAGGAAATATATTCATATGCGAGTATAGTATATTCACATGGTTCAAAATTCAGAAAGTATAAATATCTGCTTTTGATCTTATCCTATATCCTTCCAAAGTTTATATATTTAAACATATATATATGTATATATGTATACACATATATATAATTTTAAAAGATTTTTTTTTGCCAGAAGGTGTGTGTGCTCACCAGAGAGAGAGAGAGAGAGAAAGAGAAAAAATGAGAAAGCTCCCCTTCCCCAGGGGGAATGATTATCCCGCAATTTGTTCTCCTCCATTTTTCCCTCCTTTTGGGATTTTGGGCATGCATGCACGAGCACCTGGTGTATTTTTCAAACCCCCGGTTCCAGGACTCAAACTGTGCAGTCAGCCATTTTGGATCCTTAATCACTAGACCACAGGCCAGCCCTACTTATGTTTATATATATTCCATTTTACATAGAGCATTGTATACACATAATTCTGTGTTTTCTCCTTCCTTTATTACATCTTTAGAAATCAACATAGAAAGGGACAAGCAGATGGCATAATAATTGCGTCGCTGGACTCCCACATGACTGACCATGGTTCAAATACCGGACCTGGTGGCTTGAAACTCACGCTGGGCATGTGTGCATGCATGCCCAAAATCCCAAGAGGAGAATGGAGGAGAAGGGACTGTGGCATGGCCATCCCCCCAGGGGATGATTTCTTACTTTCTGTCTCTCTGGCAAACGCATGTGCCCCATGGCAAAAATCTCTCTGGAAAAAAGAAAGAAATCAGCGTAGAGAGTTTCCTGGCCCTTTTTCAGGGCTGTAGAGTACAGGCTGAGTATCCCTTATCCTAAGTGCTTGAGATCAGAGTGTTTCAGATTTTGGATTTTTTGTCAGATTTTGAAATATTTTCTTAAAAAATATTTATTTAGGTACCAGCAGTTAGTGTAATGGCTACGTCACTGGACTCCCATGTAGTCAACTGTGGTTCACGTCCTGGACCCAGTGGCTTAAAACCCACGCCAAGCGCGTGTGTGTGTGTGCCCAAGATCCCGAGAGGAGAAAGGAGGAGAGGGGATTGTGGCGTGGGCATCCCCCCTGGGGGGTGATTTCTCGCTTTCTGTCTCTCTGTCTCTCACTGTTTTGGTGAGCGCACGCGCCTTATAGCAAAAACCTCTCAAAAAATTATTTTATTTAATTCAATTTGTTATTATTTTTAAAATTTGACCAGACAGAGACAGAGAGAAAGAAAGGGAAAGTCGGGACCAGCAGTTAGTGTAATGGCTATGTCACTGGACTCCCATGGAGTTGACTATGGTTTGAGTCCTGGACTCAGTGGCTTAAACTCACACCGGGCACCCAAGATCCCCAGAGGAGAATGGAGGAGAAGGGATCACGGTGTGGCCATCCCCCCGGGGGGTGATTTCTCGCCTTCTGTCTCTGTATCTCTGTCTCTATCTTTCTGGCGAACACAAGCGCCCTATAGCAAAAACCTCTCAAAAAAAAAAACAAAAATGGAAGGGAAAATGAGAAAGCAAGCTACCAGGTCCAGGACTCAAACCATGGTCGGCTATGGGATTCCAGTGCCCTTAACCACCACGCCACCTGCCGGCCCCAGATTTTGAAATATTTTCATAAACATAAGGTCTCTTGGGGTGGGACCCAAGTCCAAATATGAAATTCACTTACGTTTCATACATACCTTATACACATAGCACTTTTCTACTACGGCATTTTCAATGTGACCCGTCACGTGAGAGTAGGTGTGAAATTTCCCACTTGTGATGTCCTGTCTGTGCTCAGAAAGTTTTAAATTTTGATTTTCAACTTAGAGGTGCTCAACCTGTATGCCACTGTAGGCTGTCTGTGAGTTTTTTTGGTTTTGTTTTAGTTTTTCTATAGGGTACATGCACAGAATGAGAGAGAGAGGAAAAGTGAGAAATCACTTCCTAGGGGGATGGCCACACTGCAGTCCCTTCTTCCCTTCTCCTCTTGAGATTTTGGGCACAAACGCACATGTGCCTGGTGTGTTTTTTCAAGCCAATGGTTCTGGGACTCTAACCACACAGTCGGTCATAAAAGGGCCAGTGTCTGAATCTCTAGGCCACTGGCTGGGCCTGTCCGTAAGTGTTTGTTGTTGTTACTTTTTAAAATAATTATTTAATTTAATGTATTATTATTAATTTTTAATCTGAACAGAGTGAGAAAGCAAGCCTCATGGTCTGGGAATCGAACTGCGGTTGGTCATGTGGGAGACTAGTGCCCCAACCACCATGCCACCTGCTGACCCCTATCCATGAGGTGTTAACTCACCTTGTATTGTTAAATATTTGCATTATTTCCTGTCTTTGCTATTAGACACAAGGCTCTGATGAGCAGCCTTTTACATAACTAATTTTTGTGTCACGTGTGAGAAGTTTAACCAGAGGATAAATTCCTAGAAGTGAGACACCGTTCAAGGGTGTGTGCTTTTGTCATTTTAACACACACTGCCTAATCACCCTCCCTACAGACTGCTAGTGTACCCGCCCACCCGCAGGGTAAGAGGGGGCCCCTAAGCAGCCTCGTTTTATTGCCTCTCTCCCTTTCTTTTTAGATGCGAGCCACCCCTCTAGCTGCCCCTGCCGGTGTCCCTTCCAAGAAGCGGTTGGAGTTGGATGAGGACTTAGATGCTGCTGAGTGTCCTGTCCGGAAACAAGCCCGAAGTGCACCCCCACCCGGGCTGCCTCCCTGTCTGCTGCCTCCAAGCCCACTCTCTGCTCCAGACCGTGCACCTGCTGTGGCCACTGCTTCCAGGATTGGGCCTTACATCCTTTTGGAGCTTGAGGAGGGTGGACAGGCCTACCGGGCCCTGCACTGCTCCACGGGAGTGGAGTATACCTGTAAGGTATGTCCTGGGCCACTCTGCCCCAAGCATCACAGGGCGCTAGGAGAATCTTGGCTCCAGAGGGTTGCCAAGGTGCTGAAGGGTGCTTATTCATCAACAGTTACAGAATCTGTAGGTGTTTAGTTTGTTGGCTTGTGTGCACTGTCTCCTGTGTTGGACTGTGGGCACCAGGGGGGCCAAGACCATGGCTACGGGCCAGTTAGATCCCCAGTGTCTGGCCCAGGTGGGCTCAGTGCCAGACTGTGGAATGAATGAAAGTGGGCAACTTTGATGTGACTGCATTATCAATTCTGGATTTCCCCTGCTTTGAGGGTGATTTTCCTTTTTGGGTTTCCTATTATTTTTCTATTAGCTGAGCATTTATTTATTTATTTGGAGAGGTATTTGCTATAGGGCGTGTGCACTCACCAGAAAAACAGAGAGACGAAGAGACAGAAAGTGAGAAATCACCCCCCAGGGGGGATGGCCACGCTACAATCCCTTCTCCTCCATTCTTCTCTCGGGATCTTGGGCATGCACATACACGCGCCTGGCATGAGTTTAAGCCACCAGGTCCAGGACTCGAACCATGCAGTCGACTATATGAGAGTCCAGCAACATAGCCATTACGCCATCTGCTGGCCCCTATTTATTTATTTTTTAAGAATTATTTAATTTGGGACCAGGAGTTAGCATAATGGCTATGTTGCTGGGCTCCCACGTAGTAGACTGACCACGGTTTGAGTCCCGGACCTAGTGGCTTAAAACTCACGCTGGGCGCGTGTGCCCAAGATCCCAAGAGGAGAATGGAGAAAAGATTGCTGCGTGGCCATCCCCACTGGGGGGTGATTTCTTGCTTTCTGTCTCTCTGTCTCTCTCTCTCTGTTTGGTGAGCACACTCTATAGCAAAAAAAAACTCTCAAAAAAAAGAATTATTTAATTTAATTTACAGTTATTATTATTCTTTAAATTTGCTATAGGGTACATGCACTCATCAGAGAGAGTGACAGAGAGAGAGAAGAGAAGTGAGACAGTAAGCCTCCAGGTCTAGAACTCAGACTGTGATTGGCCACATGAGAGCCCGGCACCTTAACCACCACCCCACCTGCTGGCCCCTCAATTAGCTTATCTTTAAGGCCAGACAAGGTAGCAGTTGAGAGCATGGATGATGAGAACTTAGGTCCAAATTCTAGCTGTGTTGCTTGTGAGCTGTGTGGCCTCTCAGAGCTCTTAACTGTAAAATGGGCCAAGTCATCCTACTCAGAGGGCTGGCGACAGGGTTGAGTGACTTAGTCATGAAGCGTTTGGCACGGGGCCTTGCACACCATAGCACAGTGGCTGGGTTAGCCACGTCCCAAGGCCTGCCAGGCTCCAGCCCCCAGCCGTGCTCACACCCTGCTCCACCCACAGGTGTACCCGGCCAGTGAAGCCAGGGCCGTGCTGGAGCCCTATGCGTGGCTGCCCTCCCACAAGCACGTGGCACGGCCCACGGAGGTTCTGGCGGGCACCCGGCTCCTCTACACCTTTTTCACTCGGACTCGCGGGGACCTGCACAGCCTGGTACGCAGCCGCCGCTGCATCCCTGAGCCTGAGGCCGCCATGCTCTTCCGCCAGATGGCCACCGCCGTGGCACACTGTCACCAACACAGTCTAGTCCTGCGTGATCTCAAGTTGCGACGCTTTGTCTTCACCGACTATGAAAGGTGAGCATGGCCACAGAGACCCTACCCACAGACACAGCCAAGAGGCGGGCATAATGGGGAAACTGAGGCCCAGGAAGACAAAGTGACTTAGGTAAGAAGTGAAGCCTGGACTAGTACTACTACCTGGTGTCCTGGGAGGGCTGACTCAGTCCTGTTGGGAGCCCTTGGGTAAGAGCGTTGCAGCTGTGACCCTCACACCAGCTGATAGTGAGGAAGGATCCCTGCGCTTACCTGACCTGGCCTGCATCCTGACAAGTACGGGGTAGCACTATTTTGTCTCACTATGATAGAAAAGGAACTGAGGCCCAAAGAAGTCCAGGAAACTGCCCAAGATCCTATAGCCAAATAAAGATAGAGCAGGGATTTGAACTCAGATCTGACTCCAGAGCCTGAATCCTAATTCACTCTGAGCCTGAGAGGCAGGGAGGTTGGCCGGGTTTACAGCTGGCCCAGTGTCTCTGAGCCTCAGTCTCCCCATACGTAGGGGAAACAGCTCGATTGTCTTTTTATTTTTTTAAGAATAATTTTATTCAACTTTATTTATTTTAATTTGGACAGAGAGAGAAAGAATGAGAGAGAGAGGGAAAGTGAGACAGTAAGCCACCAGGTCCAAGACTCGAACCATGGTTGGCCAGGTGGGAATCCAGTGCCCTCAACCACCCTGCCACCTGCTGGCCCCCATGGCTGGATTTTTAAAATATGCCCAGGGTTTCAAGGCCACAGGCAAAGGCCAGAACAAGGGCTAAGGCTACCCTCACAGAACCTCCGTGAGACTGAGAATTAAGAAAAGGTGACTCTCCTGGTAGGAGGGACAGAGGGACCCTGCATCCACTGGGATATTTCTTTTCTTTTTCTCTCTCTCTTTCTTTCTTTCTTCTTTCTTTCTTTCCCTCCCTTCCTTCTCTCTCTCTCTCTCCTACCTTCCTTCTTTTCTATTTTCAGAGGTTTTTGCTATAGGGTGTGTGTGCTCACCAGAAAGAGAGACAGAAAGCAAGGAATCACCCCCCAGGGGAGATATCCAAACCGTAATCCCGTCTTCTCCATTCTCCTCTCGGGATCTTGGGCACGCACACACATGCGCCCGGCGTGAGTTTAAGCCGCCTGGTCCAGGACTCCAACTGCAGTCAACTTCCTGGGAGTCCAGCAACATAACCATTATGCCATCTGCTGCTCCCTTCCTTTGCTTTCTTTTTGAAATTGCCAGAGATTGTGCTCACCAGAGAGAGAGGGAGAAAGCACCTCTCACTGGAGTGCGGTCATGCCACAATCACAACCCCTTCTCCATTCCTCCATCTTGTCAGGATTTGGAGTATGCATGTGCACACACCTAGCATGATTTTCAAACTGCTGAGGGTGTGATTCAAACTGTGGTCAGCCATGTGGGATCCGGCTCCTTTAACCGTGGGGTTATGGGACCAGCCCCCATTTCTTGTCAAGGTTTTTATTTTTATTTTTTTAGAGAAAGGAGGGTGACTTAATTACTTTTTGTGTTTGTTTTTTAGGTTTTTGCCACAGGGTGCATGTACTTGCTGGAGAGAGACAGAGAAAGCAC
>NW_006159923.1:301834-314031 GCF_000334495.1 Tupaia belangeri chinensis | reverse complement strand
TTTTTTTTTTAAAGAATTATCTTATTTAGCTTTTAACTTTTAAAATTTATTTTACTTTGACCAGAGAGGGACAGAGTGAGAGAGAGAAAGTGAGAAAGGAAGGTCCTGGACTCAAACTGAAGTTGGCCATGTGTGAGTTCACTGCCTCCAACTACCACACCACCTGCCGGCCCACCGGTGTGATTTTCAAGCCACCAGGTCCTGGACTCCAACTGTGGTCAGCCATGTGGGAATCTAGAACTTTAACCACCATGCCACCTGCTGGCCTCACCATTTTTTTTTTTTTTTGCTATAGGGCATGTGTGTATGCCAGAGGAAGATAGAGATAGACAGGAAGAGAGAGAGAGAAAGAAAGAAAGTGGAAAAGCACCCCCTAACGTGGATGGCAGGCTGCAATCCCTCTACTCCATGTTCTTCTCAGGATTTTGAGCGTGCACATGCACACACCCAACGTGTTTCTCAAGCCGCCAGGTCTAAGACTCAAACCTTGTAGTCTGTCCTGAGGGATCCAGATCTTTCGACCTCCATGCCACCAGCTGACTTGACCCCATTGCATTTTGGTTTAACTTTTTATTTTGAAATAATTTTAGACATTCATAAAATTGTGGACATCATTCAAAGAGTTCTTCTATATCCGTTTACCCAGTTTCAATAATGCTAACACCCCTGAGAGCCACAATACTAAGAAGTGAAGCTCGATACCGTACTCTGAACTCAGCCACGGGTTCGTTGAGATTTCACTTGTTTCCCACGGACATCTTCCTGCTGTCTGCGGTCCAATCCGGGATCCCACCTGCATTTCGTTGTCACATCTCCTTAGTCTCCTCCAGTCTGAAACAGTTCCTCGGTCTTCCCTCGTCTGTCAGGGCCTGGCTATTTTCCGAATACTGGTCAGGTCCTTTGTATGTTTCTCAACCTGGACTTGGCTGGTGTTTCCTCACGTTAGATGGAGGTTATGTGTTTTTGGCAATAATCCCACAGAAACAATAGGCCCTTGTCAGCACATCCTATCAGGAGATGCGTGGGCTGTTACGGCATTGCCATGATAGAACCTTGGTCACTTGATGGTGTCTGCCAAGTCTCTCCTCTCCAAGGGTAAAGTCCCAGATTTACCCTTGATAGTCGTAAGTACCCTGTGCGGCTAGCTTTATGGTGCAGCAGAAACACACTGCTCGGGAGACTTCCGGTCCCTCCTGGTGACCACAGTTTGAATCCCCGGCCTGGTTGGCCTGCTGCACCCCAGGTGGGTGCACAAGTGCCCAAGATCTGTTAGGCTGGAGGACTGGAGGAAGGGGATTTAGCAGTGACCAGACGCTGTGGAGGGCGTGCCTCTGCGTGTGCGTGTGTGTGTCACTCTCCTGTGTGTGTCCATGTGTGCTCTATCAGGAGTAAAGAAAAAAGATGTGTTGGGGACCAGCAGTTAGCGTAATAGCTATGTCGCTGGACTCCCATGTAATCGACCACAGTTCAAATCCTGGACCTGGTGGCTTAAACTCACACTGGGCGCGTGTGCGTGTGTGCCCAAGATCGCGAGAGGAGAATGGAGAAGAGATTGCGGCATCGCCATCCCCCATGGAGGATGTCTCTGTGTCTCTCTCTGTCTTTCTGGTGAGCACATGTGCCCTATAGCAAAAACCTCTCAAAAAAAAAAAAAAAAAGAAAGAAAGAAAGAAAAGAAAAACGAAGAAAGATGTGATTTATAGCTTCTGTTGGGGAAATGTGAGGCCCCCTTGGGAACTACATGAGCGTTCATAGCAGTGACTCTGGGATGGTGAGACCCTGGGTTCCCATCCCAGCCCCACAGCCAGAGCTGTAAAATGTGTCTTCCTTTACAGCTTCAGTGAGGATAGAATGAAGTGAGCCAGGTCAGGAGTGCAGCTCAGGAGTGCAGTGCAGGGCCAGGTGCACGGTGGACACTCTAACTCTTAGACGGCACCGTTGCTGGGGGAGGGTGCCCTTTCAAGGCAGCCTTTGTGCTAGGATATCTGGCGTACTTCCTGTCTTTCTCAATTTAATTACCCACCTCTACCCTACGTTCACATCTGGCTTAATAAAGACTTAACCAGGACTGGCAGGTGGCGTGGTGGTTAAGGGTGCTGGACTTCCACATGGCTATTTTCAGTTTGAGTCCCAGACCTGTTGGTTTGCTTTCTCACTTTCCCTCTCTCTCTCACTCTGTTCCTCTCTGATCAAATTTAAATAAATAAATAAATAAAGTTATATAAAATAGTTCTTTAAAAAAACAAAAAAAGAAAAAGAAAGACTTAACCTATGGGGTCGGTAGGTGGTGTAGTGGTTAAGAAGCTGGACTTCCACATGGCTGACTATAGTTGGAGTCCCAGACCCGGAGGCTTGAAAATCATACCATGGGACCAAGCAGGTGGTAATGGTTACATCGCTGGACTCCCACATGACCAACCACAGTTCAAGTCCAGGACCCAGAGGCTTGAAACTCACACCAAGCACATGTGTATGTGTGCCCAAGATCCCAAGAGGAGAATGGAGAAGGGACTACGGTGTGGCCATCCCCCAGGGGGTTACTTCTCACTTTCTGTCTCTGTCTCTCTGGCGAGTGCATGTGCCCTATAGTGAAAAATCTCTCTAAAAAAAAAAAAAGAAAGAAAAGAAAATCATGCCAGGTGCACGTGCATGCGTGCCCAAAATCCCAAGAGAAGAATGGAAGAGAGGAATTGTGATGTGGCCATTCCTCTTGGGGGATGATTTCTCACTTTCTTGCTCTTTGTCTCTGTCTCTCTAGCGAGCACGTATGCCCTATAGCAAAAATCTCTCTTAAGGGACCAGAGGGTGGCATGGTGGTTAAGGTGCTGGACACTCCCACATGGCCAACTGTGGTTCAAATACCGGACCTGGTGGCTTGCTTTCTCACTTTCCCTCCCTCTCTCTCTCTCTCTGCCTCTCTCTCTGGTCAAATTGAAGTAAATGAATGAATAAATAAAATTAAATAATTATTTTTAAAAATCTCTCTTAAAAAGGTAGTTAAGGTGCTAGATTCCTACATGATCAACTGCAGTTTGAGTCCTAGACCCAGCAGCTTGAAAGTCACAACAAATAGTGGGCGTAATGGCTTCGTTGCTGGACTCCCATGTAGTTGACTGCGGTTCAAGTCCCAGACCCGGCAGCTTAAGCTCATGCCAGGCACGTGTGCATGTGTGCCCAAGATCCCGAGAGAAGAATGGAAGAGAAGGGATTGTGGCGTGGCCATCCCCCGGGGGAGTGATTTCTGTCTGTCTCTCCTCCTCCTGTCTGTTTGGGAGCAACACCCACGTTATAGAAAAAAAAAAAAAAAAAAAAACTTCTCCAAAAAAAAAAGTCATAACAAATAAATAGATAAAAAAATGTTTTTTTAAGAATTATTTTATTTAACTTTATTTATTTATTTAATTTGTTGGCCAGAGAGGGACAGAGTGAGAGAGAAAGAGAAGGAAAGTGAGGAAACAAGCCACTAGGTCCAGGACTCGAACTGCAATCACCCATGTGGGAGTCCAGCACCTTTAACCACCACACCACCTACCAGCCTCAATAAATAACTGTTTTTTTAAAAATAAAGATTTTACTCTCTCAGCCTCCTCAGCCTCATCCTTGAGGAACCATTGGTAAAAGTGTTCTTCTCAGAGTCTTAGTTTAAATTTAATTGTCCTGTGACCTTGAGAAATGATTCAGCCTCTCTGAGCCTGGGCTCGCTCATCTGTGAAATGGTCCTGTCATCCGGCCTGACAGGACTGGGTCCTGTCAGATGTCAGCAGGCACTCGGGAAGAGGGTGCCTTCAAGGGCGACAGTGTGGTGGTGGTATGGAGGTGGCAGTCCACACAGGAGTGACCCTCTACTCTGTCTCTCTCCTGGCCCCAGGACGAAGCTGGTGCTGGAGAACCTAGAGGACGCCTGTGTGCTGACTGGGCCTGACGACTCGCTGTGGGACAAGCATGCATGCCCAGCCTATGTGGGCCCGGAAATCCTCAGCTCACGGGCATCCTACTCAGGCAAGGCAGCGGACGTCTGGAGCCTGGGCGTGGCCCTCTTCACCATGCTGGTCGGCCACTACCCCTTCCAGGACTCAGAGCCTGCCCTGCTCTTCGGCAAGATTCGCCGTGGGGCCTTCGCCCTGCCCGAGAGCCTGTCAGCTCCAGCCCGCTGCCTGGTCCGCTGCCTTCTTCGCCGGGAGCCAACCGAGCGGCTCACGGCCATAGGGATCCTGCTGCACCCCTGGCTGCGGGAAAACCCGACACCCTTAGCCCCAACCCGATCCCACCTCCGGGAGGCTGACCAGGTTGTCCCTGATGGGCCAGGGCTAGAGGAGGCCGAGGAAGAGGAGGGAGAACGAGAGATCGGTCTCTATGGCTAGGGCCACTCTACTAGACTCTCAGCTGCAACCAGGAGGTTGAGTCTGGGGTGTTGCCAGCTTCTCTCGTCTCTTTGGACCAAGTCATACCCAAAGTGCCTTCTAGGAGGAGAAAAGGAGGGTACCTGTGCAGCGTGGGTAATGTGCATGTCCATACTGCCTGGGCGCTGACCACGTGCTAAACTCTGCACTAGGTGCTGGGGCACAGCTGGGAGCACAGGGGGCAAGGCTCCCTGCACCCCGAGTCAACAAGCTGGTTCTTGAGCCACACCCCCAGGTCAGTGCCTTCCCTGGGCACACCATGCCCCTGCCCAGGCATGTCTGTCCATAGACAGTCCTCGCCACCAACAAGGCCGCTGCCCTGTGTCTCACACCTGTTTAGGGGCTGGGAAACACCTCTGTGCCAATGGCTCCAGGCCGATCCAACTCAGGACCCCAGAGCCCAGGCCACGCTGGGAAGCCTGCTCCCAGAGTTCTGCCTTCTTGAACAAGACATTCTCCTTCCAGGCCTGAGCCCAGGATTTGGGCCAGGAGAGCAAGAATCCAAACTCTGAGTTTGGTTCTTATCTCATTCAAGGATTGATATGAAATAAGGTTCCAGGCCTGTCCATCTCAGTGGCCCCTGACCTGAGCAACAAGGTTAGGGGAGGGAGTTAGGCAGGGTCAGTCTCGTGGCCACCCGGAAAGTCCCAGGCCCTATGTGGTGACACTTGGGGGCCAGGACCCCAGTTAAGTACTTTAGATTTTGGATACCATGAATATGTATTTTTACTTTGTACCTAATAAAGGAGAGTTATGAAATTCTTTCATTTATCTGAGAGATTTCTTTTATCCTCTTACCATCTCTTCCTAGTTTTCCTGCCTCCCCCTTTTATTTTGAGAGAGATTTTTTGCTACAGGGCACAAGAGACAGAGACAGAAAGACAGAAAGAGAAAAATCACTCCCCAGGGGGTGTGGTCACACCACAATCCCTTCTCCTCCATTCTCCTCTTGGGGTCTTGGGCACGCACACACACACACACACACACATCTAGTGTGAGTTTTAAGCTGCTGGGTCGCGAACTGGGGTGGACTAAGTGGGAGTCTAACGATGTAACCATTATGCCATCTGCTGGTCCCTTCCCTGCCTCATAAACCAGCCTGGTGGAGAAAGGCTGGCGGCCCAGGTCTCAGCTGTAGCTCCAGAGAGTGGTCTGTGAGAGCATATCAGCGTGCGTGCCCCAAATCCTGAAAAGAGGGAGAGATGGAGGAGGAGGGATTGTGGCATGACCATCTCCCTTGAGGAGGGCTTTCTCTCTTTCTCTCTCTCTGTCACTTTTTAGGAAGTACACATGCCCTCTGTCAAATTTCTTAAAAAAAAAAAAATATATGTGGGCCAACAGGTGAGGTGGTAGTTAAAGGGGCTGGACTCCCACATGGCCAACTGTGGTTCGAGTTCTGGACCTGGCGGCTTGCTTACTCACTTTCCTTCTCTCTCTCATTCTATACATCTATGTCAAATTAAAATAAATAAATATATAAAGTTAAATAAAATAATTCTTAAAAAAAAAAAAATGCCGGGCATGTGTGCGTGCATGCCCAAAATCTTGAGAGGAGAATGGTGGAGAAGGGACTGTGGTACCCTCTAGGGAGTGACTTCTCACTTTCTCTCTCTCTGTTTCTTTCTGGTGCGTGCATGAAAAACAAATAAAATAAAATAAAAATAAAACAAAGAAACAAACAAACAAAAAACTAAAAAGAAAAAGAATGGACCTGTGTTGCCCTAAGCCTCCAAAACCTTCAGAACAGGGTTTCTGAAATATCATCTGCAGGTCCCCTGCATCCAGCCCTGGGTGTTCCTTTACAGTTCACATTCTCGGCCCTGTCTCAGCCACAGTGAGCCAGCACTTAGGAATCTTGGGTGGCAACAACCTCCCTGGGTGATGTCTCTGGGCATCCAATTTGGTGAACCTCTATTTGCAGAATTCTGGCTCCCTGGCTCATTTCGTCTTCTCTCTGGACTAGTTTGATCTCAGCCCAGGAGTAAAACAGATATAATGCTACCCGTGATGCCAGGACGGGATCACAGGTGTGGAAGGGCTTCATCAGAGGTCAACATCTGGGCCATGTGGCTGGCAGTGGCACAGTGGTCAAACCTGATGCTCTGCAAGCCAGCCCCAGCCTCTCTCTGTCTTTCTGGTGAGCACATATGCCCTATAGCAAAAATCTCTCCAAAAAAGAAAAAAAAAATTAAAAATTTGCTGAAGAGAGACAGAGACAGAGAGAAAAAACAAAAAACAAAAAACTCCCATCTGCAATAATTTCAGGCTGCAATAATTTCTCCTCCATCTCTTCTTTTAGACTTTGGGCACCCACACACATGTGCCCAGCATTATCTTTCAAGACACCTCATCCAGGACTTGAACCATGGAGTCAGCTATGTGGGATCCAACACCATAACAACCACTCTACCTGCTGGCACCAGTGTGCCTGCCTTATTCATGGGGGTCTCTGGGATGAACCCAGAACTTTACCACATGAGTCCATCTCATGGAGATTACACTTGACTGATTGATTGATTGTTTGACTGATGGGAAGGTGCATGCACTTGCCAGAGAGAGACAGAGAGAAAGAGCACAGAAGGGAGGAGAGAGTCCCCCTCAATAGGGCGTGGGCGTACCACAGTCCCTCCTCCTTTACCTCTCCGTCCTGTCAGGGTTCTGCACAAGGATCCACATGCACCTAGCAAGCCACAGGGACTGGAATTCGACGCCACAGTTGGCCTTGTGGGACCCGACTCCCTTAACCGCTAGGGCCAGCCCATTTACCAGTGTTTTTTGTTTGTTTGTTTTGTATTTTAGTTTTCTGCTGTAGGTCATGTGCACTCACTGGGGGGTGGGGGGGAGAGTAAGTGAGAAATTACCCCCAGGGAATAGCCATTCCACCATCCCTTCTTCCCACTCTCCTCAGGATTTTGGACACGCACAGGCTCCTGTTGTGATTTTTCAGGCTGTGAGTTTGGGACTCAAACAGTGCTGTCTGCCATGTGTGATCCCACTGCCTTACTCCATACCATCGAGTTGGCCCTATCGATGTATTTTTGACTTATAATATTTTATACTGGGGCCAGCAGATGACACAGTAGTTACGTCCTAGACTCCCACATGGCCGCCCGTGGTTCGAGTCCTGGACTCAGTGGTTTGAAAATCACGCTGGGTTCGTGTGCGTGCCCAAGATCCTGGGAGGAGTATGGAGAAGGGATTGCAGCATGGCCAGCCCCTCTAGGGGGGGGATTCCTCATTTCTCTCAAACTCTCTCTGGCGAGCACACACATCCTGAGGCAAAAACCTCTCAAAAATTTTTATTTTTCGATTTAGGATGGGCTTATAGGGATATAATCCCACCATCAGTCAAGGAGTATCTGCAATTCCTTCCTACCCTGGATTGGGCTGACCAGTGTAACTAAAAGGAGATCATGAAAGTGATAAGAGCATGACTTTTTTTGAGAGAGAGATTTTTGCTATAGGTTGTATGCGCTTGCCAAAGAGACAGAAAGTGAAAAATCCCAGTCCCCCCCCAGGGGAGATGAACACACTATAGTCTCTTCTCCTCCATTCTCCTCTTGGGATCTTGGGCATGCACGCACACGTGCCCAGAGTGAGTTTTAAGGCACCTGGTCCAGGACCCAAATTGCGGTTGACTGGGTGAGAGCCCAGTGACCTAACCATTATGCCATCTGCTGGTCCCTGATAGATAGAGCAAGACTAGGCCAGGTCAGTCAGTGGCATGGTGGTTAAGGTGGCTGGATTCCACATGGTCAACTGTGTGGCTTGAGGAACAGGCTGGGCGTTTGTGTGTGCATGCCCAAAATGCTAAGAGGAAGGTGGAGGAGAAGGAATTGTGCGTGGCCATCCCCGCTAGGGGTGATTTCTCACTTTCCCTCTCTCTTTCTCTGTCTCTCTCTCTGGCCAGTGCATGTACCCTATAACAAAGAAAGAAAGACCAGGCCCTAAAATCTGTCACAGCTTCTGGGAAAACCAGCTGCCATGTCGTGAAAACACTCGGTGAGTTCCAGAGGAAGCCCGTGTGGGGGAGAACACAGGCCTCTTGCAGGGAATGGCATCCGTGGGCCTGCGTGTGCGCTTCCTTGACATGGGTGCTTTAGCCCAGCTCAAGGCTTCCGTGGCCGCAGTCCTGGTGGACACCTCAATACAACCTCATGAAAGACCTTGAGCCAAAATCGTCTGAGAAACTGCCCCCATGTCCTAACCCACAGAAATTTGTGTGATCGAACACTTTATTGTCTTAAGCTGCTAATTTTGGGATAATTTGTTATATATCAATAACTGATAACTTGTATAGCTCCTCTGAGGGAGGAACGGTCATGATCATCATTGTATAGAGGGAGAAACTGAGGCCTAGAGAGGGGGGTCTCTTATCTAGGCCACAAAGCTGGCTGTCAACACATGGCCCAGATGTTGACCTCTGACGAAGCCCTCTAACTCTCCAGGTTAAACAGTCTTCGCCTCAGAATCAGTCTTCGCTGTTTTGGTTTGATTTAAAATTTGCTGCAGAGAGACAGAGAGACAGAAAGCAAAATAAAACACCGCCCATGGGATGATCAGGCTGCAATAATTTCTCCTCCATTTCTTCTCTTAGACTTTGGGTACCCACACACGTGCCTGGAGTGTCTTTTTTTTTTTTTTTTTTAAAGAGGTTTTTGCTATAGGGCGTGTGCACTCGCCAGCCAGACAGAGAGAGACAGAGAGATAGAAAGTGAGAAATTACCCCCCAGGGGGGATGGCCACACCGCAATCCCTTCTCCTCCATTTTCCTCTCGGGATCTTGGGCACGCACGCACATGCACCCAGCGTGAGTTTAAGCCACCGGGTCCGGGACTCAAACCACAGTCGACTACGTGGGAGTCCAGCAACATAGCCATTACACTAAACTGCTGGTTCCATGGAGTGTCTTTCAAGACATCTCAACCAGGACTCAAACCACAGTCAGCTATGTGGGATCCAATACCATAACAACAACTCTACTTGTTGGGCTGAGACTTAGTCTTTCTTTTCATTTTTAAAAAAGAATTATTAATTTAATATATTATTATTTTTTAATTTGACCAGAGAGAGACAAAAGGAAAGTGAGAAAGCAAACCACTGGGTCCAGAACCTGAGCTGTGATTGGCCATATGGGAGGACAGTGCCTTATCCATCACGATCCTGTCACCCTAACTTAATCTTTTTAAAAAATAATTATTTTATTATTATTTAATTGAACTTTACTTATTTATTAAAAAAATTTTTTTGGAGAGGTTTTTGCTATAGGGCGCGTGCGCTCGCCAGACAGACAGAGAGAGACATAGAGACAGAAAGCGAGAAATCACCCCCCAGGGGGGATGGTCACGCCGCAATCCCTTCTCCTCCGTTCTCCTCTTGGGATCTTGGGCACGCACGCACACGCGCCCGGCGTGAGTTTTAAGCCACCGGGTCCGGGACATGAACCGCGGTTGACTACATGGGAGTCCAGCGACATAGCCATTAAGCTAACTGCTGGTTCCCACCTATTTATTTATTTAAATTTGACAGAGAGAGAGAAGAGGGGGAGTGAAAAAGCAAGTCGCCAGGTCCAGGACTCGAACCACAGTTGGCCATGTGGGAGCCCGGCGGCCTTAACCACCACATCACCTGCTGGCCCCATCTTAACTCAGTCTTTATTAAGAGATGTATTTCAGGGGACCAGCAGACTGTGTAATGCTCACATCACTGAACTCCCACGTAGTTGACTGTGGTTTGAGTCCTGGACCCTGCAGCTTAAAACTCAAGCCAGATGCGTGAGCATGCATGCCCAAGATCCCGGAGAAGGGACCGTAGTGTGGCAATCCCCCCACGTGGGTGATTTCTTACTTTCTGTCTCTCTGTCTCTATCTCCAGTGAGTGCATGCACCCGATAGCAAAAATTTTACCAAAAAAAAAAAAATGGATTTCAGAGAAAGAGGAAAGTCCAAGAGTCGTTCATTCATTTAATGTGTAATCCTTGATAAACTATTGTAGTGAGGACCTGTTCCAGACACTGAGAACTCAGTGGTGAGTCAGATAAAAACTCTGCCTTTGGGACCAGCAGATGGCGTAATGGCTCCATTGCTAGATTCCTACATAGTTGACCGTGGTTTGAGTCCCGGATCCGGTGGCTTAAACTCACTCTGGGCGCGTGTGCGTGCGTGTCCAAGATCCCGAGAGGAGAATGGAGGAGAAGGGATTGTGGCGTGACCATCCCCCCGGGGGGTGATTTCTCGCTTTCTCTCTGTTTTTCTGGTGAGCACATGCACCCCACACCACAGTCCCTTCTTCTCCATTCTCTTCTCAGGATTTTGGGCACACACACACACACACACACACAATTCTGTCCTCTAGAAGAGGAAAACAGACCAAAACCGAGATAAATAAATTATTGTCTAACACTCTGTTAGACAATAACATATGCTGAGGAAAGTAAAGGAGGCCAGGATATGAAATGCTAAATATGCGCGCATGCATGAAATCCCCGACAAGGTGGCCAGGGAAGACTTCTGAGGTAAAACCAAAAGAAGGGGAAGGAGGGAGCCATGCAGGTATTTGGGTCATGGGAGTGCACAGGCCCTGAGGTGGGAGTGTTTCTGACATATTCCAGAACCCAGAAGGGCCAGTGGGGCTGGAGTGGAGGGAGCCAAGGGAAGAATGGTCAAAGACAGGTTGGGGACGCATTGTGGAGGACTGGGTTTTACTTTTGCTGTGACGGGAATATTTGAGTAGGGGATGACACGGGTTTGATTTATATTTAGCAGGACTCTGGCAGCTGGGTTGAAATGAACTGTAAGGGGATAAAAGGAGAAACAAAGAGCTCGGTGAGGCAGATCCAGGCCCCCTGCAATGATGGCGAAGTGATGGAGGGGAGGGGTGGCAGATTCTGGCTCAATTCTGTAGTGGGAGAGTATAGGATCTTTCAACTATGGATGAGAGGTGGGAGAAAAATTAAAAGGGAGTAAGAGGCTGGAGGAAACAAGCAGCTTCCCACCTTTACCAGGAGAAAAGCAGACTGCACCAAGGCTCAATGAAAAGGTGGAGCGCAACTGCTGAGAGGCAGAGTCTGGCCTGTTTATAGGTCGGTTCCCAAGTGTGCCAGGCCTGGAGTCACAAGCCAGCAGCGTGGAATCGGACAGATCATAAGTACACAGAGGCTCCGTTTTTTTTTTTCTTTTTTTGAAATTATTATTCATACATTAAATCGCTATACATCACTTAGATTGTGAAGAGACTTTACCCAGCATGATATACACCTCAGTCCAGCCTAGTCGAGGCTCCGTTTTTGTTTTTTTTTTTGAGAGGTTTTCGCTATAGGGCGCGTGCGCTCACCAGACAGACAGAGACAGAGAGACAGAAAGCGAGAAATCACCCCCCCAGCGGGGATGGTCACGCCACAATCCCTTCTCCTCCATTCTCCTCTTGGGATCTTGGGCACGAATGCACACGCGCCCGGCGTGAGTTTTAAGCCACCGGGTCTGGGACGCGAACCACGGTCGACTACGTGGGAGTCCAGCGATATAGCCATTACGCTAACTACTGGTTCCCGAGGTTCCGTTTTTAACCTGCAAAAGTAGCCGAACACTCCGCCAGCTATCAGCTTGCTGGCTGTTAGCTTGTACCTGCGCGCGGCTATAGGGGCGGAGCGAGGTCTCCTAAGCCGCCCCGGCAGCGGAAGCCCGCTCAGTTTTGCCCCAGCCCTCCCGTCCAATGCAGTCGGTTCACAGCTCCCGGCTGCCCCTCTCCGCCCCGCCCTGGGCCCTCTCCGCCCCGCCCCGGGCCCTCTCCGCCCCGCCC
>NW_006159923.1:291302-301396 GCF_000334495.1 Tupaia belangeri chinensis | reverse complement strand
ACCTGAGAACGCCTCGGCTTGCCGGGCGGGCCGTGCGTGGGGAGGGTCCAGGATGAGGCGACAATTTTCCGGCCCCCCAGCCCCGCCCCACTTCCGGGGATACAACTTTCACTTTCTCTTCCGCAGAAGCTGCTCCCTCCCCTTTCCGAATGTCAGGGGCTTCTGGAGTGGGGAGGAGAAGTTGGGCAAAAATCCCAACGCTAGGCACACTTCCGATCGGGCAGTTCTCTGTCCTCCTCTCCTGCCGCTCGGCCTGTCTCGTTTCCTCCTTGGCCCACTGCGGGTTGGGCTCGTGCCCCTGTCCTTTCGCTGTCCCACGCGGGCCCGGGCTCGTTTCCTGTGCCAGGCCTGGTCCCTGTTCCCCTGGTGGTGTGGGTGGTGTGATGCTGCCCGACTGCCGCTGGGGACACCGAGACTCTGAGAGCGCCTGGGTCGCACGGGGGGCCTCTGGGTCGGGACTGAGTTGCTCGCGGTCGCCTGCCCCCTTCCAGGTGATCCGGAGGTAGCATTTCCCCGGAGCCGTAACCCACCCCCTTCGGGGGGATGGGCGCAGCCAGGCCAGATGGACGAGAAGACCAAGAAAGGTGGGCACAGACTGGAGGTGGTTGGGAACTTCGGGTGGAAGCGGGTGTGGCAGGACTCAGCTTGCCTGCCCAGAATGGCCTGGGAAAGGGGCTTTAGCCTGCCCTCCTGCCCACCTGTCCGTCCCTCTGTTCCCTCCATTGGAGCCTGTTGTCTTCCACAGGCTTCTTGGGGCCTGAGGCCTTCTTAGGCCAGCCATGGACTGAGATGTGGTGGGGACCTCCTGAGGTCACAGGGCATTGAACTGGGAGACCCGGGTCTGGTGGGAAGACAGCGCTTCACCTGAGTCTTGGGGTCCCTGCCTCTCCTGCCTTTTGTGCCCAGCATTGTGGAACATGGTAGATTCACTGCCCTGTTGGAAACCATCCTTTGTCTGCTGGGTTCCTAGCACAGAAGCCCAGTGCCCCTGGGCCTCTCACATGCCCTGGGTGCCCTCCCAGTATCCCGGCATCACTGCCTCACTCACTGTGTGGGACCCCGCTGGCTTCCTTTTGTTCTAACCCAACCATTTCTGGTCTAAGGCCTTTGTGGCCACTCTTCTGTAACCAGAACTCTACCCGCCTGGTCTTCCCCAGTCCAGCTACCTCTTGAGGTTTCAGGTTCATTGCTACCTCCTGCCATGGGCTTTTCTTGATCTCCGGACCCTGTTCATTTCCATGCCAGCAAGGGTCACAGTCTGACTTCTTCCTTCTCTCCTTAAACTTAGCATCTCCCCACTGGGCTGAGAGATCTCTAAGGAGGGCAACTTTGTTTATCTAAAAGCACTGTTTGATCTCCATTCCTGGGAGAAACTGGCACACAGTAGGAGCTCAATAAACCCTTGTCAGATAAATGAATGGTAATATAGGGAACTTTAGAGTCTGAAGGGAAAATGGATTCAAATGAGCCTAGGTCGAGGGAGAATAGGGAGTATCAGAGAATGCCTCCTAGAGAGTGGGACTTTTACGCAGGGGTACTGAAGGATGTATAGAAGTCCACCAGGAAGACAGAAAGCACAAAGGATCACCTCTTTTCCCATTGTATTTCCTGTTTCTGAAAAACAAATCTTATGCTAACCTGCTCTCTCTCTGACGGCTTTCAGTAGAGGAAATGGCCCTGAGCCTCACTCGCGCAGTGGCGGGCGGGGATGAACAGGTGGCTAGGCGGTGTGCCATCTGGCTGGCAGAGCAACGGGTACCCCTGAGTATACAACTGAAGCCTGAGGTGTCCCCAACACAGGATGTCAGGTGAGTATATTGTTGGTCAGGGACATAGGCTTCCTGAACCCTAGTGGGCAGCGGTATGCTCTTGCCCGAAGAATAGGTTTGTATTTTGTTTTGTTTTAATTTGTTATAGGGTACATGCATGTGCCAGAGAGAGGTGGGTTGAGGGGTAAAAGTGAGAAAGCACTCCCGGGGGGGTAGGGGATGGCCATACTGCAGTCTGTTTTCTTCTGTTCTCCTCTCAGGGTTTTGGATATGCACACGCGATCAGCACGTTTTTCAAACCACCAAGTCTAGGACTCAAACCTCATAGTTGGCCATTGTGGAATCCAGTCACGTTAGCCACCATGTCCCTGGCTGACCCAAAATAGTTATTGTTTTTTTTAGAGATTTTTGCCTTAGGACGTGTGTGCTCACAGGAGAGAAAGAAAGAAAAAGAGGGAAAGTGAGAAATCAACCCCCACCCGGGGGGGATGACCACACCTTCAGTCCCTTCTCCTCCACTCTCTTCCCGCGATCTTGGGCACACAGTCATACGCACCTGGTGTGTTTCAAGCCACAGAGATTCAAACCACGATTGGCTATGTGGGAGTACAACAACATAACCGCTTCTCCATCTACTATCCCCCTAAATAGTTATTCATAATGGCAGGTATACCTGACTTTAAAGCCCAGTTCTGTCACCTCAGCTATGACATATAGGGTAGGTCACTTCCCCTTTCAGGGTTTTTCTTTCTTTCCTTTCCTTTTCCTTTTTTTTTTTTTTGAGAGATTTTCACTGTAGGGCGCGTGTGCTCGCCAGACAGACAGAGACATAGAGACAGAAAGCGAGAAATCACCCCCCAGGGGGGATGGTCACGCCGCAATCCCTTCTCCTCCATTCTCCTCTTGGGATCTTGGGCACGCACACACACGTGCCCGGCGTGAGTTTTAAGCCACTGGGTCCAGGACGCAACCCGCCGTCAACTACGTGGGAATCCAGCGACATAGCCATTACGCTAACTGCTGGTTCCCTTTTTTTTTTTTTTTTTTGAGAGATAGAGTTTTGGTATTAAGGATGTGTGTGTTGTGGAGAGACAGTGAGAAATCACCTCCCTCAGGGTTTATGGACACACCACAATCCTTTCTCCTTTATCCACCAATCACTTCTTGGGCTTTTATTCACTGTATGTCCAGCATGAGTTTCAAGCTGCCAGGTCTGGGTCTTGAACCTCACTTTGCCATGTGGGAGTCTCGTACCTCAACCATTATGCCACCTCCTGGTCCAACATGCCTGGTGTACTTTTTTTTGAGAAAAAAAAGTTTGTTTTGTTTTTTTTGCCTTAGGGCACGTGTACTCGCCAGAGAGATAGAGACACACATAGTGAGAGGAAAAGTGAGAAATCATCCCCCAGGGGAGATGGCCACGCCAGAGTCCTTTCTCCTCCTGGGATCTTGGGCACACACACACGTGCCTGGTGTGATTTTCAAGCCACCGGTTCCAGTACATGAACTATTGTCAGCGATGTAACTGCTGCACTCTGCTGGCCACAACCTGATATACTTTTTTTTTTTTTTTTTAAGATTTATTTATTTTATTTTATTCATTCATTTTATTTTAATTTGACCAGAGAGAGAGAGAGAAAGTGAGAAAGCAAGCCACCAGGTCCGGGACTCAAACCATGGTCGGCCATGTGGGAGTGTCCAGCACATTAGCCACCATGCCACCTGCTGTTCCCAACCTGGTATACCTTTTAATTTTTTAAGTGTAGAACTCAAATGGTGCAGCCAGCCATGTGGGATCCAGCTACCTTAACAGCTCCACCTAAGGGTCGCCTGGCTGACCCCTAGCAGCCGTTGTTTTTTAATGTCCAAGAACACTTCCCCATTTTCCTTTTCTTTTCAATTTTTTTTTCTCTTAAGTTTATTTATTTCTTCATAAGCAGGAGAGACAGAAATTCTTTACCCCCAACAGGATCTGGACATTGCACTGCGCCCCCAGCCTCAGCCAGCCCAGTTCACGGCCGTGTGGTGGGTGTGCTCAGGGAGATCTCCAGACACAGACATGTGGTCCCCCTGTACGACTGTCTGTCTGTCGCCCTCTTCCTACCTTCTGGTTGCTTCACGCCCTTCTTGCTCTCTGGATACAATGTCTTCCCAGCCTTCTGTCAAAGACACTAGGGAGGCCATAGTGTTGTTGCTGTATTTAAATTATGTCTCTTTGGGGATCCATTCTGTTGTTTCATTTTATCCCTTCCTTTTCATGCTTGGGTCTACGTTAACCTCTTCCATAACCTTTGCTGGAGCAGAGATGTGCACCTGCAGTCTCAGTTACTCAGGAAGCCCAGGCTGGACGGTTGCAAGTTTGTGGCCAGTTTGGGCCCCATAGCAAGATCCTGTGTGAAAGCCAAAATCTTTTTTTTTTACCTTGAAGAGGTTTTTTTGCTATAGGGTGTGTGTGCTTGCCAGACAGAGAGAGACAGAGAGACAGAAAGTGAGAAATCACCCCCCCCGGGGGGTGATGGCCACCTCACAATCCCTTCTCCATTCTCCTCTCGGGATCTTGGGCACACACGCACACATGCCCGGCATGAGTTTAAACCACCGGGTCAGGGCCTCGAACTGCGGTTGACTATGTGGGAGTCCAGCAACATAGCCATTATGCTAACTGCTGGTCCCAAGCCAAAATCTTTTAGGTTAACTCTGTAGCTCCCTCATATGGCAGACCGCGTGGTTCGAATCCTGGCTCTGGCAGCCTCAAAAAACATTCCCAGTCATGTGTGTACATGCTCTAAATCTCCAAATGATGGCAAATGAAGGAGAATTTTTTAAAAAATGTTTTTAAAAATCTTTGGGGGGGGGCAGTGGATGGTGTGGTGGTTAGGACACTGGACTCCAACATCACCTACCGTGGTTTGAATCCCAGACATGGCAGCTTGCCTTTTCACTTTCCCTCTTTCTCTGGTGAGTGCCCTGTAGCAAATTAAAAACTAATAATGCTAAATAAGATAAATAATTCTTAAAAGTAATTAAAAAGTAAGTCATTCTTAAAATAAATAACTTCGAGGCTCCTTGGCAAAGCTGGTACTTAAAAACCACTTTGTCTTGGGAACCAGCAGTTAGCGTAATGGCTATGTCGCTGGACTTCCACGTAGTCGACCGTGGTTCGTGTCCTGGACCCGGTGGCTTAAAACTCACGCCGGGCACGTGTGCGTGTGTGCCCAAGATCCCAAGAGGAGAATGGAGGAGAAGGGATTGTGGCGTGACCATCCCCCCGGGGGTGATTTCTCGCTTTCTGTCACTATGTCTCTCTCTGTCTGGCGAGCGCATGCGCCCTATAGCGAAAAAAACCTCTCCAAAAAAACAAAACAAAACAAAATCCACTTTGTCTGAAATAATACTGTTTGGGTTTAAATCCATCCTCTAACAATGACTAATTGTTTACTTTAGGAGCATAACTAACATGTATAAACTTCATGTTTTTATCTGTAGAAAAGGGAAAGGGGAAACGGGTACAACGGTACCTCCTCGTTGAGAGGATTAAAGAGTTAGTGCATGTTAAGTGCCCTGAATAGCCTTGAGAAAGCATGTCGCAGCAGCCGGTGGTTTGGCTAGGGTAGAGAGCCGGGAAAGAAGTGGTTGGTGGGGTGGGGCCATCATGGAGGCCCCCGCGTGCTGCAGTGAGTTGGGTTTTGCTGTAAGAGCAGCTTCGAACCATTGGAGGGGCCTAAGCAGTGGGTTCTAATGAGGGAGGAAGCAAAGGGAATCCAGGGGAGGCCTCTTCCCGAGATGAGGATTGTGCATGTGCGTGCATATGCCTACTAATATGTACACGTCTGTAGCTGGTGGTTAAGGCTGGTCCAAGGGCCACAGCCTCTTCCCACATTCTTCTTCACAGGCTGTGGGTGAGCGTGGAGGACGCGCACATGCACACTGTCACCATCTGGCTCACAGTGCGGCCTGATATGACAGTGGCTTCCCTCAAGGACATGGTGAGTGAGGGGCTTCCTGTGTTGTTCCCACCTCTCTCTCTCTACTCTGGACCCCCCTTTCCACCTCCTCTTCGTACCCTAACAGGTATTCCTAGACTATGGCTTCCCACCAAGCCTGCAGCAGTGGGTGATTGGGCAGCGGTTGGCACGAGACCAGGAGACCCTGCATTCCCACGGGGTGCGGCGGAATGGGGACAGCGCCTACCTCTACTTGCTGTCAGCCCGCAACACGTCCCTCAACCCTCAGGAGCTGCAGCGGGAGCGGCAGCTGCGCATGCTGGAAGGTGAGGCTCTGCCCCAGCAGTGGACTTGGGCCCTGGACTCCCCTGAGGCCGTGTGTTGGGTTGAGCAGGTAGATGGGGATTGCACCCCTGGGTTTTCAGTTGGGGACCCACCCAGGGCACCTGATCCCCCAGTGGGAAAGAGGCCATAAACTACCTGGGAGGAGCATTTCAGGGATTCATTTTGAGAACAGCTGGTAAGAGGAGAAGAGCTAAAATCAGTCCTGGCTCTGGTGTTTTCCAGCTGTGTGACCTTGGGCAAAGTCATTCCTGTCTGCTCCTCGGTTTTCTAAATTTGTAAGTTGTGGGCCAGCTCAGTGGTGCAGGGGTAATAGGCTGCTCACAGAATGCCAGCTGCACATGGATGATCACGGCTCTGTTCCTGGTTGACCTGTACATGCTCGGCCGCCAGCTTGGATTCCTGGCAGGCAGGAAGGCTGGTGTGGGGATTGCAGTATGAGACCCTTGAGGGGGGCTTGTCTCTCTTCCTTTCCCTTTCTGCCTCTCACTCTCATAAAAGAAAGAAACTTGGCGGCTGGTCTTCGTGCCAGTGTTAAGCCCTGTGCATGGGGAGTCGGATCTCACATGCCGACGATCGTGGTTCAAGTCCCAGTTCTAGCTCAGCAGATCGTGTGTGTGCATGCCCCAAACCCTGACAGATGGGCAAATAGAAGAAAAAAAGGAGTGCATGACTACACCCCAGTCAGGGGCGCTGCCTGTCACTCTCCCTCCGTCTCTGGCAAGCATATGTACCCTCTGGCAATTAAAAAAAAAGAAAAACTTGAAAAAAATTTTAATTGGATATGATGATAGTTGTGCTTGTTCTAAATTTTAACTTTCAAATACTTCAAACCTATGGAAAAGCTGTAAAATTGTACAAAGAATTATGCAGGGCATTCATTCCCATGCTGCATTTATATAGATTCCTCCAATATTAATGTTTTACCAGTTGTTTTGCTGTATTATTCTGTGTATATGTAAAATTATTTTCTGAACCATTTTGAGGGTTAAGTTGCGGTTCTCATCTAAATGCCTCAGTGTATATTTTCTTGCAAAGTCGTCTTCTTACATTGTCCAACTCTCCAACTCAGGAAATTAACACTGATGAAGGAGCATTATGAGATCTCATTCAGAGGTTGCCAGTTGTCCCACTAAGGTCCTTTATAGAAAAAGAGGTGGCCTTCAGTGGTCACGTGTCTATCCCTGTCAGTCTTTCCTTCTCAGCCTTCTCCTTTTTTTTTTTTTTTTTTTAAATTTATTTAGTGATAAGCAAGAGAGAGAGAGAAAGGAAAATATAGTGCCCGATAAGCAAGAGAGAGAGAGAAAGGAAAATAAATAGTGAGTTCCCCATCAGGTTTTCAAACCCAGCCTTGGCCAGCCCTGGATCATGGGCACACGTCTGTCCCATATGCTTACAGGGGTCTTAAGTCTCGAACTTGGAACCTCCTATGTTAATCAGCCTCCCACTATGTAGTGCTGCCACTGTGACACTGTCTGGCCCTCTTTCTTGACTCTCTTGATAGTGATTTGAGTCGGGCTTTGATAGAACTGCCTCACAAGTGGTGTGTTCCTTTCATGCATTTGCCAGGAGACCAGGTCTTACCCAGGGTTGTTTTTTTTTTTTTTTTTTGAGAATTTTTTTCTTTTTTTTTTTTTTTTTTTTTGCTATAGGGCGTGTGTGCTTGCCGGAAAGACACAGAGAGACAGAAAGCAAGAAATCACCCTCACAGGGGGGATGGCCACACTGCAATCCCTTTTCCTCCATTCTCTTGGGATCTTGGGCACGCATGCACACGCACCCAGCGTGAGTTTAAGCCACCGGGTCCAGAACTCGAACCACAGTCGACTACATAGGGAGTTCAGCGACATAGTCATTATGCTAACTGCTGGTCCCTTACCCAGGATTTTTAACAAGAGCATTCGTGGGTGGAGTATAAACCTCAACCCTGGGGAGCCAGGTGGCCCCTGGCAGGGTGGGAACTTTCAGGGAGGAGGAGGGAATGGAAGGTGGACCAGGTGGGGGTCACAGATTGCCACTCCCTTAACTTTCCTCTGCAGATCTGGGCTTCAAGGACCTCACACTGCAGCCACGGGGCCCCCTAGAGGCAGCCCCTCCAAAGCCTGGGGCCCCTCAGGAGCCAGATGCAGAGCCCGAGCCCCCACCGGTAAGCCATCTGCATGTGTGTCCCTTCCCCTACCCCCTTGCCCAGCTGCACTCACTGGCCTCTGCTTCCAGGTGGGCTGGCAGTGCCCTGGGTGCACCTTCATCAACAAGCCTACGCGGCCTGGCTGTGAGATGTGCTGCCGAGCGCGGCCTGAAGCCTACCAGGTCCCCGCTTCGTACCAGCCCGACGAGGAGGAGCGAGCACGCCTGGCAGGAGAGGAGGAGGCTCTGCGCCAGTACCAGCAGGTGGGTGCAGAAGGCCTGGGACAGACACCTGCCGCCCGGCCAGGGCAGGCGTAGGCCAGGAAGGGAGACACCTGCACGTTGCTGCTCCTGCCTCGTTACTGCTTTGCCCCGTTCGACTGCAGCCACACTGCTGGGGGTGGCTCTGCACCCCACTGTTACCCACCTGCCCTCGGGGGTCACTCTGTGGCCAAGGCCCACCCCCTGGATGTGATGTGTCTAGGTGCATGTGCCCTGCCTCTGCGTGGGCTGTGACTTCACTGCAGCCTTGCCCCACACACCTGTGTGCACACAAGTGTCCCTGATGGTAACCTGACCAGGCCTCAGCTCTGACCTTGCCCCCCTCCTGTGACTTCACCCTGGTCCTACTGTTCTTACCCCTTCTGTCTCTGGTGTGGCCTATCCCGATTTCTGTGGCCCTGGCCTCTCGCTGCTCCCTGGGGGATGACCCTGCCCTCTGTCTTACCCCTCCCTAATCCACACCCATCATGACACCCACTGATTCCACAGACACCTGCCCGGGAGTGCTCCCCAAGCCCCGCCCACCTTTCCCTTGGAGCCAGGGCTGCCCCTGGCCCACCCCTGCCATGACCCTGCTCTCGAGCCCTTCCCTACCTTACTCTGCTCCCTGGTCTGTCACCTCCCACCCTGATGCTGACCCAGCCGCACCCCACCCCTGCCCTGCCCTGCTTACTCTCAGGGATGCGAACCCTGCAGGATGACTTCCAGCCCGGGCCCTGGTCCCCTTCTCTCCCTATGGCCATGTTCCTTGCCCAACTCCCCACTGCAGCCTCAGCAGACCCAGCAAGCCTGTTCCTGCCCCCACCCTGCTGGCCTTGTGCCTCCCCATGGGGCCACCCCCAGCCGAGCTGTCACCCCTAGGATCCCCGCTTCCACCTCTGCCCCAGCCCTGCCCACCTCCCCTGGTCCTGCCCCTGCTCCCTTCGTGGTCTGACCTGGCCCCTGACCCGCCCCATGGCCCCGCCCCGTGTGCCCAGCGGAAACAGCAGCAGCAGGAGGGGAACTACATGCGGCTTGTCCAGCTGGACCAGAGGAGCCTGGTGCTGAACACCGAGCCTGCCGAGTGCCCCGTGTGCTACTCGGCGCTGGGGCCCGGCGAGGCCGTGGTGCTGCGCGAGTGTCTGCACGCCTTCTGCAGGTGCGGCCCCAGGTCTCCCCCAGGGGCGGCGCTGATCCCCGAGGGCAGGGCGGGGCGGTGCACTCCTAGTTTGTTGGATACCCACAGAATCTCCAAGAGACGCTCTCCCTCCCGATGAGGAATGTGAGGTACAGAGAGGCCAAGCAACTTGCCCAAGGCCACACAGCTCCTAGTAAAAGCCCCAACAGGAAGCCAAGTATTCTGGCTCGGGTGCCCACCCTTACCTACTACCCCCACCTGCAGCCCGCCCTCACCTCATCGTGGGCTGGCAGGCAGTCTACCCTCTGCTGGCCTCCTGTCCCTGGGTATGTGCAGTCACGGCAGACATTTGCAGGGCAGCCTCCCACAAGCCTCCTGGGCGAATGTCCTGTGGGGAGGCAGACACTGGATGACGTACTGTGGTCTGTTGCTCCACAGAGGCCGAGCGGCCGTGGGGACAGCCACTCAGGTCCTGCCAGGGAGGGGGTGAGAAACCCCTCAGGAGGGGACTGG
>NW_006159923.1:278290-290513 GCF_000334495.1 Tupaia belangeri chinensis | reverse complement strand
CACAGAGGCGGAGCGGCCGTGGGCCCAGCCACTCAGGTCCTGCCAGGGAGGGGTTGAGAAACCCCTCAGGAGGTGACTGGAGCAGAGACCTGGGATCTGGCCTGGGCCCAGGCTTTTCCACCAGACCAGGGATTTCTCCTGTGGCCAGAGTACAGGGATGAGGGGTGTGGGAGAGGAAGGCAGAGAGGGGTTGGGCACGAGTGGTCACAGAGCGCCTATGAGCAGCAGCCAGGACCTCAGGCTCTGCGCAGGATGGGAGGTCACTGGGGAGGAGGCGCATGGCTGCTGCGCGGGGAAGAGACGGGCAGGTGGGCATGGGGAGCCCAGGGAGGAGGCTCTTGCAGTCAAGGGCGAGGGCTGTGGGGCCTGGACTGGAGCAGCAGTGGTCCTGGTGGGATGGACAGAAGAGGAGGCCCTGGTGTTGGGTGGGCGAGAGGGATGGGAAGGAAGAGGGTAATGAGGGTTGAGAAAGGCCCTTGGGGTCAGGCTTTCCACGTGAGCGTGAGCGGGGCCAGCGCCAGGGGTTCAGGTGACCATAATCCCACCCCCCCAGGGAGTGCCTGCAGGGCACCATCCGCAACAGCCAGGAGGCGGAGGTCTCCTGCCCCTTCATTGACAACACCTACTCGTGCTCGGGCAAGCTGCTGGAGAGGGAGATCCGGGCGGTAAGGCCTGGGGCGGGAGGGGCGCGTCCATATCCCGGGGAGCTGGGCCTTGAGTTGGCATGTGGGGACTGGCTCCTGGGTGCCATTGTCAGGCTGCAGACATTTTTCAAGATCCTTCTCTGTGCGGGGTGCTGGAGGCCTGAGTCGGCTGACTTGAGGGAAGTAACTGGTAAAGAAAACACGCTGGAAAAAAGAGCAGAGCAGTTCAGACTGGAGATTCTCAACCAGGTGACCTGACCTCCATGTCAGAGTCTCAGCCTCTGTGCCTCCGTTTTCTTATCTCTGTTAGAGTCAAAGTTTTAGTTTCTACTTCAAGGCTTGCCAAGACCACAGCAGAGGGTATGTGTGAAATTTGAGTCATGTTCGGCCCGCAGTGAACCCTTGGGTCAGCCTGCCTTTGCTGTG
The DNA here is from genome assembly GCF_000334495.1 of Tupaia belangeri chinensis. Lineage (NCBI taxonomy): Eukaryota > Metazoa > Chordata > Mammalia > Scandentia > Tupaiidae > Tupaia > Tupaia belangeri. The sequence goes on along the minus strand of NW_006159923.1, from coordinate 289,443 downwards.
TAACACACCATGCCAGACAGGCATGGACCAACCACATATTTAGCTCATGAGTCTGAGAGTTAGTGATTGGGCTTAGCTGGGTGGTTCTGACCTTGGCTGGGCTTAGCTGGAGCATCAGCTGTTGTGAACTGGCTTATGGCAGTGGCATCTGCTGTGTCTGGACGACTTGGGCCTCTCTCCACTTGCATCTGACCTTCCCCTCCCCCCAGCTGCCTGGCCAGGGCCTGCTTGTTTGGGGGTGGTCTCAGGGTTCTAGGAGCAGCAGTAGGGGAGCCTGTGCCGCAGTTCTTTCCTTGTTTCTGCTCCTTTCTCATTCGCTGCCACCCCATTGGTCAAAGCAGGTCACGTGGAGGAGGGTGTGGAACAGGGAGCCAGGAACAGATAGGAGGTGGCAGTCTGACGTCTCTCACAAGCACCGTGTGTGCCATTCACATTACTGCTGTTCATTATCAGGGTCTCTGATTGCTGGTGGTCTTGAGCACATCCCTTCCCTTTTCTGGGCCTCTTTCCCCATCTGTAAAGTGGGCTGTTGGACTTGATTCATGGTTTTCAAACTGCTGGGGAATGGCCTTTACAGAATTGGGCTTCTTACATTCCCAGGCCAAAACATGAAGGCAGAGCCAAAGGTGGCTGAGGTCCAAGAGGGAGACCCCCACAGACATGCGTAAGGCCCGTTTCCTCCCTAAACTGAGAACACCTCTAACTTCACCAAGTATTTCTTGGAATGCAAGGAGTTCAGCCTCTTGCTGAGGAGGAGGCAGAGGGTAGAACTTGGGGATCCTGATCTCAAGAGCAGCCTCATTTCTATGCCACTTATGGGGCCTTTGAGAAGGGCAACTTAGGAGGTTGCCAAGCTGTCCTTGCTCTCGCCAGGAGAGACCCTGAGACAATCACTCCGCACGTCTCCAGCACCCACAGGCATCTGCCTGGAGGTTTTGCCTGTGAAGTCTGCCCCTGCCAACGGGCATTGTGATGGGCCAGAGGTCATGCCAAGGGGCCATGTGAACTTTATGGAGCTCTTGGGAGTTGACCCAGGATGATCAAGTGTAGCCAAGATCTTGAGTAAGGGGCAGCAGAATGCTAACAGTGGAGGCTGTTTTTATAAAATACCAAAAATAAACATGCCTAGACCACACAGAACCAGAGCAGAAGTGAAAGAAAAATCACCCGTGACCACGCCATCCCAGGAAACTGCCCAGTGGCGTTTTGTCCTGTTCGTTTCAGTGTCTCTGGGCAGATATGACTTACTTTCTTTTTTTCTTAAAGAGATTTTTGCTGTAGGGTCCATGTACTCAGTGGAGAGACAGGCAGAAAGCGAGAAATTTCTCCCCATGGGGGATGACCATGCTGCAATCCCTTCTCTTCTATTTACCTCTTGGGATTTTGGATACATACACACACATGCCTGGCATGTTTCAAGCCACTGGGTCCAGGACTCAAAACCATGATGGACTATGTGGGAATCCAGTGCCTTAACCGTTACACCACTGCTGGCCCAATTTTTTTTTTTTTTCTTTTTAAAGTAAATTTTATTAAAGTACTTTTTTAAGTTCTTTTTTTACAATAGGCATATGCTCGTGGAGAGAGAGAAAGGGAAAGTGAAAACTCACACCACAATCCCCTTTTCTCCATTCTCCTCTTAGGGTTTTGGGCATATGTGTGCTCTGCAGAAATTTGAAGACATCTGGTCTGGGACTTGAACTGCAGAGTTGGCCATGTGGAATCCAGCCGCCTTAAGCACCATACCACATGGTGGCCCATAAAGTCTAGTTGGGGGAGTTTGGCCAAATGTAACTCATGTAACCACCACCTCACCAAGACGTAGAACACAGTTCCTGGAGGACAGATATGCTTGCCAGAGAGACAGACAGAGGAAGAGAAAGCACACTCAAACGGATGTGGTCATGCTGCAATCCCTTCTCCTCCGTCCTGTTGGGATTTTGGGCACATGTGCACATGTGCCACTGGGGCCAGGATTCAAACCACAGTTGGCCATGTAGGATCCAGCTACCTTAACCACTAGGCTACAGGGCCAGCCCATTCAAGAAGTATAAACAAGATATATACCACACAGATTTACAATGATTTTTAAAAAGATTTTGTAGGTGAGCTGGCAGGTAGTGTGGAGATTAAGGTGCCAGGTCCCACATGGCCAGCTGTGTGGTTCAAGTCCTGAAACTAGTGGCTTGAAAATCACAACGGGTGTGTAAGTGTGTGTGCCCTAAGTCCGAAGAGGGAAAAATATATACCTCTTATCTTAGAAATTCCCCTTCTCTATAAATAGTGCTCAAAGGGACTTTTTGCACAATTCCTTTTTTGTGTGTGCTGTTTTCTCAGGCTGACTGTGTGGAAGTAAGGTGGGTACCAAAGGGTCAGAGAGGTTGGTGTTGAACCTCCTCCATGGCTCTCAGAGTGAGGTACCAGGATCCTCGTCTAGCCACATCTTCCCCAGCATGGCTTATGCGATCACCGCCGTCTGTCTCCAGAGCTGGTTTTTTGTTTGTTTGTGTTTTCAGTTTTTGCTATAGGGCATGTGCGATCGCCTGGGGAGAGGAGGAGAGAGAGGGAAAGTGAGAAATCACATCTTCCCACACACCAAGGGGGATGGCCACATGGCAGTCCCTTCTCCTTCATTCGCCACTCGGGATTTTAGACATGCACACATTCCTAGTGTGATCCTCAAGGCCAGGACTCGATTGTGGAATTGACCATGTGGGAGCCAGTGCCTTAACCTCTGTGCCACCTGCTAGCCCTCCAGAACTGTTTTTTAAATCCAGTTTTGGATGTAGTGTTTAAATGCTGGAAGTTTCATGAAGAAGAGAGCTTGGGTCTGGGTCGAAGCGTATGGGCGGAGGCTTCCTGGAGGGTGGCCGATGGCACGGAGGGCCAAGTGTTGGATGTTCAGCACTCTGAGTAGCAGGGCCGCGGTCTGTTGGCAGCTCCTGCCCCCCGAGGATTACCAGCGGTTTCTGGACCTGAGCGTCTCCATCGCTGAGAACCGCAGTGCCTTCAGCTACCACTGCAAGACTCCGGACTGCAAGGGCTGGTGCTTCTTTGAGGACGACGTGAACGAGTTCACCTGCCCTGTGTGCTTCCATGTCAACTGCCTGCTCTGCAAGGTGGACCGGGGACCCCCTGCTTAGTCGCCCTCATCCTGCCGGAGCGCAGTGCAATGTGGTGCTTGTGTCCCTGGGAAGGAGTACGAGCCTGGCCCGGGCATCAGGGTGTCATGAGGGAGAGCTGCCTGTCAGCGAGTCTGGCTTGGGCTCAGAATCGAGCCCTGAGCTCACAGCCCCAGCCCTGGCCCCATGCAGAGCTCTAAACTCAGCCCTGAATGAACTCTGGCCCTGAACCAAGTCCAGGCCCTGGGCTGACCCCACTCTGGCCCATCACAAACTGAGTTCCAATGCTATCCGAGTCTGACCCAGGACTAAGCTCGAACACTGGACTGAACACTGACCCTGTCCCATCTGAACCAGAACCCAGACTAAGCCCAACCCTGGCACCAGACCAAGTCTCAACCCCTATCCTGAACCGAGCAGGGGCTCCAGACCCAGACCGAGCCCTTGCCTGGTCTGTCCCTGCCTCCACCGCCTCAAAAGTCCACCATTAAAGTGAGGAGCAGGATGACAGGGTAGGAGCCTGCTCTTGGACCCAGCCCAAGTGAGCGCAGTCTCCCAGCACTGGGTCTGTAAGCGGGGCAAAACCAGGCAGTGACGTGGCGGCCGCAGCTTAGGGGAGAGGCTCCAGGGATGTCTGTGCCCATCAGAACCGAAAACAGGAATATTCCGTCGGCATCCTTAGTGATGACCCTGGCTTCATTGCTCTGCCCAGTGCCCTCCCTGTGGAAGGGGTGTGGTGTGCTAGGCAAGGCCGTCACCGACCCATCTGGAGGCATTACATTACGTGTTTGCACAGTGCCGGCTCTGCCCCACCTCCCCCCCTGTTTTTTTTTTTTTTTTTTTTTTTTTTGAGAGGTTTTTGCTATAGGGTGCGTGCACTCACCAAAAAGACAGACAGAGACAGAGAGACAGAAAGCGAGAAAATCACCCCTCAGGGAGGATGGCCACTTTGCAATCCCTTCTCCATTGTGCTCTTGGGATCTTGGACATGCATGCACACTGAGCTGGGACCCTAGACCTAACCTAGACTGAGCCCTTCCCTGATCTGTCCCTGCATCTGGCGCGAGTTTAAGCCACTGGGTCCGGGACTCGAACTGCGGTCGACTACATGGAAGTCCAGCGACATAGCCGTTAAACTAACTGCTGGTCCCTCTCCTAGCTTTTTAATCCCCTGCGGAACCATCTCACCTTTAGCCCCTCAACCCTGCAGGCCATCCATGAGAAGATGAACTGCAAGGAGTATCAGGACGACCTGGCCCTGCGGGCTCAGAATGACGTGGCCGCCCGGCAGACCACAGAGATGCTGAGGGTGAGGCTGGGAGAGACTGGGGCCTCGGGGGTTGAGTTTGGTGCCTATTCAGCGGGTCAGTGCATTTTAGAACAGGCTGTATTTACACAGGAGCCTCTGACCTCCCTTCTGGCTGTCATTCCCATCCAGAGATGGGACTGAGCCTGGGTGTTCAGGTAGTGAGTACGAGGAGAGTGGCTGGGTGTGGGGAAGAGACCCTGGACAAAGTGGTGCTGGCACAGCCCGGCCTGGGTGGAGCCACACGGGAGGGTGGAAGCCAGTTCCTCCCGGCAGCAGGGAAGGGGCCGAGAGCAGAGCCAGGCCTGTGCTGCCCTGTTCCCTGCCGAGGTCAGCGTCTTCCCTGTTTCAGCTGATGCTGCAGCAGGGCGAGGCCATGCACTGCCCGCAGTGCCAGATCGTGGTGCAGAAGAAGGATGGCTGCGACTGGATCCGCTGTACCGTCTGCCACACCGAGATCTGCTGGGTCACCAAGGGCCCACGCTGGGGCCCCGGGGTGAGTGCTGGGGACAAGGGCCCGGGACTGTGGGGAGGAGCCTCTACTGGGCTTGCCCTCAGGGAGGGCTCCAAAAACTGCAGCCTTTGGGCCCGGTCCAACCAGTCCGATCCACAGCCTCTACAGGTACCGGGTCTTCGGGAAAGTCATGATGTAGTTTTCTGTTTTCTTATGCAAAAATGCGTCATGATTTTCTGACTACCCAATAAAAAAGTTGTTTACATTTTTTTAAAGAATTATTCAATTTTTATTCATTATTATCATTATTCTTCGATTTGCTGTAGGGCATACATGCTCACAAGAGTGAAAGTGAGAGAGAGAGGGAGAGAGAAACCACGCTGCCAGCTCTAGGACTTAAACCGCAGTCAGCCATGTGGGAGTCCAGTACCTCAACCACCGTGCCACTTGCTGGCCCCACAGTTTCTGTTTTTAACCTTGCTATAGGGCATGTATGTTCACCAGAAGTCACCCCCAGGACGGATGGCCATGCTGCAGTCCCTTCCCCTTCATTCTCCTCTCGGGATTTGGGACATGCACACATGTGCTCAAGCTGCCAGGCCCAGGACTCGAACTGCAGTTGACCATGTGGGGATCCAGCTGCCTTAACTTCTACACCATCTGCTGGGCCTGTTTTTTTACATCTTTAAGTAGTTACAACAAATACCGAAAGATGAGTACTATTCTATGACATGAACTCCGAGTCTGCATCCTGCACAGTTTTGTGAGCACAGCCGTGCTTCTCATTGACCTGTGGTTCATTTTGCACTACTGAGGCGGAGATCATGTGACCTCCCGTGCTGCAATAACTGGCCCTTCACAGGAAGATATTTGCCCATCCCTGCCCCAGAGGAGGAGTTAAGGTTCCGTGTGGAGTTGGAAGGGGAGTGGTCTCTCTGCGCCTCAGTTTTCTCCCCGAAGTGCCCAGCAGAGTCCCTGTCCCATGAGGAGCACTCTAACAACTGTCACAGTTGGGCTGTGTCTCTGGATACGTACAGGCAGACCTGAAGGCAGATGGAGACAGAGGAAGCCGCCTTGTGCTGCCCCGAGATGTGACCCCCCTGGGATGTGTCAGAGCCTCCTGTCCTCTCTGGCTCTGGGGCCTCGGGGTGGTAGACCGACATGTAACGGAGATGCTGAGGGAGCTCACACTAGCCACAGTGACTCTCGGTTTGGGCTCTGAGGCAAGAGGTCATTCTTAGCAGCTTGTCTGCAGGAGCACAGGCCCAGACTGGGAGCAGAAGCTCAGCTCTGGGGTGTGTCCTCCCTGAAATCCTCACCTCTTTCTCCAATCTTTAGGGCCCAGGAGACATCAGTGGGGGCTGCCGCTGCCGGGTGAATGGAATTCCTTGCCACCCAAGCTGTCAGAACTGCCACTGAGCTGAAGATGGCTGTGTCCCATGCCCACCCAGCCCCACGTCCATTGGCTGCTGTGGGCAAAACTGGGCTGGGTAGGCGCCTGGGCTCTGATTTCTGGCCTGAGTTGCCCTGTACTTGGCCAAGGCACGGCCCTGCAGAGCCAAGGCCTCTGAGCTGTGAAGTAGCCTGCTGGCAACAGGTGGGGCTCCTGCCTGGGCTGGCTGTTGCCCCTGGTCACATCTTCCCTGGTGCCTTCGCCCTTCCTCTGGGGCTGGCCGGCTGGACCTGTCATCCTTTCCCCGTGGTCCCCACCCCAGCCCCAGCTGTAAACACAGGCCCTGGCCGCGGCCTTGCTGGTGGCACCTCTGCGACTGTGCACTCCTCCCACCCACCACCCTCGTCTGCTGAACGAGCGCTCAGCCTCCCCCTTCCTCCTGTTGGCTCTCTGGGGGTGACTTTTTTGCCTTTGCTGCTGGAGGCCTGGGGCCTCAGAACTGCTGACTGCTTTGAGCTGGGGGGACCTGGTGGTTTTGAAAGCACAGCCTCCAGGCCCAGCTCTGTGTTCCCTCTGCCGCCTGTGTGAGATGATTAAAGTGGTTTTCCAGGAAGGAGTGTGATGTCCTTGGGTGGGAGTGAGTGTGGGCTGGGGCTCCACACGTGGGCCAGGCCTCAGGAGACTGAAAGCTTGTGACTGAGCCCTGGGCTCCTGTGCTGGCTTTGGTGCTACGGTGGCTGGGTCAGCGGAGGCCCAGACTGCAGAGTGCGGTGTGTCTGGGGCCTGCAAAGGAGGGTCTGCAGATCAGTGTGGGCCTTGGAGGCCACAGGGGCCGAAGCAGCAGCATGGACCACAGGAATGTCTTGCAGCCCCCTTCTACCCTCGTGGCGGGCACCCAGGATCAAAGATGGCTCAGGACAACTTGAAACTGCTGAGGTTGAGCAAGACTGTCGGTTTAATCTTCCTCTCAAGCAAGATGGCCAGGTGTAGATCAGCAGTCTCTATTAGGATGCTCTCTGCTGGTTGGAGATTAACAGTGCTCCATCCTGGGGTGTCTGTTCTGTGGGTGTTCCCTCCACACTGACTCCCGTTCCTGTGTTCAGATCTAGCATCTGATGCCCATCGGCATGTTTTCCGCTGCAGTGTGGGCACCATTAGAGCAGGTGAGGGCCTCTGCTGTTCAAGGCTGTACTCGGGCTCTGCACTGGGGCATGAGGTCTTGTGGGCAAGGGGCTGCTCTAGGCCCGGGACAGACAGGGCGCCCTGTCACTGGATGCCAGGACTTGTAGGTGGGCTGCTGCTTCCCAGTTCTGCCAGCACTGGCTAGGGCCACTGTCCTTGCGAATGAAGGCACACTAGGCGCCTCACAGCTCCAGGGGAGAGGATCAGTGGAGGCACCCACCCGGTGGGGGAAAACAAGCTGAGGATGGTGCATCTGCCGAGTGACAGCTTCAGGGTCCTACCCTCACCCCCAGACCACCTCCAGAGAGGGTCACAACTCCTCTGTAGTGCACTAGGCTAGCCCCAGTTGGCCCCAGGTGCCTTCCACTGGCAGTGCCCACTGCACCTCTTCACAGGGCCCAGACCGCAGGCCTCACAGACTAGACTGTCCACACCAACTGCGAGTCTTCCCTTTGGACACTGCCTGCTGGGATTGAGCATCGGGAACCAGTGTGAAGGGGTCTCTTGAGACTGCCCCATCTCTCAGTGGCCAGGCCAGCTGGGTTCCTGTGACCTTAACCTTTCAGGCTCAGTAGTTTGTTAGAACAACTTACAGAACTCAAGAAAGTGCTGTACTTCTGTCTTCCGGTTTATTATAAAAACAGTGTGGGCTAGCTGGTGGTGTGATGGTTAAGGCAGGTGGATCCCACGTGGCTGACTGCATGGTTTGAGGCCCAGACTGGCTGGCTTGAAAAAAAACATGCCAGATGCCTGTGCGTGCCCCAAATCCTGGGGAGGGATGCATTCTCACTTTAGCTCTCCAGGCAAGCTCACATGCCCTATAGCAAAAAAAAAAAAAAAAAAAGAACCAGCCAATGAGAGATGATTAGGGCAAGATACTAGGGGTTGTGGAGGGGTGCACATAGCTCCCAAGCCCTCCTTTGTACCTGGTGCCCACCCACCCCAGGAGCATGCGGAGCCCCATTCAATTTTTAAAAAAGAGTTATTTTAATTATTTAAAAAAATTTTTACCAGAGAGGGACAGAGCAAGAGAGAGGGAGAAAGAAAGCAAGCCACCAAGTCTGAGAATCAAACCACGGTGGGTCACATGGGAGTCCAGTGCCTTTAACCACCGTGCCACCTGCCAGCCCCATGTTCAATTTTTTTTTAATGGCAGAGGGTGTGAGACAACTAAGGTGGAATGGGGAGAGAGAAAGCATCCCCTACAAGGCTTGGTCACCCTGTAAGCTACGATCCTTTTTCCTGCATGTTTCCGTCCTGTTATGGCACATGTACTCCCAGTTTTTCAAGCTGCTGGGTTGGGACTCAAACCCTGGTTGGCTACGTGGGATCTGGGATCTGGCTTCCTCCGTGTAGCTCCTAATGCTGCCCTGCAGGGCAGTTCCCCCACTCATCACTTTGTCTTTCTGGTGACCTTTCTCATCCTGAGGCTTTCCAGGGGTCCCAGTTTAGGCCGCCTCATTAGCATAAACTCAAGTGAGAACAAAAGGGGATCATTAAAAAGAATGAAACACTCCTATCATCCAGGAGATTTCAAGTTTTAGGAGCCCTGTGTCAGGAATGAGAGACAAAGACCAAGTATCATTGTCATTACTTTTCAGAGATTTTTACCCACCTGAGAGACAGAAAGCAAGAAATCAACCCCCCAGGCATGCAATATGCAGCCAGCATGAGTTTTGATCCACTGGGTCCAGGACTTGAGCTACAATCTGCTATGTGGGAGTCCAGCAACGGAACCATTATGCCATCTGTTGGTCCTGACCAAGTAGTATTTTATACACACCTTTACTTCACTCCTACAATTACCAAAATTCTACTTTTTAGGATAGAGCATGTGTGCATGCAAGAGTGCAGGGGAAGTGATCCCCTTTCCCAAGCCCTCCAACCCCTCAGGACCCTGAGCACCTGAGTGTGCACCTTGTGTGTTTTCAGGGTGAACCTGAGGTCAGCTGTGGGGCCTCCAGCTTTGCAGGGCAGCTGCACCACTGAGACTGGGCCGTAACTTCCACCCATTTTCTTAAGTTCAAGCATCAACTCCTATTTGCGCTCAAAACAAAGTACTCCCTCAATTGATGTGAGCCCCCCAGAGGCAGGCAGGGCAGCATCCTGGCCAGCCCTGTGTACCTCTCGACAGGTTACAGGGCAGCATGGGCCTTCAATGGTGGGACATGGTCAAGGAGCTGAGACGCTGGGCAGCCTCAGGTGCCTTCACCTGTTCCCTCTGGGCCGGGAGACATTAATACCTTAATTCACACTTCAGGTCTTAGATGGACCCATCCCCCAGGGTGGAGGCAACAGGAAGCACTGCCCTGCTTCCACTACCCTGCAGCAGGGTGTAGAGGATGCTGGAAAGCTTGGTAAAGGCTCTCAGGAGCAGCAGGTGGTGAAGCGGTTATGTCACTGGACTCCCACGTGGCTAACTGCCAAAAAAAAAAAAAAAGAAAGAAAATCACTGGATGCATATGTATGTGTGCCCAGGATCCAGGAAGAATGGAGAAGGGACTGCAGTATGGCCATCCCCTCTGGGGGACACTTTTCCTCTCGCTGTGTCTCTCTCCAGAAAGAAAGAGGAAAAAAAAAAAACAAACAAACCGGCTCTCAGCGGCTCCTTGTGGGTGGAAGCTGTGTGGAGGGAAAACTGCATTCACATCAGGCTCTAGGCTGGGAAACCACTCCAGCCTTTAGAGCCAAAGGCATCCAGGATGAGGGGAAGAGTCGAGAGCACTCCAGCCTCATATCCCACACCACCTGCCTGGCTTAACTGTGACAGGGCCAGGCAGCAGCTGAGTGCGAGTCACACTTCTTGCAGGCGAAACCAAGTCAGGGCCAACCAGGAGCTCATGGAACCCAACAGTCCTGGGCTTGTCATGGAAGGCGAGAGCGTCAGGGCAGGTGTTTAAGGCTAGGATCCCTTGAAACACACGGTGGGCAAGGGCAGGATGACAGAGGCGGGGATTAATAACCTGTATATTTATTTCATACAGGGCTCTGTACAAAATATTTACAGATATTCTTTACAGAATAAGTAAACCACCTGAAGGTAAGTAGGTAAATGCTTTCTTCTCGTTGGCAGGGAGAATTGGAGTGCCAGCAAAGCCATAAAACTTTCTCCTTCGGTCACAACACGAGCAAATGCCACTCAATACCTAGGCTCCAAGTAGCTGTGGCCTTGGGTCCCCGGTCACACGCACCTTCTCTCCTCTTCCCCAGAGTCTGCACACAGGCTCAGGTGAGTGTGGCAGGAGGGGCAGAGGCTGCTGCCCATTGGTTAAGGTGCCAGGACAAACTTGCTGTGCGAGAAGACGAGGAACCTTTGCCGCATCTCACCTCTGGATCCGGGAAGGATTTCCTTTGCCCTGATGAATCTACTACTTTCTAAATCCACCTACCCACATCACACTCACTCCAGAGGAGGCGCCTGCTATGGAGAATGGCCCATCACTTTGAGTTTTTTATGATTTTAAAGTGCTTAGTATAAATCAGAGAGGACCCCTCCCCTAACTGTTCTGGGCTCCAGGCTGTGGCCTGGCCTGCTGAAGGCCCTGTACCCGGCTCTCGGGGTGTGGTACCTTCTGACATATTAACTTTAAGAAAACCCCTGCTGGGGCCAGCAGGTGGCGTGGTGGTTAAGGCGCTGGACTCCCACACGGCCAACTGCGGTTTGAGTCCTGGAACTGGCGGTTTGCTTTCTCCCTT
>NW_006159923.1:272628-277507 GCF_000334495.1 Tupaia belangeri chinensis | reverse complement strand
GGCGCTGTACTCCCACACGGCCAACTGCGGTTTGAGTCCTGGAACTGGCGGTTTGCTTTCTCCCTTTCCCTGTCTCTCTCTCTCTGGTCAAATTAAAAAATAATAACAAATTAAAGAAATAATTCTTGAAAAAAAGGAAAGAAAACACCTGCCAGAGGAAAGTACCCTGTCCGTTTCTGATTCGGAATCAGCCAATGGAGGGGTAACCTTGTGCCCAGGCTACTATCTTCTGTCCTCCTACTTCCGTCCAAGGCCCAATCCCGCAGCAGCCCCTTCCTTCTTTGTCTGAAGCAGACGGAACACCAGGAGCTGTAGGAGGGCACCCATCTGTGGTCCAGTCGCTTTCTACTGGGCAGCCAGGAGGCTCCCCAGGCACCAGCAGCAGGTTTCAAAGGCAGCTTAGAGCTAAAGAAACCACTTCCTCTGACTCAGGAGGAGGCGGTGGACAGCCCTCTCAGGGTCTGCCGGGAGGGGTGGAGTTCCATGGCAGGCTCCCACATGCTCTGTGCCAGGCATGCTCTGCTGTTGGCCTCTGAAGCAAAGGTAAACACGGACAGGCAGGGACGAGTGGCGGGAATAGAAAACCCTTGACAGAAACCCTTTTAATAAAGGAAATTCTACCCCCTCCTAATCCTTCCATGGAAGGGTGAGACCTTAAGTAATGGAAGAGGAAGTGTCTTCTCTGGCTTTCAGGGGAACAGCTGCAGCTGAAACTTGGGGGCCCACTCCAGGGCACTTTTCACCACAGCCAGCGCGGCTGCTCCAAGTGCCACCGTCAGCCCCATTACGGCCAGTTTCACAAAGCGGTTGGTCCTTGGTTTGGTCAGGACATCTTTTGTTCGATCCTCAGTTCGCAGAAGTCCCCGAAAGCGCTGCCGCAGCACCATATCAGGCCTCTGCTGGGCTGACACCAGCTCAAAGTCTTTAAAGGTAGAGACTGCAGTTCTGCAGGGGAGGAGAGAGAAGAAAATGGTATTAGAGAGGGCAGAGCCATTCGTTGCTTAGAAAGCTCTTCTTGATGAAGACACATGGAGTCAAAAGTGGGGATTCGCTGGTATAAACTTAGACCTCTGGAAATGTGGCCCAAGTCCTGCCTCCACCAGGCAAACCTGCCCTCACGCCTGCTCACTCGCAACCCCCTAGTTCAGCCGGTGCCTGGGCACTCACCTCTCAGCCTGCTGCTGGGCAGCTGCCTCCCGAGCAAGTTCGGACGGGGGGAACTGGACAAAGAGGTCTCCTGCTCTACTGATCAGTGTCTCATAGGGCAGGTCCTGAGGGATCTGGGACAACAGGTGGTGGACCGAGGCCATGTCACAGTCACAGTCCAGGACTTCCTGCTCGCGATACAACACGATCTGTGGGAGAAAGGCCTTGCATCAGAGACTGCACACAGGGCCTGGCCCAACTATTTGGAAACTCTATCTATCTAGGAAGTGATAATGCACACTCTCTCTGCTGTTCCTCTGGGGCTGGCCCTTCCTATGAGAGGCAAACTCCCACACCATGATGTGGAAGGCTGGTCAATTCTAATCCAAGTCCTTCTAGGCACATCTGTCTGCTTTTGTCCCTAACACTCCTGAAAGAGATGAAGGAGAGTCTTTCAGGAGGAAGGAAAGAATTACTGGGAGCTTCCCGGAGCTCCAGCATGAAGAAATGGCCCAGAACACTTGAAAAAATGGCCTTGCTCTCCTTGCATAGCTGGTCCACGAACCCACGCTGCTGATGGGATCAGTGACCTACCTCCACCCCACCACACAGGCCCTTCTAACAGCGGGAGCCTCCAGCTTCTACCACAGCCACTTTACTCTTCACTTCATGTTAATCAGATCTCTCTTACCTTCTTTGAAAAGTTTATTTATTATTTCCATGGGCCAGCTGGCGGCACGGTGCTTGAAGCAGTTGGATCCCACATGGCCAATTCTGGGTTTGAGTTCCAGATCCCAGAGGCTTGAAAAACATGTGAGTGCATGTGCAGGTGTGCCCGAGATCCAGAGAGGAGAATGGAGGAGAAGGGACTGCAGCGTGGCCATTCCTGGGATGCTTTCTCACTCTCTCTCTCTCTCTCTTTCTCTCTTGCATCAGAGACTGCACACAGGGCCTGGCCCAACTATTTGGAAACTCTATCTATCTAGGAAGTGATAATGCACACTCTCTCTGCTGTTCCTCTGGGGCTGGCCCTTCCTATGAGAGGCAAACTCCCACACCATGATGTGGAAGGCTGGTCAATTCTAATCCAAGTCCTTCTAGGCACATCTGTCTGCTTTTGTCCCTAACACTCCTGAAAGAGATGAAGGAGAGTCTTTCAGGAGGAAGGAAAGAATTACTGGGAGCTTCCCGGAGCTCCAGCATGAAGAAATGGCCCAGAACACTTGAAAAAATGGCCTTGCTCTCCTTGCATAGCTGGTCCACGAACCCACGCTGCTGATGGGATCAGTGACCTACCTCCACCCCACCACACAGGCCCTTCTAACAGCGGGAGCCTCCAGCTTCTACCACAGCCACTTTACTCTTCACTTCATGTTAATCAGATCTCTCTTACCTTCTTTGAAAAGTTTATTTATTATTTCCATGGGCCAGCTGGCGGCACGGTGCTTGAAGCAGTTGGATCCCACATGGCCAATTCTGGGTTTGAGTTCCAGATCCCAGAGGCTTGAAAAACATGTGAGTGCATGTGCAGGTGTGCCCGAGATCCAGAGAGGAGAATGGAGGAGAAGGGACTGCAGCGTGGCCATTCCTGGGATGCTTTCTCACTCTCTCTCTCTCTCTCTTTCTCTCTGTGTGTGTGTGGTGAATGTACATGCCCCTATGGCAAATTTTAAAAAATTTTAATTTTTCCATGAACAAGAAAGTGAGAGGGAGATGGAAAGAGAGAGAAAGGGTAACTCCAGCTGTGTCCTGACACCACAATCTACCTCCAGCTGCCAGCGAGCCCACATAGTCCTGGTCTACGCAAGGAGGGCTCTGGACTTAACTTTCCCATGTGCAATTGCCTCAGAGCATCCCGTTTGTACCACCGGGCTGCTGTCTGGCCCCTCTTAATCCTGGAGTTGGCGGTTTGTACTACTGACTGTTTTCCCTAACTGTGTTCATCAGCTTAACGCTGTGCAAAAGACCTCAACAGGAACGCTGACCATTTACAAGCTACACTAGTATTTCCAAGGTTCAATAGAGTCAAACAGTAAAGAGACCTGTTTAACTCTGTCTAGTCAGCAGTTCCCAACCTCCACTCTTTCCATGCTACCCCCATTACACTGCATGGGACAAAAGCCTGTGATATGCTGTGTTGTTCATCTTCCCATCACCCCCGGATTTCTGTTCAGGGGTGGTGATGGGGAACCTCACTGCTGGCCCGTGGCCTGTACCTACCACAGCTGCGAAGTAAATGGGCATCAGCGGGTGGCAGGCCAGGAAGAAGTCGTATAACCGCACGACATGCCGCAGGTCGGACAGGACATGCCCAAACCAGGTGATGAGCCAGCTGAGGGCAAAGATGGTCCCCACCTCAGCACTGGGAAGCAAAGGAAAGCCAGAGGTCAGGTCTCTGCTAGGCCATCCCTTCCCCCTTTCTGAGCTTTCTTGGTCCTCAGTCCTGGTAAGAAGGAAGTATTTGGGAGATATGCTCTCTGGAAAATTTGGCCATTTAGAAATTCGGCATCTTCTCACAAAATACCAAGTCTTTAAAACGTACTGTGAATGCAGCACGAATACCACAGCAGGTCCTATCTGCCTTGTCCCACTGGGTGCTCTCTTAACAGCCACAAATGGCAACAACAGGAACAGAAGCAGCTGTTTTCAGAGAATTATACCATTATTTCCCTCCTGAGAAGGACTTAAACATTTAATTTTTTTTTAAAAAAGAACTATTTAATTTTACCTTTATTTATTTATTTTTTAATTTTACCAGAGAGAGACAGAGAGAGAGAGAGTGAGAAAGCAAGTCACCAGGTTCAGGACTCAAGCCACAGTTGGCCATGTGAGAGTCCAGCACCCTTAACCACCACACCACCTGCTGGCCCCTTAAACATTTAATTTTTCAGTTAATGTAAGACTACTGAAACACTGTAAGATAAAGCCATTGTCAAAAAAAAAAAAAAAAAAAAAAGCAGCACTGGCCAAGAACACATTTCCAACTAAACAAGTCACATGAGGTTTGGAAAGAAATAGTTCCTCTCCTTGGTACTTGGGGAATAAGATGACCCATGGGTGGCCTTGTCCTTCTCTTGGGCTGACTGAAGATCAAAGTTTACCCTGACAAACTTACCTTACCCGCCTCTCCCCACTACATGTGACCCCCTGAAGACAAGGGCTCTGTTACCCTCTATCCCTGAAGAAGCATAGTATCTAAAAGGTGCTCCAAGACTCTCCTTAGAGTGGAATTATCCAGACTGCGGGCAACTAGAAAGGACAACTCAGAAAAACTTAACACTAATCAACAGAGGATAATGACAACATTGAGATAGACTCGTGAGGAAGACGTGTGAGCCAGGAGAACGTTTAGGGTGGAGGGGTGTGCATGTGCACACACATAAATGCAGACACATAGATACCTCTGCATGAAGTCATGGAGTTCTGGATTCACCTGGTCAATGATGGGCATCAGATAGTTTAGTATATGCTTGGTGTTGTCCATCGTCGGTTCCATGAAATCCCTGGAGGGAGGCAATTCATTGAACTTGCTCAGATGAACATAGATAGGGACTGGTGGGTGAAGTGGGTGCAAACCACTGAGGAAACCAACTAGAGGATGGGGCGAGGAGTTTCCCCAGGGGCCTGGAGTAGTGAGCCCCTCGACCCCATCCTCCTACGGTCTTCTGCACTGGTACCTGAGGTGGTGGGTAGACAATTTCTCTACCAAAGATGTCGCCAGCTTCTCGCCTAC
>NW_006159923.1:256111-272597 GCF_000334495.1 Tupaia belangeri chinensis | reverse complement strand
GAATGTGACCACAATGTCATGGTAGCCCTGGTAGTAGTGCAGCTGAGGGTTGCGCTCTAAGACGAAGAGGATGACGTCGATGAGTTCTTCCTGCAGCCCTTCTCTCTGTTCTTCTGGCATGCCTGGGGAGTGGAGAGAAGGGGAGATGCATGTGAACACAGCAAGCAGCCCTCGTAACGAGGTGAGGATGAAACCAGTGATGGATTTTCAGAGAAAGTGTGCAATAAAAGAAAATAAACTGCCAACAATTTGACGACACATGTTAAGATGCATGTGTTGTTTTGTTTTTATTTTTTCTTTCCTAAGTGAGAGAGAGAGCCAGAGATAGAGAGATAGCACTCCCAATATGGTCTTAATGCTGCAATCGACTCCTGGCCTTAGCTAGACCCAGATCATGGGCCCTGTGTGCCTGGGTACTTAGTGAGGTCTCCTGAGTGAGAACCTGGAACCTTTCCACGTGGAGAGCATGGAGCTGTACGCTGTACCATCTCCTGGCCCATGATCCACACACTGTTGATATAGCTGGCACACAAGATGGAGTCACACACCATCCTAACCGAGTCATCACAGTTAATAGCACTGGGAATGGGACTGCTGGACAGTGCCTGCTGATGTGGAGTGCTGACAAGAGCTGGCATCGTGTCTGAAGAATTCCCATCAACAGTGCATAAGCTCAACCCCACAATGAGGAAATACCTGGGCCAGCCCATAGCACAGTGCTTAAACCCTGTGTACTGGGAGCTGGATCCCACGTGGCTGACTGTACTTTGGGTCCTGATGTTGGAGACATGAGAAACATTCTGGGCACATGTGTGTGCATGCCCAAAATCCTAATAGGAAGGAAAAATGGAGGAAAAAGGATTGTTGCAGTGTGACTACACTTCATAGGGGTTGCGATCTCCCTTTCTCTGGCAAGCACATGTGTCCTCTGGCAATAAAAAAAAAAAAAAAAGAGTCATAATGAGGAAATACCAGACAAACCCAAAGAAAGGGAAATTTAACAAAATAACTGGCCTGCCATAAAACACAAAGGGATTGTTCCAGATTAAAGGAATGGTTAAGGAGATATAATAAAAGATAATGAGACATTAAAGAGATATGATGATCACATTCCTGGACTTATTATTTCCTTTTCCTTTAAAAGCTACTACTAGGATAAATGGTGATATCTGAATATAATCTGTGACTTAGATAACAATATTTTCTGATATTGATGATTTTGAAAAGTATACTGAAATTATGTTTTTAGGAAATAACATCTTAAAATATTTAGGAGTAAAGAAGTACCGTATTTGGGCTGGCCATATCAATTAGGTACTTCACAGAGGAAACTAATCCCACATGTCAACCAGGGTTTGAGTTCCAGCCCCAGACGCTCAAAAACCACACCAGTTCTGAGTGCCTGTATGTCCCAAATCCCAACAGGATGGAGCGATGGAGGAGAGGGCTTGTGGTGTGACTAGGCCTCATTGGGGGATGCTTTTTCCCTTTCTCTCTCTCTCTCTCTCTCTCCAGTGAGCATTTAGGCGATTAAGAAAAAAAAAATTGTGAGAGCCAGTAGGTGGCGTAGTGGTTAAAACACTAGACTCCCAGATGGTCGACCACGGTTTGAGTCCCAGACCTGGCAGCTTGAAACCCACACCAGGCATGTGTGCATGTGTGCCCAAAGTACTGTGAGGAGAATGGAGAAGGGATTGTGGTATGGCCATCACCCCAGGGGGTGATTTCCTCTTTCTCTCCATCTCTCTCTCTCTGTCTCTTCAGCAAGCACACATACCCTATAGCAAAAATCTCTCTTAAAAAAAAAGTGTATGTGTGTTTTATATATGGAGAAAAAAGAGATAAAGAGGAGAATAAGATAAATGTAGTAAAATATTAACAAATAAGGAAACCTGAGTAAAAGGTATCTGGGGAACTCTTTGGCCTATTTTGTTTTTGTTTTGTTTTGTTTGGAGAGGTTTTTGCTACAGGGTGCGTCCACCAGAAAGAGAGAGATAGAGAGACTGAAAGTGAGAAATCATCCCCCAAGGGGGATGGCCACGCCACAATTCCTTCTCCTCCATTCTCCTCTTGGGATCTTGGGCATGCACGCACACATGCCTGGTGTGAGATTAAGCCACCGGGTCCGGGACTGGGACTCGAACTGTGGTCGACTACATGGGAGTTCAGTGACATAGCCATTACGCTAACTGCTGGTCCCCCTATTTTGTTTTTTTAATTGCCCAAGAGTGTGTGCGCTTGCCAAAGAGAGACACATAGAGAGAAGAGCGAGAGGGAGAGGGAGAAAGTACTCTCCACTGGGGCATGGGTGCCTGGCGATCCCTTCTCCTCCATCTCTCCAACTCATCAGGATCTGGGCACACACACATGTGCCCAGTTTTTTAAATCACCAGAGCCAGGTTCAAACCATGTAGTTGGCCATACGGGACTTGGCTTCCCCAATCACGAGGCAGCTCTCTTTGTCCTATTTTTGCAACTTTTTGGTAAGCATGCAATTATATAAAAATAACTTAAAGTCACATGTTCCTACAGATGGGACCAGCAGATGGCGTAATAATTATGTTGCTGGACTCCCATGTAGTAGATTGTGGTTCGAGTCTTGGACCTAGTGACTTAAAACTCATGGCAGGCGCGTGTGTGTGTCCAAGATCCTGAGAGGAGATAGAGGAGAAAGGATTGTGGCATGGCCATCCCCCCTGGGAGGGGATTTCTCGCTTTCTATCTCTTTGGCGAGCACACGTGCCCTTATAGCAAAAACCTCTCAAAAAAAAAAAAGGATTGCACAGGCTGATGGAAGACGAATAAAGGGTTAGAAAGGCGTTAAGTCCTGGGCCTCCTGACTTCTCTGCTCCTCTCTCCAGCCCCTGTATTGCCCCTAGACAATCAGTGTTCCCACTTACAGCCATAGTGACTTGCAGGAAACAGCTCATGTTTGGAACTGGGAAGAAAATGGGGGGCCTCTATCTGTGAGGTCTCATCCAAACCAGCAGAATAAGGGAAGGGGACTGGAGCCTGCGCATATGTGGGCTTTTGTCAGAAGTAAGCAGATGGGCTACTGGCTTCATGGGAATCACAGGGTCTCTTCAGGTGCAAAGGTGCAGGCAGGAAGGGAAGCTTCCTGACAGACAAAACCCAAGCCGAGTGGTTTTGGAAGTAATAAGTGAAGGGGCTTCCATTCCTTTAGCAGTGTTCTTCCCTTCATGGACTGAAAGGTAGAGTAGTCAGAGGATGAGAAATAGGCCGAAAGTATGAGATTTGTTGTCCCGTTTCCTTTATTTCTGAAAATGAAGACAACAGTCATTCTTCTTTTCCCCCCTGGGAATAGGGAGGCAATTTTAGGGACAGACTTTTTTTTTTTTTAAGAATTTTTTTTTATAAATCTTTTTTTTTTTAAGAATTATTTATTATCAATCTTTTTCAATTTGACCAGAGAGAGACAGAGAGAGAGGAGACAGAGGCCTCCAGGTTCAGGACTCGAACCTCAGTCGGCCATGAGGGAGTCCAGTGCCCTCAACCACCACCCCACTTGCCCTGGGACAGACTCTTTAAATGTACAGGGAATGGCCTCCCTTCCAGTCAAGAGATCCAATATATGTACATGCAAGATATCACTCCTTATAAATCCAATTAAATGAAGACAGTAACAGTTCTTGTTAGCACCCAGACTCAAACCAATCTGCTCTCTAAAGCCAGACTGATGGCTCAAACAATCTCTATGAAGTCCTGTGACTTGAGGAAAAACCAAAAGCCAAAAAAACCTCATCTCTCATTCATCATCTCGAGGCCAAGAGAAATTGCTTTGGGTTCTGGCTCTCACAATGGGGTCTGAAAGTGACTGAGTCAACAAAGGAGTGACTACACACTGACAGTGCTAAGGTCCCTATGGAGGCAGCTCCTGCACTTGGTCCTACTGTGTGCAAGACAGTGAGTGCAGCTGGGACAGGAATTCTCATGCTAGACGTGGCTAGGCCGGGAGAGCTCACCAGGAGGAAAGCGCCGCAGAGACCGCCTGACGTCCAGGAGCACTTGTTGGTAGTCCTTGCTCGTCTGCCGTAGGTTCTTCCCTAGTGGAGGGAAAGGAGCATGTTATTGTGGGCATGTTGGGAAGCCAGATCAGGAGCAAAACATTCCTGGACTGACACATAAGGCCTGGGATACACTACTGGCTTTTTTCTAAAGAGGACAAGACTCAAGATACAACATCTGGAAGAGAATTCCTAGTTCAGCTACAAACATATGCTGTTTCTTCAAGTCATGATGACCTTAAACGGGTATACCAATTGTCCAGGAGGCAACTCAGGGGGTGGAGAGAGCCGCAGAGAAGTCAGGCTGCCATGGGGCATTGTTGGGCAATTGCTCTGAACTTCAACATACACATCTGTAAAACAAGGCTATTCTCTTCCATATGTACCTCTCAGAGTACTGTAAGAGTCAAATGAAATTATGAATGTGGAAACCACTGGCCACTGAAAAAATCCTACCATCTATAAAGCTGTTGGGGCACTGAGTTGATCAGAAAGAATAAAGGTAACTC
Organism: Tupaia belangeri chinensis; assembly: GCF_000334495.1. Lineage (NCBI taxonomy): Eukaryota > Metazoa > Chordata > Mammalia > Scandentia > Tupaiidae > Tupaia > Tupaia belangeri. The sequence goes on along the minus strand of NW_006159923.1, from coordinate 268,063 downwards.
ATGTAAAGAAGAATCTAATACCTCTTGGCCCTGACATTCTTTTTTGGTTTGTTTTATTTTGTTTTTAATGGCCAGAGGGTTCGTCTCATGTGTTTGCTAGAGAGAAACAAGACAGCAAGAGAGAGAAGAAAAGTGAGAAAGCACCCCCATGGGGGATGGCCAGGCTGTAATATCTTCTCCATTTCTCCTTTCAGGATTTTGAGCATGCATGCACATGCACCTGGTATATTTTTCAAGCCACTGGATCTGGGACTTCAACTACACAGTAAGTCATGTGGGATCAACCACCACACCACTGGCTGGCCCTTATCCTGACATTTTTTTTTTTTTTTTTTTTATCCGTGAGTTTTTTTTTTTTTTTTTTGAGAGGTTTTTGCTATAGGGTGCAAGCACTCGCCAGAAAGACAAAGAGAGACAGAGAGACTGAAAGCGAGAAATCACCTCCCGGGGGGATGGCTGCACCACCATCCCTTCTCTTCCATTCTCCTCTTGGGATCTTGGGCATGCACACACATGTGCCCAGCGTGAGATTAAACCACCGGGTCCAGGACTTGAACCGCAGTTGACTACATGGGAGTTCAGCGACATAGCCATTATGCTAACTGCTGGTCCCCAATTTTTTTTTTTAAGATAGAAATTTTTGCTATAGGATGTGTATGCTTGCTGGAGAGACAGAGACAGAAAGCAAGAAATCAACCCCCAGAGGTGATGGCCATGCTGCAATCCTTTCTGTTCCATTCTTTTCTTGGGATTTTGGGCATGCATGCATACGCGCCTGGTGTGAGTTTCAAATGGCCAGGTCCAGGACTTGAACCACGGTCAATCATGTGGGAATCCAGCGACGTAACCATTACACCATCTGCTGGTCCTAACCCTGACATTCTTAAACTAAAACACTGCAAACAGAAGACTGCAGTTATTTTCGGCTGTAAGCTCAATATAGCATGAAAGTGAGAAGGCAGGGTCTATACATACACATAACAAGTGTATGTCTCCCTTAGCCCAAACCAAGTGCTATATATTGGGTTGTTGGAAAAGTCATGAACATGCTTGTATGGAAAAACATAGGAAAAAACACATCATAACTTTTCCAACAACCCAATAGTAAACATACGTTTGCTTTACAACCCAAATCAAAAGCTATCAGGGCAGCTTGTGCAACACTTCCTCACACACAGGCTTTAGCTTTTAAGAAGACATGCGGAGTTTGGAACCTGATAGAAGAATATCAGCTCTGGATTGAGAGTGTGAATATGGCAATACCTCTGCCTTCCAACAAAAAGCTGACTGCTCTGAGGCAGCCATTCTGAGGATAAGAAGTCACGACTCAACACAGACTTGGCAGCTCACCATGACACTATTCTGTGAACTTTGCAGTCCTTTTTTCCTAGTCTTGCTAGAGGGTGCATGTCCTTGCGGTGGAGAAAGAGAGGAGAGGAAGCATTCCCCAGTGAGAGGTAATCAGAAGGCAAGTTCTCCTCCCTTCCTCCACCCTGTCATGACTTGGGAAATGCCTGCAAACACGCCAGTGTGTTTTTCAAGTTACTGGAGCTGGGATTTGGAGCACACAGTTGGCCACGTGGGATCCAGCTGCTTTAGTCACTAGGGAATGGGGCCAGCCTGACGCTGTGAACTTTCCAGTGACAGAGGTCCTGTTTTAATCGTCTCCAGAACCTGGCACACAATAGGGGCATGATTCACATTTGCTAAATGAATAAAAGAATACCCAGTGCCTGGCACATTGCCTCAGTATCAGAAAAGCAATAAAATGAATGAACAACAAAGTGACTCGCTGCTCCATGGCGCCTTCTTTTCCATTTTTAACTGCATTCCAAGGAACTCCTGTTACTACACAGGTCTGGCAAATTCATTAATAGCTTTTCATAGAAATACAAAATTTTAGAATTCCAAAGGATCTAACTATTTCCCAATAGAAAGGAGTTATGTTTCATGTTTTGAAGGACTATAGAGGTATTATCCTTTCCCATCGTCCCTGAAATTTAAGTCATCACCCAGAATGAGCTGAGGCACTCGTTAAAATATAAATTCTGGGCCAGTCCATGGTCTGGTGGTTACGACAGCTGGAGCTGTGTGTGTTTCCTCAAAATCTCAAAAAAGGGGGAAAAGATAGATGGGACTGCACTTGACCATTTCCCATGGGTGTGTGTGGGGGTATTCCCTCTTTTTCTGTCTCTTTCTGGCCCTCTGGCAATTTATATAAATAAATATTAGATTGTCGGAAAAGTTACGACACACTTTTGTATAGAAAAACAGAAAATAATGTCTAACTTTCCCAACAAACACGTAGGCATATATACACATATATGCGTGTATTTTATGTGGCACTTTGCCATAGTATCAGGAAAGCAATAAAATGAATGAACAATAAAGCAACTCACTACTCCCCAGGGATGATGGCCATGCCACTATCCCTTCTCCATTCTCCTCTCGGGATTTTGGGCACTCATGCACATGCGCCTGGCAGGAGTTTTTAAGCCTCTGGGACTAGGACTCAAACCACGGTCAACTATGCGGGAGTCCAGCAATATAACCATTTTGCCATCTGCTGGTCCCAGGAAGTAATATTTTAAGCATCTCACAGCCTTATATGACAGACTGTCTTGATTGTGTTTATGCTACTTTTTTATGAGATTAGTTAGGAGTTTGTAGTTCTCCATCCCGTCCAGATTTGGGGCACATACACACATGCATTTAGCATGTTCTTTACATCAAGGCTGGGATCTGAGCTGTAGCTGGTCATGTCAGATCTGGCTTCCTTAACCCCAGACCATGTAAACAGCCTTCATTCCATTTTTGTAAAAAAGTTTATTTATGGGGCAGGCAGGTGGCATGGGGGTTAAAGGTGCTAGACTCCCACAAGGCCAACCACGGTTCAAGTCCTGGACCCGGTGGCTTGCTCTCTCACTTCCCCTCTCTCTCTCTGTCTCTCTCTGATTAAACTAGAAAACAATAATGATAATAATAATAAATAAAGTTAAATAAAATAATTCTTTAAAAAAAAGTTTATTTACAGGACCAGCAAGTGGCATAGGTGGTTAAGGCACTGGCCTCCCACATGGCCAACCATAGTTGGAGTCCTGGACCTGGCAGCTTGCTTCTTACTTTCCCTCTCTCTGCCTCCCTGTCTCTCTCTGGTGAGTACATGTGCCCTATACCAAATTTAAAAAAAATAAATAAATAAAATTAAATAATTGCTTTTTAAAAAGTTTATTTATTCTTCCATGAAAAAGAAAGTAAGACACAGCCAACAGGCTCTTCACACCATGATCCACTTCCAGTCTCAGCTGACCCAGGTCACGGCACATGCGTATCCGCACACCACGCTCACGGAGACCTCAGGATGTGAACCCAGTACCTTTTCCATGGGGATCCAGTTGCATTACGACTGTACTACCAGCTGGCCCAAAGTCCATCCCACTTCTATTGGGTTGTCAGAAAAGTCATGATGCATTTTTGTGTAGAAAAACAGAAAAATATGTCATGACTTTCCCAATGACCCAATAAATAAATTCTACTTATCAGTTTGGTTTTATTTTCAGAGTAGGTCCAAGAATTTCCTAAAATGTGTTAGATTTACTCATCTACTGTTGGCTTGAAATGAGCATAAAAATCAGAGATCCTAAGATTCTCTTCTCCCTGCTTCTTAGACAAGTTCCCCTCACAGGTTCAGCCCCCACCCCTGCCCCATTACCTGATAGAGGTGGTGGGTCACTGGTGTTAACATTAAGGAGCTTGGGCCACACTTTCCGTCTGATCTCGTCTGTCAGGAGCCCTCCTTCACTGATAGCCATGCGTCTAAGTGCAGCCACGTCAGTGGGATCACTGTTCAGTGCCTGGTTTATCTCTGCCACTTTCTTTTTTCTTTTGGCACTAAAGTCTGCACACACACACACGAGAAAAAAAAAAAAAGAAGAAGAAAAGGAAAAAAAAAGGCAATAGGAAGAACATTAGGTACATATTCAGCACGCCCAGTTTTTCTGTTATGGCTCAGTCTCTTCACTTGGTTTAAGGTACAGGTAGGTATAGCCTTTTAAACAGATAGCTCTGAGATCTCCTGCTGGAATAAAGTCCCACAGCCAGATGCACTATTAATTTCACTGAATTTCGTGGTGGGTAGGGGCAGGAAAGTCATTGCAAAAGAGATTTTTTTTTTTTTTTTTTAACAAAGAAATATTTTTGTTGTAGGGAGCGTGCACTAGCCAGAGAGACAGAGAGATGGAAATGTGGTCAGCCATGTGGCACTCCAGTGCCCTTAACCACCACACCATGCAGGACCAATAAATCATTCTTTAAAAAAAATACAGTTAAATAAATAATTCTTTTTAAAAATAAAACAATAGGGAAATAGGCTCTTGGACATTTTGTGCAGAATGTCTGCTTTTAGGAATGGCTTACTGAAGTTAAATGAGCAACACCCACATTTAGATTCTTTCTGGCTGCTTGCATCACTGAGAAAATAAGCCAAAAATACAAGGAAAGTTAAACAAGACAATAGCAAATATCACAAGGCAAGGCACTACAATTGCCAAAAGAAGGCATGTGCGCACAAGGCCAGAAGCTCGAAGAGACCACAGTCAGCCAGGCTAGCCTGCACTTCGAAAAGAGAGGGGAGGGCTGGATCTGAGGTACAGGGGTGATGCGCTGCTCAAGAGAAGCCGGATCCCACATGGTGACCACAGTGTGAACCCCAGTCGGGTCCCAGCACACGCTTAAGTGCCCAGGATAACCATGGGCTAGAAGACTAGAGGAAAAGGATCACGAGCAGACCGTGCAGAGGGTACTCATCTCTCTCCCTGAAGTGTATGCATTCTACTGTGAATAAAATAATAAATAAGAAGGAAGGGGAGATTTAAAAGGACTGGGAGGAGGGATGGAGAGCAGAAGAAAGGCTTAGAGGCAGGAAACAGGAGGCTCTTTCATTTGCCAGTAAGTAGATCATTAAAAATATTTATGTGGGGGCCAGCAGATGGCGTAGTGTTTGGGGTGCTGGACTCCCACATGGCTGGCTGTGGTTCGAGTTCCAGAACCTGGCAGCTTGCTTTCTCACTTTCCCTCTCTCTCTTTCTGTGTCTCTCTGTGCTCAAATTAAAATATATAAATGAATGAATGAATGAGTGAATAAATAAATAACAATGATAAGTAAAGTTAAATAAAACAACTTTTAAAAAAGAAAATTTATGTAGTATATACTAGGTCCAAGACACTGGACTTCACATAAAGAGGAAGGTAACATCAGATGGTAGTTTGGTCTTAGAAGAGAGAAACATTGGGAAGGTATGTTAGGTTTTACAAAGGACACTAAGCAACTTCTGAGACAAGAGCCTACCATTGTTTCCATGACAAAACTGCACATTACAACCCAGATGAAAGTTGGTATTAACAGCCCCATGACCTACCTATGTGGCACCTAAGCCACAAAAACAGAGACACCTACTGGTTGGAGTCACATGCGCCCAGACGTGTGTACAACACAGATGACTTTTCACCCAGGTAAAACCTGTCCTCCTGGCCAGACTCCTGTTTTCCCTAGTAAACTGGCAGGGTAACCGTCTGTTCTAGTTTGTCTGAGATCTTCTTTGTTGACACCTATAGTCCTGGCATAATCGTTCATAGCAATTTCTCCTATTCCCCGCATTCTCAAAAATGTCTCAGGTTGGATGCTAAATTAAATGGTTACTCTCCCTAGAGAGCATGAAAACTCAAGCCCCCAATTCCCTCTGCTGGCCTAGCTCCTAACTACGGCAAACATTCGTGAGGTGTGTTCGGCTCTTAGCTCAGGGATGTCCTTCCTTCCATCCATCTATCCACCTGCCCATGTATCTACCTACTTGTTATCAGTCCATCATCTTGTACTAAGCACTGCACTGGCGGTAAAAAGATGAATATAGCTCCCTCTTTGCCCTTGAGAGGCCACAGTAGGGAGAAATACAAATAAATATATCCGATATAAAAGAGTCACGAGGACCAGCTGGTGGTGTCCAGAAGGTGGCTGGATCCCATATGGCTGACTGCAGTTAAAGCTCCAGACCCGGCGGCTTGAAAAACATGCCAGGTGAGTATGCATGTATACCCCAAATCCCAAGAGGATAAATGAAGACGGGGCTGAAGCACAGCCATCCCCCATGGGAGCTGCTTTCTCACTGACCTCCCCTTCCCTCTCTCCAGCAAGCACACACATCCTCTAGCAACATTATAAAAATGAAACAAAGAAAGAATCAAGAAGAATGATGAGAATCCAGAGCAAAGAACAACTATTTCTTAGGATTCCTAAATCTTCCTAAGACGACTTAACTAGTGATATATTCTGGTACCTTGTCAAAGAAAACTCTGTTTTTTAGTGTGCTGAAGGAAAGAGTTCCAGGCAGAAGAAAGAACAGGCATGTGCAAACATCCTGTCACGTGTAAACACTGCGCTCAGAAACAGGGAGGTTCTGTGAAGCTGAAGTGTCAGGTAAAGGAACAGAACAGAAGCAGGAAGAGCAGCAGTAAAGGAAGCCAGTGGACCGGTCTGGGCTGGATTCATCCTACAAAGGTGTATGGCTTTTTACCTTGCCCTTGAAAGCAGACAGGGGGCCAGCCGGTGGTGTGGTGGTGAAGGCAGCTGGATCCCAAAGGGCCAACTGAATGGTTTGAGTCCCTGACCCAGGGGTTGAAAAACATGCTAGGAGGGACCAGCAGTTAGTGTAATGGCTATGTCACTGGACTCCCACATAGTCGACTGCGGTTCAAGTCCCGGACCTGGTGGCTTAAACTCATGCCGGGCGTGTGTGTGTGCACGTGCCCAAGATCCCGAGAGGAGAAGGGATTGTGGTGTGGCCATCCCCCCTGGGGGGTGATTTCTCGCTTTCTGTCTCTCTGTCTCTGTCTGTCTGGCTGGCGAGTGCACGCGCCCTATAGCAAAAACCTCTCAAAAAACAAACAAAAAAGAAAAACATGCTAGGAGTGTGTGTGTATGTAGCCAAAATCCTGAGAGAATGGAGAAGAGACAGTGGCATGGCCATCTCCTCTGGGGATGTTTTCTCACTTCCTCTCTTTCTCTCTGGCAAATACACACGCCCTATCACAGATGTAAAATTTTTTTTTAAAAAAAGGGAAGGAACAGAGGGAGGGATTTTACTTTGGGTGTAGGGGCCATCCTTTAGAAGACTAGGCTGTATGTTTTCAAGAGGAGTCATAGACGTGGGAAACAAAAGACTGTAACATTTTTTCTGGGGCTGGGTGGTCTGTTTTCAAAGTTTTAATAATTTATTTTATGGAAGGACACTCCCAACAGGTCCTCACAAGGACTAACTCCCAGCCTCAGACAGTGTGGATCACAGACACATGCACGCAAGACCAGCGTGTACAGGGAGGCCCCGAGACACAGGCTTGGGACCTTCCCACGTGGCTCTGGCACTGCGGAGTACGGTGTTACCGCTCACTGTGCCACCACGCGGCCTGCCAAGAAGACTCTTTATAAGACATAGGCTGAGGAAGAACATAAGTAGGAATTGAACTGATTTCCCAAAAAGGAAATAAATTTAACAGATATTAAATAATAAAAAAAAAACAAACCTTAAAAGTATCATTGTACTTTCCACACATCACAAATTAAGAGCACTTAGTATTACTTGAGGGAAGCTGACATTCCGAAATCTAGTTAACCTATTTGTGAAAAGTATAAAAAATGTTTCCTCAATTTGTTCAGCTTATCTCTACCCACTCGCCTTTCCAAGTAAACTAGTCAACAATCTGGGAGAAAGGGAAACCGCTGCTTGTAACTCGGAGGGAGAACACTAATCGGCTAGTTTCCAGGAGGCTCTGGCAAATAATCTGCCAGGATGTTAACTCGTTCTGAACCCAAACAGCAGCTCTAATATTTCCTTTCTGTTAAGACTCTGTACCGGTACTATTTTTAATCCTACACTTCAAAGTCTACTGTCTTCTTACTTTTTAGCACTCTGTGGAAACTCATTAAATACATGCAGAAAATAAGCAACTCAGCTTAGTTACTGTTCCCTTGGGAAAAAATGGCCTATAGTAAACAACATTCTTTTTCCCAGGCTACTGTTAAGAATATGGTCAACGTGGGGGACCAGAAGATGGTGTAATGGTTATGTCGCTGGACTCCCACATAGTCAACCGGGTTTGAGTCCCAGACCTGGCAACTTAAAATTCACACAAGCCATGAGTGTGTGTGTACCCAAAATCCTGAGAGGAGAATGGAGGAAAAGGTATGGCCATCTGCCCTGGGGGTGATTTCTCACTTTCTGTCTCTGTCTCTCAGGTGAGCACATGCACCCTATAGCAAAAATCTCTCTAAAAAAAAAAAAAAGAATATGGTCAATGTGGAACTCTAAATATTAGGTCATAGGAAAAGTCATGACGTGTTTTTCTAAGCAAAAATGTGTCATAATACATTCGTGGGACACAGAAATGGTGTATTACCTGTTGATGATAACATGTATAGTATTCTCAACTGGACTGGTCTGAGAAGTATTTCATGTGCGGTAAATTCTTTATATAAGCAAAATGATATATAGTGATTTAATGTTTAAAAAAATAATGAGAATAAATAATAATAATCTGAAAAAAAATGATGAAAAGCTATTGGATGATGACGATGATGATGTGGATAGTAATACTTTTGTTTTTGCTGATATGCATGGTAATTGTGCTGGAAAAAGAAATGTAATAAATTGTAAAGATATATGCGGTTTAATGTAATATAAAAAAGATTATGACAATAAATAAAATAAAAAAAAAAAGTTTCATGATATTCCCAGTGACACAGTAGATTTGTAGACTCTTTGGCCTATTTTAAATGTAACTGGTACTTTCCAGAGGAGGATGCTATTCAACTGTGGAGTTTAGCTGCTGGCTTTTCTGGGTCCAAAGCCCCCTTCCTCAGCCTTATGGGCACTGGTACCTGTGCTACCTCTAGAAATACTTCACTGCACCTACTGTAGAGGCTCTAACTGCGACATAAGGAGGGGACAGAAAACAGAAAAGTCAAGATGTAGAGAGAGCTAGAGATGTATAAACTACGGAATGAGAAGGTCGACAGCTAGACCGCACCACAGGGAGAACAGGTTAGCAGAGCCTCCACTGAACACATAATTCATACACTTGCTTTTTATTTCAGAAAGAGAAAAATTATAAAGCCGATCTTGGGACATTCCGGCAAATACTGAAATGAACGCCTACTCTCTATTTCAGTTGCAGATAAATTTTATATGTAAAGTTTGGAGTAGGATACGCATTTCTGGACTTGAGAAAGTTCTATGTGGGCTTGGGACAAATGCCCACATTTCACCTGGAGATAAAAGATATGCCACTCTAATCTCCCAGAAGCCTTTCTTCTCTAATTTCTTTATTGCCCCACTTATGAGAAAGGTGTGGTACATATTCCAAAGCTGATACCTTCCAAATCCCTTTATAGTAGCAGTCTTGGACCATGGCAGAATGAAATGATTGTGCTACAACTGGGTGTAAGATATGAAACTGTGGTAAATAAGCCCCTGATGCCTATGCTTTCTCACTTTCTCTCTCTGTCTCTCTGGTCAAATTAAAATAAATGAATTAATAAATAAAATTAAATAAATAATTTTTTTTTTGGAGAGGTTTTCACTATAGGGCGCGTGCGCTTGCCAGACAGAGAGAGAGAGATGGAGAGACAGAAAGCAAGAAATCACCCCCAGGGGGTTGGCCATGCCACAATCCCTTTTCCTCCATTCTCCTCTCGGGATCTTGGGCACACACGCACACCCGCCTGGTGTGAGTTTTAAGGCACTCGGTCCAGGACACGAACTGCGGTCAACTATGTGGGAGTCCAGCGACATAGCCATTATCCTAACTGCTGGTCCCAAAATTAAATAAATAAATAATTCTTTAAAAAATAAAATAAAATTCTTATTTAAATAAGGGACACTGAAGCAATAGTTCTTAATGGTTCAGATAAAGATGGCTGAGTCCATTATTGTCTTAAATCTCTCCCAACTCTGGTTTCAGAACCTAGGTAAAAATTCCTGCTTCTTCAGAGTACCAGGTTTCTCTAAAAGTACCTGGTTTGGGAAACTTGTTACAAAGGGAAAGGACAGTGACTAAATATGACCACTAGCTATATTTCCTCTGAAAGTTTTTCCATATCATCAAAATAAATACCAGTAACTTGGATCAGGTTATCTACACACTTATATAATGGCAAATTATGTGAGCGTAACCAATTCCATACTGATTATTTGGCTTAAGCCTGCATATCAAGAAAATTTTACAGTCTTTAAACAGTTGAATTCACATTAAGCAATGCTCGTGGCCTTCATCGACACAATGGAACAGCCAGTTAGAGACAGAGGGACATCCCTATAGGTTATCCTTGAACTCCTGATATTCACATTGGTAATTAACTTAAAATTTTGTGCTTGAGTTTCACATGCATACCAGAGAAAAGACAGTGGGTGAGGAAAACTCTATTATGGGTAAGATTCCAATGAAAAACAAAATGAAATAATACAGGCTCTCTTTTTGGAGGTCCTAATTAGTTTCTATAAAACAGTACCCGAGTGAGCAGAGATTCCGTTAATTACCTAAAACTGAATGCTAAGCAGGTAGAAAACAAAACAAAACACCTTCATGCCCAAAGTGAAGAAAAACAGTATACAGAATAAACCAATCCGACCAGAAGAAGGAGGGCTTTTCATATCAGCAACATTGTCAACAATTCTCGATAGAATTAAAAACAAACCCAAACATCTCATCTCTAAATTTCTCCCACTCACCCAGAGCTGGGAACTCAAGGGAACTAGTGGGGTTAGAGTCTTGCAACTTAGACACAGGTGCACTGCAACAAGTCACAAGATTCTTGGGACTATTATGCCCTGAGGACGGATGTCACACAAACCCCAGCACAGGGTTACAATGCCAAAGGGCCCAGCCTAGTATCAGAACAAGAGGAAAAGGGGTAACAGAAAATGAGCCCAGAGAAGGAAGATGTGGCTGCCAGAAGCTTCATCAAAATATGTGGGTTGAATAATGCGGCTGGTTCTATAACCGGCACCATCCATCAGAGGACAGGAAAAATGGGAAGGCTACCTTGGTCCTCCCAGGGGCAAAAAAGGATTTCATGTGGTACAGGATAAACATTCATAATTTTAACTGTCACATATCTACTGTATATAAAGCACAGTGGAGAACAATGCATAGCAAAGCCATGATTTCACAGAAATCAATGTTTAAACTAGCACCAAAAAAATCGAGACTCGCTTATTACACAAACACTAAAACAGGAGGCAGAGCACGGAGACAGGAAGCTTAGACAGGAAGCTAGAGGCTGCCAGGAAGCTGTGGCGCTTGGACCCTGGAAGAGTGGCTGCTACGGGTATGGGTTTCTTTCTGGAGTCGGAAAAGTTCTGAAATTAAGACAGTGGCGATGGCTGCGCAGCTTTGAGAATGCACGGAGAACCACCGAATCCTCCAGGGTGAGACCTATGGTAATGAAAAGAAACAGATGGCACACGGACGCCGCGTAAACCAGGACGGCCACATATGAATGAAGTTTGGGACCATCTGCCTACCGAGGAAGGGGGCGGCACCAGGAGTCTGCGGACGTGGCGGAATAGAGGAAGCGGAGGGTGAGGCCTGGCGTCAGCTTTCTGGAAGCCCCGATTCCCGATTCCCCTCTCCAGATGTAATGAGACCCGAGCGCAGGCCCCCGCGCCGTCGTTCCCACGGGGGTCGAGAGTGAACCCCCGGGGTTACCTCTACTCTGCTCGGCGCCCTCCAGAGCCCCAACTCCAGGCCCTCCCCCTTCAGACGTGCCCCGGGCCATTCCGCGGCCCGACCCGTGGGCCGGCTCCTATGACAGCTATCCCCTGCCTCTCGGGCGGTCCTCGCAGGCCGCTCTCTAGCCGGCTTCCGTACCTGCCTTCTCGGCGCCCCTCCGCCAGCGGCCGG
>NW_006159923.1:248759-255610 GCF_000334495.1 Tupaia belangeri chinensis | reverse complement strand
CCCGCGCAAACTGCCACAACACTCACAGCCCCCTCTGCCGGGCAGGCTCGGCCCCGACGGCCCGCGGCGCGCAGGCGCCCCCGCCCCGCACTGACACGTGACCTCCGCTACGCGGGTTGGGCGGTGGTGGCCGGGGCACGCGCGCATGCGCCTAGGCATCCTGACCAGTTGGGGGAAGCGTAGGGAATGCTTAGTGGTTTCTGCCGAAGCTGTGGGGCGTGACATTTTTTTTTTTCACCTAGGGTTAGGGACAAGATTTTTGTCATTTCTTTGCATTTATTACTGTAAAATGGTCCTGGTAACAGAAATCCTGGGCTCTTGGGTTACCGAGAAAGTGTCTTGAATATTACCAAATATAAATAGTCCACAGTATGAGCTGTTATTTTATCAATGATTTCACCTCCATCTCATCTCCTCACACGAACTCCTGGCATCGTTGGCTACTTAGGGGCTTAACACTACCATGGCATGCGGTTTCTCGGGCTGTACGCTGCACAACGCATGGCAGCGCCACCTACGTAGATGATTATGTAACAGTGCCCCCTCGAATTATAAACTGGCCATTTATCCAAAATTACACTTTGGCTCATAAAGTCTGAACTCTTTCTCGTCTTCGATGATACTCCTTCCCAACTTGCCTCCATTCTCTCAGTCACCCTCCAGACAGCTTGCCCAGAATCTGCCTTACCTTCCAGTCCGTTCTCATGAGTCCAGTTACTCGATGACACCCTCCCCCCACCTACACAAACATACACACAGTTTCCCCATAACAGTTCTTAGGAGACCTCCAGCCGGTAGAAATCATTAGCAGTGGCCCCTCCTGATTTTCTGTCCATCCTGCCTAACCCGGGTTCTGCCATTACAAGTACCCCCCCCCTCAAATTTGCCAGAGGGTGTGGTGAGAGACAAAGAAGAGAAAGCACCCCTCATAGGGAATGGTCACCATGCAATCCATTCTCCTCCATTTCTCTTTTTAGCATTTGGGGCAGGTGCACACCCGGCCAGGCTGTCTCTCAAGCCACAGGGTCTGGACTCAAAATTGGTGGTTAGCTATCAGGCTGTGGACTGGCTCCAATAAGTGCTTTATTTATTTTATTTCTTTATTTTTTGGAGAGAGAGATTTTTGCTATAGGCGTGCCCCAGAGAGAAAAAAAGCAAGAAATCACCTCCAGGGATGGAGTGGGGGGATGGCAATCCCGAAATCCCCTCTTCCATTCTCCTTTCAGGATTTTGGGCATGCTTGTGCCTGCACCCAGAGTAAGTTTCAGGCTGCTGGGTTCAGCCCTGTAGGAATCCAGCAATGTAACCATTATGCCATCTGCTGGTCCCTAACTTCTTCTTTTTTTTTTTTTTTTTGGTCCCTAATTTCTTTAAAGTCTGCTGTAGGGTACAGTGAAGGAAAGTTAGAGAAACCGTTCCCCAACGGCCATGCCACAATTTCTTCTCCTCCATTCTCCTTTCAGTTCAATGGGCACATGCACTCAGTATGATTTTCAATCTGATGGATCCAGGACTCAAACCACAGTCATGTGAGATCCAGTGGCCTTGACTGGCACGCCACCTGCTGGCCCCCCATAAGTAATTTTTAAAAGGTCTTAAAAAAACTTACATGAACAGAAAAGATTACCCTGAAGTTAATTTGATTTCCTAAAACTAATATTCAAATTTATTAGAAATCCACAAACCTAGTTCTTCCTTAATTTCAACCAACACATTTTACAATTCTATTAATAAATTCAGTAAATTACAACAATCACTTCTTTGCTACATTAATAACTTAATGAAAATCCTTTGATATTTGAAAGTGCATTTATGAATTTAGTAATTTATTTTTCTTTTATTCATTTATTTTATTGCCACAGTACTCATGCACTCCCCAGTCAGGTGTGACAATCCTCTTTCCTCCACTTTTCTTTTTTTTTAAAGAATTATTTAATTTTATTTATTCATTCATTCATTCATTCATATTATTTTATTTTAATTTGACCAGACCAAGACACAGAGAAGGAGAGAAAGTGAGAAAGCAAGCCACCATGTCTGGAGCTCAAACCGTGGTTGGCTATGTGGGAGTGTCCAGCACCTTAACCACCACGCCACCTGCTGGTCCCTTTTCCTCCACTTTTCTATTCTGTCAGGATTTTGGGCAAGCACACACACAGGTCCAGCATGTTTCATGCCATTGGGCTAGGATTCCAACCGTACAAGCCATGCACGACCTGGCTCCCAATGTACCGTACTTAACCACTGCCCCAACCAGGCTGGCCTTTCTTCTCAATATCACAGTTTTATTTTAAACAATTATTTAATTTTATTATTATTATTTAATATACTATAAGACACACATGCTCACCAGAGAGAGAGAGAGAGAGAAAGTGAGAAAGCATGCTGCCAGTTCCAGGACTTGAACATCAATCGGCCATGTGGGAGTCTAATGCCTTGACCAGCATTTCGCCTGCTGGCCCCACCATTTTCTTTTCTTTTCTTTTTTGGAGAGGTTTTTGCTATAGGGCGCATGCGCTCGCCAGAAAGACAGAGAGAGACAGAGAGACAGAAAGTGAGAAATCGCCCCCCAGGGGGGATGGCCATGCTGCAATCCCTTCTCCTCCATTCTCCTTTTGGGATCTTAGGCACGCACACGCACCTGGCTGGAGTTTAAGCCACTGGGTCCAGGACTTGAACCACAGTTGACTCTATGGGAGTCCAGCGACATGGCCATTACACCATCTGCTGGGCCCGACAATTTTTTAAAAATTTTCAGAGTATGTGCAATGGAGAGAGAGAGAGAGAAAAAGAGAGAGAGAGAGAGAGAGAGAACCCCTCAGTGAGTGTGGTCACACTGCAATTTCTTCTCTTACACTTTGGGGCATGCTCACATGTTTACACTCACCAGCATGTTTTCCAAGCACCAGACTGGGATTCCAACGACATATGGCCATATGGAATTTGGCTCCCTTAACCACTAGGCTCCAGAGTTTGCCCAAAAGTATCACAAATTTTCAACTAACAAAACCTTTCAAATCCTTGTGTAATTCCTGCAAATGTAATAAATTAAACTTATAAATACACTGAGTCATGGGTTACTTTTAAATATATCAACATAAATTTAAAATTTTAACTTAAAATCACAAGCCTAAATTTATTATTTAAATATGTAATTATAATTAGTACTTTTCAAGAATATTAAGACTTCTCAAAATCACCTTAAACATTATAAGAATTCCAAGTATCTTATAGATTTACATAGATTCCTTAATGCAAAGATATTAACAATGGGAATTTGAGAACACTTTTTTTTTTTTCACAATGAATCAAATTTCCCCACAAGGGGAATTTTATTGATTATTCCCTCACAAAAAGACCAACTGCAATCAAAAGAGGTGAACATTCACCTCGAAATTTTATTGTCTTCATAATAAAAACAAAAGATGATGCTTAGAACTGATCATTTGACCCTTTCTCTTATCTCCTCCCAGTTCAAAATGCTTGCATCTCTTGGGAACCAGCAGTTAGTGTAATGGCTATGTCACTGGACTCCCACGTAGTCGACCGCGGTTCGTGTCCTGGACCCGGTGGCTTAAAACTCACGCCGGGCGTGTGTGCGTGCGTGCCCAGGATCCCGAGAAGAGAATGGAGGAGAAGGGATTGCGGCGTGACCATCCCCCCTGGGGGGTGATTTCTCGCTTTCTGTCTCTCCGTCTCTGTCTGTCTGGCGAGCGCATGCGTCCTAGAGTAAAAACCTCTTCCAAAAAAAAAAAGCTTTCATCTCTTAATAGCCATCATTCTCGCAGTCTGCACTTGGGCTCAACACATTCAAGCCTCAGCACAATCTTCTTTGCCGTTTTTGCCTTTTTCTGGAAAACAGGCTTAGTCTGTCCACCACAGCCATTCTGCTTCCTGTCATAACCACCATTTTCCTGAGCATACAGATACTCTTTGCCCTTTTTGTATTGTGTCACTTTGTGCGGTTGGTGCTTGCCACGCTTCTTACAGAAAGTCCACCAGATTTTAGGGATGTTCACTGTGGGTGTATTATTTGCCACTTCTAGTTTTTTCTGTTTCCTCAGTAGAAACAGGTATTTTTGACAGGTTCTCTCTGGGTTGGGAATCTCTGGCCCTGGCCTTCCAATTAGCTAGGATAACAGGCGTGGGCATTCGCTACTGTGTCCAGCAAGTTCAAGTTAGCCTGGGAACTGAACCCAGGCCTTCCATGCAGTATGGTTCCTCCCAAGCAGTGGCACTATCTATGCACCACCGTGGCTGGGCCTCTAATCTTTATTCTAAACATCATAGAGGTTTAAAGATGTTTAGTGCTCGCTGAAAAAACAATGTTGTTGTCCAAATTTAGGAGTAACTTGGTCCAGTGATTTGGAATACTTATTCCCTTTTCGGTCTTCCTTGGCCAGCAAGCCAGCTAGATTCTTGCCTTTGATAGTAATGGAACAGTGATCCCTCTTTTCTCCACAACTCTAGGGCTAAATAGGTAATGTGGTCGTTCTGAGGCTTGGGCTTTCACCCTCTGTAAAACGAAGTGACTGGCTCTCTTGGAAAAGGGAGTCATGGTCAAGTCAGAGTGAAGTGCTCAGCCAGGTGAACAAGGTGTCTCATGAAGGTAGGGAGTGTCTATCTGGGCTGTACCCTATCTTCTAGGCATCACATCGCCTACCTGCATCCATCACCACAGAGCCCTAAATGACAGCATGACTGGGAACACCAGCCATTTTTGCCTCATAATTCTACATGCCCACTCTTTCTGAAAGGAACTCTAGGCATCAGGCAAGATTTTTTTTTTAAACCAAGGAGGAACATATGAGATATAAAGGTCATTTAATATCCAGATATTTACACCAGTTTTTTTTTTTAAGGAATTATTTTACTTAACTTTATTAATTTACATTTGTCAAGAGAGGGACAGAGAGAGAGAAAGTGAGAAAGCAAGCCGCCAGGTCCGGGACTCGAACCACGGTTGACCATGTGGGAGTCCAGTACCCTTAAACACCACACCATCTGCCGGTCCCTCCATCAGGTTTTTGGCAAAAGCACTTGAATTGTTCAGAGTCTTTGACTCAGTTATGCAATTCAGCACATCTTAATAGAATATTTATTTCAAAAGCCAATGTAATAGTCATCATTTGCATAAAAGTCATTACGGTTCTAGCCAGCACACTGTTTTGTAACATTCTTTTGAACTTTTTTTCCCCCCAGGCTTCATTCACTTTATTTTTCTTGAATAAAAACCTTATGTTGTGGCCACAGCTAAAGCCTGGGTCCTCTGCACAGAGGGTCTTGACAAGATGGTCAGTGAATTCCTGATAGGGAGACTCAGTGAACACGGTCTCTTTCCAGAGGTTTTGGGTGAGACAGCTGTAAATCTTGGAAAAGGCATCAAAGGTGGTTGTGGTGAAGTTCCCAGGGTGGTGGTACAGTTCCTGGCTGAGGTGTAGCAGTCATCAATGCCAGTCATTAGCAAAAGCTTCCTGGGCATAGTGGTTGAGAAGATGCCAGTGTCTGTGGGGGTAGGACTGAGGTGCACCAGAACAGAGCCACAGTGGCTGGTCACTTTGCATAGGACTGTGTGGGGTTTGCTAATCTTGTTCCCTCGGTGGCCTTTCCACACAGGGACAATGGAGAGCTTGGCCAAGATGATGGTCCCTTGGATGGCGTGGATACCCTCCTTGGAGCACTTCACACCCAAACCAATAAGGCCACTGTGGTCCCCGGTGGCAATGAATGCCTTGAACCTGGTCTGCTGGCCAGTGCATCTGTTTCTGAAAAGGATAAAAACCTCATTCTTTTTTTTTCGAGAGGTTTTTGCTATAGGGCACGTGCGCTCGCCAGACAGAGAGAGACATAGAGACAGAAAGCGAGAAATCACCCCACAGGGGGGATGGTCACGCTGCAATCCCTTCTCCTCCATTCTCCTCTCAGGATCTTGGGCATGCACGCACACGCGCCTGGCGTGAGTTTTAAGCCACCGGATCTGGGACGTGAACTGCGGTCAACTACTTGGGAGTCCAGCGACATAGCCATTACGCTAACTGCTGGTTCCCTAAAACCTCATTCTTGAAAGATGCCCCCGTCAATAACCTCAGATGCCTTGATGGGTAGGGAGAAGATATGGTTCTTTTCTTGGTATTCGATCTTCGTGTCTTTGACCAGGCAGCCCAGCTTGGTGACAGGGATCCACTGCTTGTTGTTCAGCCTTGCCTCTACAAGCTCTGTGGCCTCCACTCTGGCCCCAGGCCATTGATGAAACCTCCACAGAAGCCACCGTGGCCTCTCATCCCAGAGCCCTGGCATCATCTGCAATTCAGTTGTTTTCTCAGAGAAGAAGCTAAAAACTTTTTAAAATTATTTTTTATATGTCCAATCACTATATATTACAGCATACAAAATGAATTTTCCTGGCACTAATACACTGTATTAGTCCAGTCAAAGATATCACCATACACATTATCAACAATTTTACATTTTTGTGTCCCTTAAATGTTTTTTTCTTTTTCCCTTTGATTTCCTCCTTCTCACTCTCCATATCCCACTCTCTTCCCACAATGTCTCTAGTATTAACAGTTGTTTTTCATGCTTTTGTATCTTCCAGTCTTTCAGTTTCTGCCAGAGTGCAGACATTTGGTATCTATTGAGTGGGGACATACAATGCCTCTCTTTCAGTCTGGCTTGCTTGATTCAGCAATAAATCTTCCATATTTGTTTGCTTTCTATCAAATGCCAGGTTCTTTTTTTTTTTTTATGGCTAAGAGGTATTTCATAGTGTATAGGTGCCACAGTTTTTCCCTAGTTCCTTTTTACCTTTTTTTTTTTTTTTTGAGGGGGGTTTTCCCTTAGGGGGCGAGTGC
>NW_006159923.1:248100-248578 GCF_000334495.1 Tupaia belangeri chinensis | reverse complement strand
ACCCCCACAAACATAGCCATTACGCTAACTGCTGGTTCCTGCCACAGTTTTTCAATCCATTCATCTGTTCGTGGACATCTGGGTTGGTTTCATGTCTTAGCAATTGTGAATAAAGCTGCAATAAACAGGCTGTGCAAGTATTTTTCCAACTGAGTGTATTCTATCCTTTGAGTAGATAAGAAAGGATCATGGTAGTTCTATTTGTAGGTCTTTAAGGAACCTCCTATTTTTCCCCACAGTGGCTATACTAATTTGCATTCTAACACCGTAGGAGCGGTTCTCTTTTCACCAGTCTTGCCAACACTTACCATTTTTTACTTTTGAAATCTTAGCCATTTTGATCAGCATTAGGTGGTATCTCATTGTAGTTTTGATTTTAATCTCCCTGTGATAAGGAATATTGAACATTATTTCATATGCTTTTTGGCTATTTGTATGTCTTCCTTAGAGAGTTATCTGTTCAGCTCATTTGACCATT
>NW_006159923.1:246494-248020 GCF_000334495.1 Tupaia belangeri chinensis | reverse complement strand
CCCAGGGGAGATGGCCATGCTGCAGTCCCTTCTCCTCCATTCTCCTCTCGGGATCTTGGGCACGCACGCACACATGCCCAGCGTGTTTTAAGCCACCGGGTCCAAGACTTGAACCGCAGTCGACTATATGGGAGTCCACCGACATAGCCATTATGCTAACTGCTGTCCTGCCCATTTTTTTAAAAGAGATTTTTGCTACAGGGCGTGTGCATTCACCAGAGAGACAGAGAAACAGACAGAAAGTGAGAAATCACACACCACCCCCCACCAGGGGAGAGGTACACATCCCAATCCCTTCTCCTCCATTCCCCTTTCAGCATTTTGGGCATGCATGCACAAATGCCCGGTATGAGTTTCAAGCTGCCATGTCTGGGATTCGAATTGCGGTTGACTATGTGGGAGTCCAGTATATTAACCACTACACCATCTACTGGCCCCTACTTGTCCGTCTTTTAATAGGGCTGATTACTATTATTTTGTTTTATTTACTGTTTTAAATAAAAATTATTTTATTTAACTTTATTTATTTATATATTTATAATTTGATCAGAGAGGGACATATTGAGAGAGAGAGAGAGGGTAAGTGAGAAAGCAAGCCTCCAGATCCAGGACTCAACCAGAGGTTGGCCATGTGGGAATCCAGCACCCTAACCTTAACCACCATGCTACCTGCTGGCCCCTATTATTATTTAAAATCTAAGTTGTTTCAGATAATACATGTCAAGATCTTTTTTTCAAGAATCATTTATTTAATTTTATTCATCATTATTTTTTTTTTAAAGAGAGATTTTTGCTAAAGGGCATACACGCTCACCAGAGAGACAGAAAGTGAGAAATCACCCCCACACCCAGGGGGATGCAGATGCCATGATTCTTCTTCTCCATTCTCCTCTTGGGATTTTGGGCATGCATGAACATGAACCCGGCCTGTTTTAATTTGCTGGGTCTGGGACTCAAACTGCGGTCAATCAGGAGTCCGGTGAGGTAACCATTATGCCATATGCTGGTCCTCATTATTATTTCTTAATCTGACCAGAGAGAGAAAGTGAGAAGGCAAGCTGCCACGTCTGGGACTTGAACCAGGGCTGGCCAGGTGGGAGTCCAGCACACCATCAGCACACCAGCACACCATCTGCTGGCTCAGGTTAGCTATCTTTTTTTGGGGGTAAGTTGCCTGAATTCCCTGCATAGACAGGTTATTGGTCCCTTATCTGAGGCATAGTTTGCAAATATATTCCCTCATTCTGAAGTTTGTTGATTTGCGCTAATTACTGTTTCTTGCTGTGCAGAAGTTTTTTAAGTTGTAATGTAATCCCACTTGTCTATTTTTGAGATTCTTGCCTGTGCTTTGGGAGTCTTACTTAAGAAGCCTTTGGGGACCAGCAGCTAGCATAATGGCTATGTCGCTGGACTCCCACATAGTCGACCGTAGTTCATGTCCCAAACTCGGTGGTTTAAAACTCATGCCAGGTGCGTGTGCGTGCGTGCCCAAGATCTCGAGAGGAGAATGGAGGAGAAGGGATTGC
>NW_006159923.1:160355-246415 GCF_000334495.1 Tupaia belangeri chinensis | reverse complement strand
CCAAAACAAAAACCGCCCCAAAAAAAAAAAAAAAAAAAAAAGAAGTCTTTGCCTTCTGCAATGTCTTCAAGTTTCCTCTGTGTTATCCGCCACTAGTTTTATAGTTTGAAGTCTTAGGTTTAGATCTTTGATCCATTTTGAGTTGATTTTTGTTAATGGTGAAAGATAGAGGAGTCCACTGAGATTACTTTAAAATTTTATTTATTTTTTAGATTTTTGCTATAGGGTGTATCACTCGCCAGAGACAAATGGAAAGCGAGAAATCACTTCCCAAGGGGGATGGCCATGTCACATCCCTTCTCCTCCATTCTCCTATAGGGATTTTGGGCATACACCCACATGAGCCTGGCATGAGTTTCAAGCCACCAGATCCGGATCTGGGACTTAAACCATGGTCAAGGTCAACTATGTGGGAGTCCAGTGATGTAACTACTACGTCACCTAAATTAATTTTTTTAAAAACACTTTTTATTATAGACAAAGTGCACTTACTGGAGAGACTAGAGAAGAGAAAGAGGGAGAAAACACACCAGGGTCTGAGATGGCCATGCCACAATCCCCTTTCCATTCCCCTCTTAGAATTTTGGGCACCCCAGCATGTTTGTCAAGCTGCTGGGTCTGGGAATCACTTGTCAGTCTTGTGAGATCCAGCTGCCTTAACCACCGTGCCACTGGCTGGTGCCATTATTTTGAACTTTAAAATGATTCTTATTCTAATGAGAAATGTAGAGGGCTTTTATGGAAAAACAAACAAACCAACAAAAAGTCTTAGCTGGGGAATACAACAAAATGTTATTTATTTTTTAAAATTTGCTACAGAGTATATGTACTCACCTGAGAAATGAGAGAGGGAGAGAGAAAGTGAGAACACACCCTCCAGAGGGGATGGCCATGCTGAAATTCCATCTCCTCCATTGTCTTCTTGGGATTTGGGGCATTCACGCACATGTGCCCACTGTGTTCTCAAGCTGCTTGGTCCAGGACTCAATCCGTGCTGTTTGCCATGTGGGTTCCAGCTGCCTTAACCACCATGCTACTGGCTGGCCCGAAGTTCTTTTTTTTTTTTTTTGAGAGGTTTTTGCTATAGGGCGTGTGCACTCCCCAGAGAGACAGAGAGTGACAGAGAGAGAGAAAGCGAGAAATCACCTCCCAGGGGGATGGCCACGCTGCAATCCCTTCTCCTCCATTCTCCTCTCAGGATCTTGGGCACACACCCGCACGCACAACTACCCAGCGTTGAGTTTAAGCCACCGGGTCTGGGACTCGAACCACGGCTGCCTACATGGGAGTCCAGCAACATAGCCATTACGCCAACTGCTATTCCCCCGAAGTACTTTTTTGAATGAGAAGCTGTACTTACTATGAGACTGTTTGGAAATACATGTTATTATAAACATGCCATTTTTTTTTTTTATTTCATATACTTTAAAAACAAATTTTAATTGCCAGACAGGATGTATGCACTTTCTAGAGAGGGAGAATGCATCCTCAATAGGGCATGGTCACACTGTAATCTCTTATCCTTTTTTCCATCCTGTCTGGATTTGGGTCACACACATACATGCATCTGGTACGTTTTTCAAGCTGCTAGGACTGGGATTCAAATTGCAGTTGGCCATGTGGGAGCCAGTTCCCTTAGCTACTAGGCTACAGGGAAGGTCCTAAAATTTTCAATTCAACAGAATTATTCTCAAGTGCATATATAAGACTAAGACAGCAGATATACCAAGAAATATATCAAAAAGAAAATTGAGGAGGAAGGTTCTGTATCACCAGATACTGAATTTCTGGGAAATCAGCATTAAAATAACCAGAGTACATAGTGGGGACTATACAGAAAACAATGAAATTGAGTCACATGGAGGTCCGGAGCAACCTAATATTCATCATACTCAGGTACAAGGTAAACAGGACAGCGCTTACGAGTGGAGAGAGAGTGGATTATTCAGAGCAGGTCTACAGAAGAACAGTTGAGGAGATTGTTAAAAGGCTGAAGTTCTCTATTATCAATAAACCTCTCCCCCCAACCCCAGCTCTCTTGGTTGCCTCCTCCTCAGATGCAGCCTTCCCTTGACCACGCTCCAGCAATTCCTGACTTAATGCCTGGATCTCTTTGCCATCAGTAGGGGCTTGGATGTCAGTACATACTGTCCATTTATCCGAGTTCATCTTGAAGGTAGCCACTCTAGGTAAGAACATTCTTTTTAAATTCATTTATTTTCTCAGAAAGAAAGAGCCCTCCTCTACCAGGGTCTTAACACTACAATCCATTACTGGCCTCTCAGCCAGTCTTGGATCCTGAGGACTAATGTGCAGGTATACTCAGGGAGGTCTCTGTAAGTGATCCTGGAATCTTCCCATGTGGGTCAGCCTCAGAGAGAGCTGCTTTTTTACTGCTGTGCCACCGTCTGACCTTAGCCAAGAATTAAAAAATAAAATCTTCCTGGACCAACAGAAGCAGTCCTAATGTCTGCTTTGATTTGAGCCACAGTGCCCAGTGGCCTAGACTTAGAGCCTGTGGGTGAGTCAGAGCCTGCCAGGTTGGCCTGTCATGGGGCCCAGGATGTCAGGAAGCATGAACCTCTAGAAAGACCTCAAATCACAAACATGGAGATTACTGAACCCATTTTTTCCTTTTTTCAGAGAGGTTTTTGCTATAGGGCACGTGTGCTCACCAGACAGACAGAGACAGAGAGACAGAAAGTGAGAAATCACCCCCCAGGGGGGATGGCCACACTACAATCCCTTCTCCTCCCTTCTCCTCTCGGGATCTTGGGCATGCATGCACATGCGCCTGGCTTGAGTTTAAGCCACCGGGTTGGGGACTTGAACCACGGTCGACTACATGGGAGTCTAGCGACATAGCCATTACGCTAACTGCTGGTCCCTGAACCCATTTGTTTTTTCAACAAAGTCATTGCCCTTACCTTAGACCAGGCCTGGACTGGGATCCAATATAATGAAGCCTCATTATCTGTTCTCCAGGACAGCTCGGGCTGCTAGGAGAGAGAACCTCTTCAATTTACAATGAATGGCAAGTTCTAGGAAAGGAGGAAGAATCTCAGAGGGTTGGGGAAGTCCAAAGAAGGCATAAACCACACGCTGGAGCAGGTGATAGAGTTTCCTGGAAAAGTGACTTCTAAGTTATATATAGGGATGGAGAAATGGGTGCAGTAAGACAGTCGATGTAGAAATACATTCGAGGCCAACAAAACAGCGTAGGCACTGGCACAGAGCTAATGGAAAGCAAATTACAGTCTAGATATAGGAAGTAGTTTAATGTTTTTACAGTACTGTATGAAAGAGTAAACTCTGGCATCAGGGGAGAGCAGAGAAGTGTACAGAGACAGGTCAGGTGGGGCCTTAAACCATGGGTATTATTACAGTATCTTAGCATCAAATGGGGGGGGGAGTCTATAAGGTGAACTAGATTTTCTTTTTTTTTTTTGGACCCTTCTCCATTCTCCTCTTGGGATCTTGGGCACACATGCACACACGCCCAGTGTGAGTTTAAGCCACCAAGGTCCAGGACTCAAACTGCGGTCAGCTACATGGGAGTTCAGCAACATAGCCATTACACTAACTGCTGGTCCCTAGATTTTCTTTTTAAAGAATTATCTTGGGGCCGGCAGGTGGCATGGTGGATAAGGGCACTGGATTCCCACATGGCTGACTGCAGTTTGACTTCCATACCTGGCAGCTTGCTTTCTTACTTTCTCTCTCACTCTGTCCCTTTCTGGTCAAATTAAAATAAATAAATAAAATAATTATTTAAAAAATGATCTTTTTCATTTTATTCATTATTATCACTTATTTTTCCATTTGACGAGAGAGACGGAGGGAGAGAAAAAAGGCAAGTGAGAAAGCAAGCTGCCAGGTATGGAAGTCAAACTGCAGTCAGCCATGTGGGAGTCCAGTGCCCCAATCACCATGCCACCTGTTGGCCCTGAGGTGATATAGATTAATTCTCACTTCCAATATAAGAATCACCTCCACTTATCCATGGAAATACTTACTGAGCACGAAAATTATGCTAGGCTGTGCACTGGGTGGGACTTTGAGTACTAAGGTTGAGTTGCTCAGCTTTTAATAGGAACAGAGACAAGTAGCCAGGCAAGTATAAACCTAGGTGGAAAAAATATCAGTCAGGGGAGAGCCTAGAGGTCTGGGAGAATGTGGGGAATTCCAGAAACCAGAAGAAATTAGGAAGACTGAGTGTAGGTCTCAAGGAGATCAGTTAGGTCTCTGTGGTAGGCAGAATTCTAAGACGGTCCCCAACATGCCCACTGTACTTGTCCACTGTAACTGTCTGTGTAGTGTGGGTAGTACTTGTGAATATGATGGGATTTCACTCTTGTGATTAGGTTATGTTTAAGGCAAAGAAGAAAGGGTTTTACAGATAGACAGTCAGTTGACTTTTAAATAGTCAAAAGAGAGACTGACCTGGGTAAACTTCACCTGGTTGAGTCTTTAGAGGGGCCAGGGCTTCCCTGAAGGAGAAATTCAAAGCAGCACAGATGCGCTCCTGCTGGCTGTTAAACAGCCCTGACAGGGAATGGTGGCCATTCTCTAGGACTGCAGGGCATCGGCATCAAACCACAAGGAACTGAATTTTGCCAATAGTAAGTGAGCTTCAAAGAGGACCTCGAACCTCAGCTGAGATGCCTGAGATGATGCTGATGCCTCAACCTCAGCTTGCTGAGACCATGAGCAAAGGACCCAGCTAACCCACATGTAGACTCCTGACCTACAGAAACAGACACATTTGTGCCATTTTAGGTTGCTGAATTTGTAGGACTTTGTTATACAACAAGTGACTGAAAATCTCAACCAGAACAACTTCCTACAGAAATATTTATTGGCTCACGTGACTGAGAAGTCCTTATCCTTTTGCATCCCCATCCTCCATCTCTCAGCTTTCTGCCTCTTCATGTTGAATGCATTCTCCACCAGGCCTTGAGTTCATAGTATAACAGGTAGTTCTAGGTCTCACGGTCAATGTCTTACCACTGTCCCAGCTCTCTCAAGCAAAGCCTTGCAATATCTTGCTGGCTCCGATTCAGTCACCTGTCTAGGTCAGGGTAATGCCATGGGCTCACTGGCTAGGTCTGAATTTCATGCTCCACCACTGGTGGGGCTAAAAGTGGAAAAAATGCAGAGAGATTAATTTTAGTGCTTGGCTTCGGATTTATAATATACATCTTTAATAAACCAGAGTTTACCTTCAAATGACATTACCCTGCTTTACATATAGCACAGAGACCATACAACAGCAGATCCCCATTTCTTCCCTCCTGCTTTTCATGCTGTTGTCATACACATTTTAAAATCCCTTCCTTTTCTTCCCTTCTTCCTTGCATCCCCTGACCACCTGGAGATAACCACTGATCTATATAGTCACTATAAATTGGCACACATTTTCTAATTTTACATGGATAGAATCATATAGTACATAGTCTTTTTTGGTCTGGCTTCTTTAACTCACCATAATTATTTTAAGAACAACCCATGCTTGGGGCTGGCAAGTGGTGTGGTGGTTAAGGGCACTGAATTCCCACATGGCTGACCGCGGTTCAAGTTCTGGACCTGGCAGCTTGCTTTCTCACTTTCTTTCTCTCTCTCTGTCATTAAAATAAGCAAATAAATAATGTTAAATAAAAATAATTATATAAAAGAGAGAACAACCCATGCTGTTCCATGAATCAACAGTTTATTCCCTTTTATACTGACTAGTATTTCATCATATGGATATACTATAATTAATCAATACTACATTTAAATTTTTGTTTATATGTTAAATATGCACAACTCATTACTACCATTTTTGCTTTACACTAGAGATTAGCAAAGTATGGCCTGACTACCTGAAAGCTAAAACCAGACTATTGCCTGATTTTTCATGGTTCATGAGCTAAAAATTGCTTTTACATTTTTAAATGATTGGAAAAAAAAATCGAAAGTATAGTAATATTGGGGTGCATAAAAATAATCAAATTCAGTCTCAACATCTATAAATTAAGTTTCATGGCAAGATAGCCAGGTCAGCCCAGCCTGTGGCATGGTGGTTAAGTTGGCCACATGGCTGACTGTGCAGTTCTAGTCCGGGACCCAGCATCTTGAGAAAAACTTGCCCAAAATCCCAAGAGGGAGACAGAGAGAAGGGATTGTGGTGTGACCATTCTCTGTGGGGACACTTTCTTACTTTCTCTGTTTCTCCCTCATTAGCACACACATCTAAAATAAAAAAAAAAAAGAAAAGGCAGGCCAGTAGGTGGGATAGTGGTTAAGTGTTAGATTGTTAGATTCCATATGACCAACACTGTAGTTCAAGTCTCACCTTGAAAAACATGGTGGGTGCATACATGTGCATGTTCAAAATTCTAAGAGGAGAATAGAGAAGGGACTGCAGTGTGGCTATCCCCCATGGGGGATGATTTATCACTTTCCCTGGTTCTTCTTCTTCTCTCTGGTGAGTACATGCATCCTATGGCAAATAACCTTTAAAACAAAAAAGATAGCGATATTCACTCACTTATCAATTGTTGATGGTGCGTTAGTGCCAATAGTAGTAGAGATGAGTGATTGTAGCAGAGATCATATGATCTGCAGAACCTAAAATGCTTATCTGCTCTTTTACAGAAAACGTTTGCCAACCCTCTACTTTAGGATTCAATTATTTATTTTGTTTTTGGAGAGGTTTTGCCCAGCATGAGTTTAAGCCACCAGGTCCGGGACTCGAACTGTGGTCAACTACATGGGAGTCCAGGGACATAGCCATTATGCCAACTGCTGGTCCCAGGATTCACTTACTTTAAAAGTAATTAAGAATAATTTGGTGGTGGGCAGTCCTATGGTCTAGCCGTTTCAAGAGGCTGGGTCTCATACAGCTGACTATTTGGTTCAAATCCTGAACCCTGAGACTTGAAAAACACCAGGCATGATGGCTCGCAAGTGGTGTGGTGGTTAAAGGCACCAGATTCCCACATGGCTGACTTCAGTTCAAGCCTCGGACCTGGTGGCCTATTTTCTCCCTTCCCTTTCTCTCTCTCTGTCTCTTACTTGTCAAATTAAAAAATAATAACAAATGGGGAACCAGCAGTTAGCGTAATGGCTATGTCGCTGGACTCCCACGTAGTCGACCGCGGTTCATGTCCCGGACCCGGTGGCTTAAAACTCATGCCAGGCGCATGTGCCTGCGTGCCCAAGATCCCGAGAGGAGAATGGAGGAGAAGGGATTGCGGCGTGACCATCCCCCCTGGGGGGTGATTTCTCGCTTTCTGTCTCTATGTCTCTCTCTGTCTGTCTGGCGAGCGCACGCGCCCTACAGTGAAAAATCTCTCCAAAAAAAAAAAAATAACAAATGGAATTAAATAAATAAATCTTAAAAAAAAAAAGAAAAAAGAAAAAAAGAAAAACACCAGGCATGTGTGCATGTGTGCTCCAACTGCCAACAGGAAGAAATGGAGGGGAGACTGCAGAGTGACCACACCCCACTGGGTGTGTGGGGGGGTGCTTTATCTCTACCCCTCTGACAAGAAAAGTTTTGCTACAGGGCACAGGAGTGCACCAGTGAGACAGTGAGTAAGAGAATGCAAACCACCAAGTCCAGGACTTGAACCACGAACAATTATATGGGAGTCTAGTGCCTAAAGTTAACCACCATGCCACCTGTTGGTCCCCATGTCGTGTTCTTAATTTCATGGTGTAAATCCAAGTTTCTGTCTGGTATCTTATTCCTTCTGCCTCAAGAATGTCCTTCACTATTCCTTGTAGAGTAGATCTGGCACTGAATTCCTTTGTCAGAGAAAGGCTTTATTTCTCCTTCATTTTGAATGATATTATTATTATTTTAATTTGCTCTAGGGCATGTGTGCTCACCAGAGAGAGAGAGAGAGTGTGAAACAGCAAGGTGCCTGGTCTGGGATTGTGGCTGGCCATGTGGGAGTCCAGCTCCCCAGCAGCCTCACCATCTGTCGGCCCCAGCAGTATTTACTTTTTTTTTGAGAAAGATTTTTGGTATAGGGCATATGCGTATGTGGTCTGGGACTATGGTTCTTGTTTCACTCTCTTTCTCTGGTGAGTACACATGCCCTATAGCAAATTAAAATAATAACAATAAATAAAAATTGAATAATTCTTTAAAGAGAAAATAATTATTTTTAAAAATACTGCTGCTGTGTTAACTGGGTGTTAGGATTCTGGGCTGACAGTACTTTTACTTCATTTTTCCTTTCAGCACTGAAGTCACGCCATTGTCTTCGAGCTTGAATGGTTTCTGAGAGGTCTCTGAGCTTTCCCTGTGTATAATGTCTTTTTTTTCCTCTGTCTTTACGATTTTTCTCTCTCGCTACAGCACTTTGAATAAGATACACCCAGATGCATGTGTGTAAACTTAGTCTGCTTGGTGTTCTCTAAGTTTCTTTGATTTGTAATTTGGTGTCTGTCTTTAATTTTGGAAAATTTGGGGCTAGCGGGACCAGCAGTTAGTGTAATGACTATGTTGCTGGACTCCCACATAGTCAACCGTGGTTCGAGTCCCGGACCCGGTGGCTTAAACTCACGCCGGGCGCGTGTGCATGCGTGCCCATACCCACTGGGAGGATTTCTCGCTTTCTGTCTCTCTGTCTCTGTCTGTCTGGCAAGCGCACGTGCCCTATAGCATAAACCTCTCAAAAAAAAAAAAAATTGGGGGCAGCAGGTGGGGTGGTGGTTAAGGGAGCTGGATTCTCACATGGCCAACCTTGGTTAGAGTCCCGGACCTAGCAGCTTGCTTTCTCACTTTCCCTTGCTCTCTTCTCACACTCTGTCCCTCTCTTGATTGGTTGATTGGTTACATACACACGTACATGTATACGTAAAGTTAAAATAATTCTTAACTTCTTTTGGAAAATTCCCAAACTTTATTTCTTCAAATTTTTTTTCTGTTTTATAAGTAAATACTGCTGGGCTGGGGCCAGCAGACAGTGCATTGGTTAAGTAGCTGGACTCCCATGTAGTCGACAGTGGTTTAAGTCCAGAACCTGGTGGCTTGAAACTCAAGTGGGGCGCCTGTGCATGCATGCACAAAATCCAGAAAGGAGAATGGAGAAGGGGTTGCGGCATGGCCACCTCCCTCTGGGGTGTGATTTCTCACTGTCTCTCTGTCTCCCTCTGTCTTTCTGGTGACCGCATACACCCTATACCAAAAATCTTTCTCAAAAAAAAAAAGTAAATACTGCTGGGGCCAACAGATGGTGGGGCAGTTGGGGAGCTGGACTCCCATATGGCCAACCACAGTCCCAGACCAGGGACCTTGCTGTTTCATTCTCTCTCTCTTTCTCTGGTGAGCACACATGCCCTATAGCAAATTAAAATAATAATAAAAAATAAAAATTGAATAATTCTTTAAAGAAAAAGGTAAATACTGCTGCTGTGTTGACAATAATAAAAAAAACCCTCAGGACCAGCAGTTAGCGTAATGGCTATGTCGCTGGACTCCCATGTAGTCAACTGTGGTTCGCGTCCTGGACCTGGTGGCTTAAAACTCACGCTGGGCATGTGTGCATGCGTGCCCAAGATCCTGAGAGGAGAATGGAGGAGAAGGGATTGCGGCGTGACCATCCCCTCTGGGGGGTGATTTCTCGCTTTCTGTCTCTATGTCTCTCTCTGTCTGTCTGGCGAGCGCACACGCCCTATAGCAAAAACCTCTTAAAAAAAAACAAAACCTCAAAGTAACATGCATATACTTCTTACTGGTTTTTCTTTTCTTTTTTGGAGAGGTTTCTGCTATAGGGCGTGTGGGCTCGCTAGAAAGACAAGAGAGATAGAAAGTGAGAAATCACCCCTCCAGGGGGAATAGCCATGCCGCAATCCCTTCTCCTCCATTCTCCTCTCAGGATCTTGGGCACGCATGCACACATGCCCAGCGTGAGTTTTAAGCCACCAGGTCCAGGACGCGAACCACAGTTGACTACATGGGAGTCCAGCGACATAGCCATTACACCAACTGCTGGTCCCCTTATTGGTTTTTCAGTTTTAGGCATTATTTATTTCTCAATACAAAAGATGAGAGTTTAGTGACTCTTAATATGCTGAGAAGTAGTTGCCTCAAACATAAATGTACAGTTTAACAAATAATTACAGGGTCCAGCAGATGGCGTGGGGGTCGCAGTGCTTGATTTCTACATGGTAGACAATGGTTTGAATCCTGGACCCAGTGGCTTGAGAATCATGCTAGGCATGTGTGCATGAGAGCCCAAGATCCTGGGAGATGAATGGAGGAGCAAGGATTGTACATGGTGTGGCCATCCCCCCCAGGGGTGTGATTTCTCACCTTCCTTCTCACTGTCTCTAATTCTGTCTATACCTCCCCAGGGAGCACATGTGCCCTAAGGCAAAAGCATCTTAAAAAAACAAAAACAAATTACAGAGCAACATATATGTAATTATCACCCCAATAAATAGAACATTGCTGGGGACGGCAGGTGGCATGGTGGTTAAGGTGCTGGACTCCCACATGGCCAACTGTGTTTTGAGTCCTTGACCTGGTTGCTTACTTTCTTACTCTCCCCATCCCCCTCTCCGTTAAATTAAAAAAAAAAATAAATAAAAGTAAATAAATTCTTTTTTATTTTTGTTTTTTTGAGAGGTTTTGGCAATAGGGCGCGTGCGCTCGCCAGAAAGACAGAGACAGAGATATAGAAAGCAAGAAATCACCCCCCAGGGGGGATGGCCATGCCACAATCCCTTCTCCCCCTTCTCCTCCATTCTCCTCTTGGGATCTTGGGCACGCACACACGTGCCTGACATGAGTTTAAGCTGCTGGGTCTGGGACTCGAACTGTGGTTGACTACATGAGAGTTCAGCAACATAGCCGTTATGCTAACTGCTGGTCCAAAAGTAAATAAATTCTTTTTTTATTTTTTTGGAGAGGTTTTCGCTGTAGGGTGCATGCGCTCGCCAGCCAGACAGAGAGACAGAGAGAAAGAAAGCGAGAAATCGCCCCCTGGGGGGATGGCCATGCCACAATCCCTTCTCCTCCATTCTCCTCTCGGGATCTTGGGCACACACGCACACGCGCCTGGCGTGAGTTTTAAGCCACCGGGTTGGGGATGCGAATCGCGGTCGACTACGTGGGAGTCCAGCGACATAGCCATTACGTTAACTGCTGGTCCCAAAGTAAATAAATTCTTAAAAAATAAAAATAGAACATTGCTAACTTTCAAACTCTGTGCACTGGGATTTTGTTTTGTTTCTGGCCACTGATTCTTGCTATCTGTTTCTGGAAATTAAGCATTCTCTGATAAATACATATATATGTAACTTACGTATAACTTGCAAATAAAAATAAAATTACCCACAATTTCCACTCCTTAGTAACAACCAGTTGGCATAGTTTATCATGGGTGTAATCCTTTTCTTTTCTTTTTGCTATAGGGTGCATGTGCTTGCTGGAGAGAGACAGAGACAGAGAAAGAGAGAAATTACCCCCTGGGGGGATAGCCACACTGCAATCCATTTCCCTCTTGGGATTTTGGTTACACATGCAAATGTGCCTGGAATGTTTTTCAAGTCGCTGGGTCCAGGACTCGAACCATGCAGTTAGCCATGTGGGGATCCAGCACTTTAACCACACCACCTGTTGGCCCTGGTGGAATGTTTTTCAATCCTACACATACAGATATGGGGCTGTCCACTCCTACTGAGATAATATGGCCGATTTCAACTCTTCACTCCCCTGTAAGTATCCACACAACCTTTGCCATATAACCTGACATAGCGGGTATACACCCCAATGTAGGGTAATACTTCTGTGCCTCGTGGATGTTGGGCTTGGTATGGCCTGCTTTGGCCAATAGGATGACAGTACATGTGACATAAGCAAGGGCTTGAAATACGTTTGTGTCTTCATTTGGCCTCTTGAGCTTCAGACATCTACCATGAGAAAAGCATGCCCCAGGGAGCAGCTGCAGCTGCAGCTTGGGATCCAGAAGGAATCACATGGGGCAAATATGAGTCCAGTTCACATGGAGATACCCAGATGAGCCCACTCTCAACCCGAAGCACAGCTACTTGGTTGAACCCAGGCAGATCACCTGAGCTACAGCTGACATAGAGATCTGAGTAAGACTAAGCCTAGAGAGAAAGCAAAAGTGAGAGAAAGAAAAGTTTATCTATAACCACTGGCTGGAAACATAGACAGGGATGCCAGGCAGCAGTTATGCCCAAGCAGCCCAGGAAGCAAAACTGAGTAAGGAGTCAGGGTTCTGATCCCAGGTGCTGGCATCGGCAGCTTCAGTGTGCCAACACCCTTGTTCTCCCTTGCCAGCTCAGACAGATAGTAGGGTCAATTCCAATTCTCTGCTCCCCGTAAATATCCATACAACTTTGAGAAAGAAGTCTTTGAGAAGGATTCCCTGACTACTCTCCCTTCTCCAGAGTTCAGAGCTCCTTCCTAGTGACTCTTTCTGTACCATCGATCTAAACTTCATCTCCCGGGGGCAACTGGTGATAACATTTTGTTTTCTTCCAGAGGTTTTTCCCAGGAGGCAGCCTTTTCAAGTGCCAGGAGATTATTTCAGTTTCTACTGGAAAGGCCCTGGGACAGTTGCCTGTCTCCCTGGGAGCATTCAAACCCTGGCTCCTTGACTCTGAGGCCAATCTGTATCCAGGCCTGTGTCCTGGAGGTCACTGTGACTTTAATACCCACTTACCCTCAGGATTGTCTTCCTTTTTGCTACCTGGGAATTTCCATTGCTTTTTCTTTTTTTTATTTATAATTATTTTATCGAATTTTATTTATTTACTTATTTTAATTTGACCAGAGGGGGAGAGAGAGAGAGAGAGAGAGAGAGATAGAGAGAGGGAGAGAAAGAGAGAAAGCAAGCTGCCAGGTCCAGGACTCGAACCACAGTTGGCCATGTGGAAGTCTAGCACCCTAAACCACCATGCCACCTGCCAGCTCCTCCATTGTTTTTTCAAAACAGGCTACTTATTGGAAGTAAATTAGGCTATTTTGGCCAGCACCCCCACATATTTGGAGCAAGAAGAAGGTACCCACATGAATTAGCTAAGTCAACCATGTTGATTGAAAAGCTGCAATTTTACTTAAGGATATTAATTTTAAAAAATATATTTGGAGACCAACAGGTGGCATGGTGGTTAAGGTGACTGGATCCTAGACAGCAGATTGTGGTTTGAGTCCTAGACCTGGCAGCTTGCTTTTTCTCACTTTCTTTCTGGTGAGCATACATGTCCTATAGCAAAATTTTTAAAAATAATAATAAATCTTAATAAAAAAAAGAATAAGAAAAGAAAAAACATGTCAGCACAAGTGTAAATGTGCCCGACGTCCCAAAAGGAGTAATGGAGAAAAGATTAAAGTGTGGCCATTCCCATGGGGGTTGCTTTCTCACTCTTTCTGTCTCTTTCCAGCATGTACAAGTGTCCTATGGCATAAAAGGATAAAAAAAAAAACCGGGACCAGCAGGTGGTGTGGTGGTTAAAGCGCTGGACACTCCCACATGGTCAACCACGTTTGCGTCCCAACCTGGTGGATTACTTTCTCACTTCCCTTCTCTTGCTCTCTGTGTGTCTTTCTGATTGAATTAAAATAAATGAATGAATAAATAAAACAAAAAGCAAAAAAAAATCCATGTTAGATTTATTCCATGTCCACAATTTTGCTTCTCACTTTTCTATTTAACAACATGTATTTTTCCTGGGCTTGTCTCTCATCTGTCCATCTTCAGTGTTTAGCACAGAGCCAGATTCACGGATACAAAAGTGTGTCGAATTGAAGGGCACCTTAGACACAAACTCTGGAAAAACCAGCCACGGTGGGTGGGTCAGGTATCCCAGATAAACCCCTGGGTAAAGTGGGGGACATAATGTGGTATATGCCAGTGTGAAGAACTGAGATATGCCACTGTGAAGAGCTGAGAATAATGGGCAGTTAAGCAGAGTTCCTAGAACTGTTCAGAACACATAGAAGCAAGGGCTCTTTTTGAGTATGGTTACATTGCTGGACTCCCAGGTAGTCAACCACGGTTCAAGTCCTGGACCCAGCAGCTTAAATCTCATGCTGGGCGAGTGTGCGCCTGTGCCTAAGACCCTGAGAGGAGAATGGAGGAGACAGGATTGCAGAGTGGCGATACCCTCTGGGAGTGGTTTCTCACTTTCTCTCTGGTAAATGCACACATGTTATAGCATAAATCTTTCAGAGTGAAGCTGACTCAGAAACACTCAATCTCTTCTAAACTTCTTTACATGACGGACTGGCCACCCTTGAAGCTCCCATCTGAAGCTACCTGGGGTAGGGCTTCTTATATTGAGGTCCAAAGAATCCTTAGTGATTATGAACATAACAAGCCAAGTCTAATTTGTAATGTGCTACAGTGAAAAAATACTTGGCTTTCAGTAGAGAAATCAAACATTTAGAAGAGACAGAGTAAAAGAATCTTTGAGTGGAAGAGGGTGAGAACAGGGAAAAGTTGGCTGTTGTATAAATTAGAAACTTGCATCTGTTGAAAGCCTCTTCATACTTAATGAATTCAACTTTTTCTTCTAGTGAAGACACTTAACAATACTGCCATCTGCTGGAAAAACTGTCAGAAAATATATTTTTTTTCCCAAGAGGTTTTTGCTATAGGGTGCGTGCGCTCGCCAGACAAGACAGAAAGTGAAAAATCACCCCCCAGGGGGGGAAGGTCACGCCACAATCCCTTCTCCTCCATTCTCCTCTCGGGATCTTGGGCACGCACGCACATGAGCCCGGCGTGAGTTTTAAGCCACCGGGTCCGGGACGCGAACCACGGTTGACCACGTGGGAGTCCAGCGACATAGCCATTACACTAACTGCTGGTTCCCAGAAAAAAAAATTTTGTAGAGAGATTTTGCTATAAGGTTCATGTGCTCACTGGAGAGACAGAAATGGAAAAATTGTCCCCGGAGAATACCACAATCCCTTCTCTTCCATTCTTCTCAGGATCTTGGCCATGCGTGCATGCACACACGCCTGGTGTGAGTTTTAAGCTGCCAGATCCAAGACTTGAACCATGGTTGACTATGTGGGAGTCTAGCGACGTAACCATTATACTATCTACTGGTCCCCCCAGCATGTTTTTTAAGCCGTGGGGTTTGGGGCTCAAAATGTGCAGTCAACCATGTGGGAATACAGCCCCTTAACTCGCATGTCACTGGTTGTACCTCAGATTTATTTAGAGGGAAAGCAAGAAAGAAATAGTCCTCCTTGGGGCCAGCAGGTGGCATGGTGGTTAAGGGGCTTGACACCCACATGGTTGACCACACTTCAAGTCCCAGGCCCAGTGACTTAAAAATCATGCCAGGCATGTGTGTAGGTATGTCCAAAATCCCAGGAGGAGAATGAAGGAGAAAGGATTGTGGTGTGGCTATGTGACTTTTCATTTTTACTGTCACTGTCAGTCTTTCTCTGGTTAGTACACACACCCTAAGACAAAAACTTCTTAAAAACAAGAAACAAAAAATAACAGTTTCCCTTGACAGTGAGGATCCAAATCTTCCAGTCAGGATCATGAGTGGGCATGGTTTGTTTCATACTGACCTGGGACCTTCCTCATGGCTCCAGCACTGCAGAGCAACAGCTTCCTACAGCCCGTGTTTCTGGCCTATTGCCTGCACCACTGCAGCCAGGGTGGACCCACTTACTTCTTTTCTCTTTATACACACACACACACACACACACATTTATATTAAAACATCTATATGTAGTTTTTAAGGGCCCACTTTCTGTTGTTGTTAGTTTGCTATATGGGGTATGCACTTGCCAGGGACAGGCAAGCAGACACAGAGAGAGCGATAACAAGAAATCACCCCTCAAAGAGGATGGCTATGCTGGGGCCATCCCTTCTCCTCCATGGTCTTCTTGGGATTTTGGGGTACACACACACATACACACACACACACCCAAGTTGTTTCTCAAGCCTCCGGGCCTGAGATTCGACCTGCATAGTCAGACACGTGGGATCAAGTCGCTTTACCCACTATGCCACCGGCTGGACCTGGGCCCACTTCTCAATGAAGAATTTTTATGAGGACCTAGATTAGTATAACATGTGAGGCTGTCAGGGAGTTTTTACATGCAAGTGTGGAGATGGACAAAATAATACAATAAAAGTTCTGATGTTATGGGGGAAAAAAGGAGGGCAGGGGTAGTGATGGCAGTGAGGAAGCAGAGAGAAGTGACTTCAGATGGGTTGAACATGAGTAAGGTTCACACTTTTTAGACTCATTTTGAGAACTAGCACCAACTTACTTCAAAGCGTTCTGGCTATTAAGGAAAACTAACCAGGAAAAAGTCCTGCAGACAGAGTCTCTAGCACACACATCACCTATGATCAGTCACAGTCCCTGAAGCTGAGGCACAAGGGAGAAAAATAAAAACAGCTAGTGGCGAAGTACGCAAGAACTGGTGATTAATAAAAACTATTCAAACCCAGTTCTAATCTTGGGTGAGAATCTATAGTGGGGATCTGTAGACAGTGTAAGAAAAACCACATTTCTCAAGAGGTGCTCAAATGGGCAGTTTTAATTATAATCACATGTGATAACAGGTAAAGCAGAAATGAAATTTAAAGGCTGAGGAAATTAATATTTCCCAATCTGTCACCTAATCTCCAATTTTTTCCTACTACTTTAGGCACTATGGTAATTACTCATACCCTCAAGATCTATGTTACAAAATATTCCTCTTCCACAGTTGCATTCTCTTTTATTCCCTTTATGAGGGTGGGGGTGGGAGAAGGGAGAGAGGTATTTGATAAAGTCTTGCCATGTGGAAATCCTCCTGCCCTAGCTTCCCAATTAACTAGGACTACAGGGGCCCACAACTGCACCTAGTGTTCAATTTGGCTCAGGAATGGAACCTGGGCCTTCCATGTAGAAGCTTCCAGTCTCCCAAGTGTTACCGCAGCTGAGACTCTGTGACAGTCTTACTCTTAACAATTTAAACTTCTTGGAGCCAGGTGGCGTGCTAGTTAAAGGGACTGGATTCCCACAAGGCTGACTACAGTTCAAGTCCCAGACCCGATGATTTGAAAGTCACAACTAATAAATAGATAAAATGTTTTTTTAAAAAGATTTTAAACTTCCTGTCTCTTGTATAAAATATGGATAAATATGCTAGAAATTAAAGTTGGACATGCATTTCAAACACAAGATAATACATGATGGTTCCTATCCAAGCCACACTTTTCAACATCTCACAAATATTAACACCAGTATGCTGGTGTCATAAAGCAGTAAATACTTAAAAACTAGAAATGTGAACATATCAGCATTTTCTTGTGTTTCAATTT
Source organism: Tupaia belangeri chinensis (assembly GCF_000334495.1). Classification (NCBI taxonomy): domain Eukaryota; kingdom Metazoa; phylum Chordata; class Mammalia; order Scandentia; family Tupaiidae; genus Tupaia; species Tupaia belangeri. The sequence goes on along the minus strand of NW_006159923.1, from coordinate 229,100 downwards.
TTGTTTGTTTTGCTACAGGGTCATGTACTGGGGGGGGTGAAGTGAGAAATTAGCCCTTTGGCGGGGGAGTGGGGGATGGTGACCACACTGTAATCCATTTCCTCCATTTTCCTCTTGGGATTTTAGGCATGCACGTACACACACCTGGCATGTTTTTCAAGCTGCTGGGTCTGGGATTCAAACTATGTAGTAGGCCATGTTGGATCCAGCCGCCTTAACCACCATGACACTAGCTGGCTTTTAATTTTTTTTTTTAATGGTGAAATGTGAAAAATGTCTACTCCTGTAGATTTTATTCAGATTCGCTTGGTATAGATAAAGTGGAAGCCTGTTACACCCTTTTCTCAGCTTGTTTGATGGTTTCTATTTAAGTTGCTAAATATGTTTCTACACACTCACCAGCACCTCCAATCCAGGCCCCAGGTCTCAACAAGTTGCCTTCAGGCTGGGGATATGTCCAAAAGGCCAACCTTTGACCACTTGACTTTTCTGCCAAAACAAACTATTTCCATAGACCTTCTAGGCACAACTCAAACTTTCTAAAATCAGTGTCAAAGCTGAAAAAGACCTCAGAAGCCACCTCATTCAGACTTCCCCTACTTAAACACACACAGAGGTTCTGAGGTCTTTGCCTGCGATTGTACTGAAAATCACTGACAGAGTCAGGGTCAAGGACTGATCTTCTGTATTCGAGGACCAGGGAATTAGGTTTATCAAGGGAACAGCAGGCGCCAGACACCTGACATACACTTTTATTTACTTCTAAGGAAGCAATGGCTTAATTTTATGGAAGAAACTGATTCAGAAGTAAAGAAATCTGCCTAGAAACCAAGCGTGTAAGGACAGCATTGTTCAGCAACATCATGGTCCCTTCACTGTACCTCAGTGTAAAAAACTGAGGGGCTCCAATACTCCCTGCCCACTCTCATCCATCCCCACCTTCCATTTTCACCAACCCAGTACTAAATTCAATCACGTGAAAACTAAGCCACCCATCACATACGGTGTCGGTTGGAGAAGCATATTGCTCAGGCTGCAGGGACATTTCATTTATTTAAATGTTTTTATTTTTAAAAAAAATTAAAGACCTTCATGGCACAACTTCTTCCCAGCACAGTTAAGTTTTAGTTATACCAATTACAATACAATTACAACCAATAAATCAAGGAGGGGAGGGCGGCTTCTGACTTCAAACTTAAAAAGGGGGGGGGGCACTTCAAACAAAGTTAAAAAATAGTTTAAAAATCTTTCAGAGTCATTGCCAACACAACTGTCTTATACTGGCACTCCACTTCCTGCCATCTAAGCAATGCAGACACAGGTAGTGCTGAGAAATCAAAGTGTCCCAATACAAGGTATACAGATGAGGTAATTTACAACAACATGGAAGTTGTTACTCTGTAAACCCTTGCCTCCCCCTCCCTACCCAACTGGGTCTTTTCTCTCTTTCCATGCTTTTGCAGTGACCCTTAAAGTAGCAATTTATAAGCTTCTACTTATTTAAAAAGGCTCCTGGGTGGCACTTCAGAGTCCTCTGCATTCACCTTCAGTTTCTCACAAGGTCTGATGGGTGTAAGGAGGCCCAGCTGTCTGCAGCTCTCCATACCAGCCTCAGCTACACCTAGACTTCTGAGCTCCCAGGGTGGAGTGTGAAGTCTTGACTTACAAACCTCCTCCCCACCTCAAAATAAAGAATTCATTAGTCATAAATGTCCTGTTCAAACCACAATCCAGTGCAAACGTAATGACAAACTGCATCTCTGGCACATCTGGTGCTTTTAGCTTCTGCACAAATTCAACATGGTAACCCTCACAGCATTCTAGGGCATAAAAGGGGCAAGGGGCAAGTATGATAAATATCCACTGTTAAGTGACAAGGAAGAAAATCACACTGTCAGAGTCAGAATGTTTTCCCTCCAGCTCTCCTTATCATTGAGAAACATTATAAAAGGCGGCTTTAGTTTCCTCTAAAGTTTACAATTGTATTCACTAAAGCCATCACCTTGATCAAGCTACTAAAGCCAAGATGGGTTACAAAGTTAAGTAAATTCATTAAATTCAACTTCCCAAACAATTACGTTTACTTATGATGCCCAGGTGAGAAAGGCTTATGAATCTATAAAGATAGGAGAATGGGGAACTAAGATTTAGGCCTTAAAATATGTTGGAAGAATATTTCCTAGTCCCCCACAAGCAGCTACTGTAATGAAATAAGAGAAAATACAGAGCTGATGGTTTTGCTATTGTGCTTAAAAAACTAGGCTTCCTCAGTGAAGCACCTGATAAACTTAGGTGGTTGGATTACAGTGGAAAATCCACTCCACACACACACACACACACACATACACACACACACACACACACACACAAACTGGTGACTTTTTCCATCTCCAATCCCTGCACTGCTGAGACACAAAATGAGTTTTATGGCAAAGGATCCTTAGTCCCCAGAGACACTTTGGCTTGTGGTGCTTTTTTAAGGCCTCTCTGCCCTGCCCAGTACCATGGGTTGAATGAGGGTGGTGCATAAAAACGGGGGCCTTTGGAAGCCTCCATGGTACAGGGCTGCAGGCCCCTCAGATGTGAACATGAGACACCCACCCAGCGAGACCTTTACACAGGGAACTTAAATCTAACCTTGATAAATAAAACCAAACGTTTATTTACACCAAAGAATTCCAACACTGGATCTTTCACATATGAAGGACAAAGTATTATATATGTACACACAGCAAGGGGTGGCAGGGCTATAACAAGAGTTTATAGTTTCCCCACAATTACAGGTCTACTGTTTCAGTTTCACTGGAGACAGTGGCTCTGCTCCTACCTCTCAGATTCATTTACAAGAAGGAGGAGCAACTCTTCTCACCAGATGGCATGTGAGGGGAGGAGGGAAGGGTAAGAGGAAAAGAAGGTAGAGAGAGTAAAATAAAACTCAGTGTGGCCACGTCTCCCATTAGCTCTTGGAGGTGCTGGCATGAAACCTATATAGACAGTGTTTGTTTCTTTTGCAAAAAGCAGTAAGTTATGCCCAGGAACTAACTCAATTCAAAATGGCCAAGTCAAAGAAAACTGAGAAAGATTTTTGTCTCCCCCACTCCCCTACCAGCTATGGAGTACAGCATGTTGGGAAATGAAAAGGGAAAAGACCAAGGGATGCAGCCTGGGAGGGAAGGTATCACAATTTTAAACTAAAACTAAAAGTATGAGTTGGGTTTAAGATTAGGTCAATAAGACATGATTCATACTGAACAGAAGTTTTCAGGATCTGTCTGCACATCGGGTAGATTTCAACATCTCAGTGTAACTAAGACACGCTTCCATTAGCATCACCAGGATAACCCCATTGAAGCACTTCTGGAGTAAAATGATACGAGTGACTAGCAGTACACTGCTTATAGACTGGGTCCTCCTTTCCTTCCGGTCTCCTTCCTCCCCGCCGCCTTTGAGAAGCTATGTTTTTGTAATCTCTGGAGAAGAGCACGAGATATGAACCCCCCAAGTGTGGAATGGTGGGGAGCAATGGTGGGAATGGGAAGAAATCTCCATCCAAATGCAGCAGCCGGGATCGAGGCTGGTTTATCTTTGTTCTTTAGTAATGAGGAACTGAATTTGGAAGGGGAAAAAAAATTTGTCCGTGAAATATTCCACTTGCAGGTAATTTTTCAGGGAATCCCCTGAGTTATGAAAAGTTCGAGTTTTTTTTAAAAAAAAAAAAGAAAGAAAAAAAGAAAAAAAAGAAAATCAGCCTATTATAATTTTTTTTATGACTGAACTACTATAAATCCACAAGCAACGGTTCAGACACGGTGCTTCTGAAGTGTTTCACCCTCCCCGCCAGGCGCAAGCTGCATCAAGGAGAGGGTGGACTTCCCCACCTCTGCTCAGGCATCAGGAGACAGATGGGGCCACTACTGCTGAGCGCCAGCGGCAGCTGGAACAGGCATCCCGAGGGGGTTGGCAGCAGCAATCACTGGTGAGCCTGCCAGAGGTCCGAGGGGTGAAGGGGTTGGCACTGAAGAAATCCCTGAAAGGGAAAAGCAGACAGTGAGCCAGAGACACCAGCAAGGCAATCTAGTCATCAGTTTTTATAGCACTTATCTCTAAAGTAAAATAATGGTAACTCTTTTATTTTCCTTTTAGGTTTTTGCCATAGGGTGCATGGATTTGCTGGAGAGAGACAGCGAGGGAAAGTGAGAAATCACCCCCAGGCGGGATGGCCAACTCAGCAATTCCTTTTCCTCCATTCTCCTCTCAGGATTTTGGGCATGCATGTACACATAGTTGGTATGATTTTCAAGCTGCAAGATTTGGAAATTGAATTGTGGTCAGCCATAGAGGAGCCTAGTGCCTTAACCACCAGGCCACCCTGTTGGCCTCAATAATTCTTTCTTCATTGAAGAAATTCAGCCAGATTTTTATGCACATTTCTACTATAATCCTCACAAATTCAGTTAAAATAGTAAATCCTAGTATATTTAGGATACAGGTTAAAAAAACCTCTCAAGGTTGGGAAGTTTAAGCAATTTGTCCAAGGTACCATGGTTAGTGAGTGGATACCATGCTTAGATTCCAACCCAGTCCTGTTCAGGGCAGCACTATCCAAGAGAACTTTGGGCTCAGCAATCAAGGAAACTGGACTTTGAACCTTATCCAATTTTAATTAAGTAACCACCTGCATGTGCTCTTATATCTTGCTGCTTTGAGAACTGGTAGCTTTCAAAATTACTAGAAGAAACTTTAAGTGGAGAAAGAAGCACTTCCCAAATTTTGTTTTGGAATTTAATTCCATCTGGTTTTTTCCCCACCTCTTTAATTATCAGAATTACCTGATAGTTTTCCCTCAATGAGCAAATTCTTTAATTTTCAAGATGTTACATAATTTAATATACTCATCACATGGTGAAAAATTACAAAAGACTCCAGGGGTTTTATAGTGAAAACTCTCCCATGCCCTGTCACTCAGCCAGCTGATGACACCATTTCTGGGGGGTCTATCCTTCGAGCAGTATTTTATCCATATATATGAATATAATTTTATAAGAATATGATTACAGGGCCGGCAGGTGGCATGGTGGTTAAGGGCGCTGGATTCCCACATGGCTGACTGTGGTTTGAGTCCTGGACCTGGTGGTTTGCTTTCTCACTTTCTCTCACTCATTCACTCTGTCCTTCTATGGTCAAATTAAAAATAAATAAATAAATAAATAAATAAGCAAATTCCCACTCTTGGACATAGCCTTGGAATTGGAGCTCTAACAAACATGAAACATTGATTCGTTTCTCATATTCTTTTTTTTTTTTTAAAGAGACATTTTTGCTATAGGGTGCACGTACCTGCCAGAAAGACTGAAAGAGAGAGAGAGACAGAAAGTGAGAAATCATCTCCCCAGGGGGATGGCCGTGTTACAATCCCTTCTCCTCCATTTTGCTTTCAGGATCTTGGACAGGCATACACACGAGCCCGGTGTGAGTTTTAAGTGACCAGGATCAGGACTCAAATTGTCGTCAACTATATGGGAGTCCAGTGACATAACCATTACATCATCTGCTGGTCCCTCTCATATTCTTTTGAATGCTGGTTCCATAACTGACTTAGCCACTTCACTACCAATAGCTGTTTTTTTTCTTTTTTTTTTTTTAAAAAGAGATTTTTGGGGACTGGCAGGTGGCGTGGTGGTTAAAGGTGCTGGATTCCCATATGGCTGACCTTGGTGTGAGTCCTTGACCTAGCGGTTTGCTTTCTCACCTCACTCTCTCTCTCTCACTCTGACCCTCTCTGGTCAAATTGAAATAAACAAATAAATAAATAAAGTTAAATAAAATAATTATTAAAAAAAAAGATTTTTGCTATACGGTGTGTGTGCTTACCAGAGAGACAGAGAGAAACAGAGAGACAAAAAGTGAGAAATCACCCTCCAGGGGGATGGCCACGCAGCAATCACTTCTCCGTTATCCTCTTGGGATTTTGGGCATACATGCACACGAACCTGACTTGAGTTTTAAGTTGCCAGGTCTGGGACTCAAACTGCAGTTGATCAAGTGGGAGTCTAGTGACGTAAGGTTATGAGTAAGTAGTCTTGGATATATATCGATGTGCACATAGGCAGACAATTAAGAGGATGAAATCTAGAAGGCAGATAGGTCTTTTAAAATAAATGGAACAGGGGCTACAGGTAATGTGATGGTTAAAGCACTGGACTTCCATATGGTAATCGCAGTTTGAACCGGACCTGGTGGCTTGCTTTTTTACTTTCTCTCTCTTTCTTTCTCTGGTCAAGTTAAAAATAAATAAAGAAAATGAAAATGAAATAAACAATTCTTAAAAAAGAAAAAGTGGAACAAAAGCAGTTATTTGACAGTGCCTGACTGCACTCATATACCACATATATAACCATGTGGATGTTCTCTACATGTACAATTCTTAGGGTAGGAGCCTGTGTTTTCTTTTCAGTAACTGTGCACTCCACAGATATTCACTGTAAATCAAGATAACTCAATACTATACAGGGGCCAGCAGGTGGTGTGGTGGTAAAGACAATGGACTCCCACACATCCAATTCAAGTCTTTGACCTGGCAGCTTGCTTTCTTACTCCACTCCACCCACACATCTGGTGAAGGCATGTGCCCTATGGCAAATGTGTTACAGCTCTTTTAGAATTTGTCTAGCAGGTTTTCTAGTTTTATCAGAAAGTCCCACAAAATTTTTTTAAACTAAAATTAGTTTTTAAAAACTCTTATAAAAAAGATGTACAACAGTTTCATAACAAGTTCTTTCATTGACTAGTCACACTATCACTGCTCTGACAAAGATCAGAGAACTGTCCTTACATACATACATTCCCATGCACAAACCTACTACCTCTACTTCTCAATTTCTCAATCTGTTTTTTTTGGAAAGGTTTTCGCTATAGGGCATGTGCGCTTGCCAGACAGACAGAGAGAGATAGAGACAGAAAGCGAGAAATCACCCCCAGAGGAGATGGTCACACCACAATCCCATCTCCTCCATTCTCCTCTCGTGATCTTGGGCACGCACACGCGCCTGGCGTGAGTTTTAAGTCACCGGGTCCAGGATGCGAACCACGGTTGACTACATGGGAGTCCAGCGACATAGTCATTATGCTAACTGCTGGTTCCCTCAATCTTGTTTTTGAGGGTCATATAACTACTGTAATTTTTAAATGTGAGATGAAACATCTCCTTTTGGTTTTCATGCTTGTTGGGACTTTCAAGTCCCTCTACAAGAAAATTTCAGTTAAAAATGTCAGGATTCTGGCTACAGGACTACTGAAACCCTACTCAAGGTAGCATTACCAAAGTATGCCAGTTCCAGCTTCCTGGAACTGGTGGGAAAAGCCACATAATCTAGCATGTCATTTAGGCCATCATTACAGAGAAGAGAAGGCACACAGACACCAGGCCACAGGAGGGGGTGAAATTAAGAGTAATAACTGACTTCCACATTTTAAAAAAGAAATTTTACCAAGGAACTAACCTGACATCATATTGGCGCTGCTGACAGGCGTACTAGCCCCTGCCATGTTAGAAGAACCCATTCGAGCTTGATCTTTCACAACAGTGTCTAAAGAGAAGAAAGAAAAAAGGTTAGGCTCTCTTTTATTTGAAGGATTAAACTCACAGTCTATGGGCCTTAAAGTAGCTAATTCCATTCCTTACTTATACCCCAGATTATTTCCCAAAGAACGTAAGGCGGCCAACTGCATTCATCGTGAATCACACAAGTAGTACTAACAAAAATATCTGTCAACATGTGGTAAAGGCCAACTCTTATATCAAGTGATAGGAATATGAATTATCCATAGGAAAACTAATTTAACTGGAAGATGGTCTGCTTGGAGTGTAAAGGAAATAATATGGTCTAACATGGTCAAAGTAGTAATGTATTACCAGAGTGAATTAGTTTTAGTAGTTCATAACTTAGCTGGTCAGAGTATGGTGCCAAGTACGCCAAAGCCACAGGCTAGTGCTATGACCACAGACCTCACTCTCCCCAATCTGTCTGCCTGCTTCAGGTACAGAAGACTGGGCAACAGCATAAGTGATTCACTTCAAAACCATCCCACCAATTCTCAAGGAACTATCCATATTTTTTCCTCTTTTTTTTTCTTTTGGAGAGGTTTTTACTATAAGATGCATGCGTCGCCAGAAAGACAGAGAGAGACAGAGAGACAGAAAGCGAGAAATTACCCCCCTGGGGGATGGCCACACCACAGTCCCTTCTCCTCCATTCTCCTCTCAGGATCTTGGGCACACACGCACACGCGCCTGGTGTGAGTTTAAGCCACCGGGTCTGGGACTTGAACCGCGATTGACTACATGCACTCACCAGAGAGACAAAGAGAGACAGAAAGCAAGAAATAACTTCCTGGGGGCTGACTACGCTGCAATCCCTTCTCCTCCATTCTCCTCTCGGGATCTTGGGCATGCTCGCACATGTACCCAGCATGAGTTTAAGCCACCGGGTCCAGTACTCAAACTGTGGTCGACTACATGGGAATCCAGCGACATAGCCATTACGCTAACTGCTGATCTCTTACATATTCTTTCCTTAAAAAAAAAAAAATTATGGGACCAGCAGGTGATGTGGAGATTAAGGCAGCAGGACCCTACATGACCAACTCCAAGTTTCAATCTTGGACCCAGCAGTTTGAAAATCATGCCAGGTGGGACCAGCAGATGGCATAATGGTTACATTGCTGGACTCCATTGTAGTCAATGGTGGTTCAAGTACTAGACCTGGTGGCTTAAAACTCACACTGGGTATGTGTGTGTACGTGCTCAAAATCCCAAGAGGAGAATGGAGAAGGCACTGCAATGTGGGCGCCCCCCCCCCCACCACCAGGGGTGATTTCTTACATTCTGTCTCTGTCTGTCTCTCTGGAGAGCAAGCACACATGCCCAGAATACCAAGTGGAGAGGGGGTTGCTGTGTGACCATTTCCCCTTGGGAGTGATTTCTTACTTTTCCTCTCTCTCTGCCTCTGTCTGGTGAGGACATGTACCCTATAGCAAAAATTTTGAACAAACAAACAAACAAACAAACAAAAACAACATTTTTTTTTTTGCCAGAAGGTGTGTTTGCTTGCTAGAGACAGAGGAAGAAAAAGTGAGAATGAGACAGCACCCTCCATGGGGAATGATCACGTTGCAATCTCTTCTTCATTTCTTCTTTCAGGATCTGGGCATGCACATACATGTGCCCAGCTTCTGGCAAGTTTGTCGTGACACCAGGTCCTGAATATGAACCAATTAGTCCACCATATGAGATTTGGTCACTTTCACCACCAGATCACCAGCTGGCCCACAATCCAATGCTGATACTAATGTCACATTGAGGAAAGGGTGGGTCTAAATAGCATTTTCACAGAGGACAGCAATTAGCCATACTCACCAACCTAAATTAAGGTGTTCATGTGATAGTAAGATTTGAAGCATCACTGGATCTCTCTAATGATTACTACAGACAGACCAGATACAGGGCTGTTTGTTCTAATTCAATCATTCTAGACTAACCATTGAGAAATATAGTAAGAAAGATGTTTATTCAGGAGTGCTCACATACACTGTTAGAGAAGAATCCACCCAACAATTATGCAAGTTAGTTGTCATTACTATCTCCACTGAAGAAACTGAGGCTTAGTGGGCTAATAGAAGCTGGAATTGTAAATCTGTTCTGTAGGACTCAGGGCTCAGAGCTTTTTTTCAGAATACATTCTCTCCCACTTCTATAGTCTGCTGGGCAGGGGTGAAAGGGCCTGCACAGGCTCTGTGGACTGAACAGTTAGACTCACAAAAATAGGGGTGCTCCATCGCCTCTCTCGCAGTGAGTCGTGACTGGTGATCATATCGCAGCAGCTTGTCCAGGAAATCCAAGGCCTCAGGGCTGACAAGGTGCTGGTTTTCACTGTGCACAAAGCGTTCCCATCGCTTACGGGAGTGTCTGCAAGGCCAAAAGGGAGAGTGAGAAATGGGCCACAGGGGCAGAGGAGCCCAGCATATCATTTGTACATTTTCCTTACTGGCCAGGAGCCCAGCCAATAGCAAAGAGGGATCAACACTCAGGAGAGTAGTCTTGTACCACCCTGCCACTGGGGGGATGAAGACGCTAATTGGAGAGACTGGAAATAGCGACATTGCAGAAAAGAAAAATCTAGGTCCTCTCAATTAAAAAAATAATAATTCAGGCTAATTTGCAGGATACAAAAACTCCTGTGCAGCAAAGAGGGCCAGGTGGCTGGGCTAACCAAGCCTCTCCCCCATTCCCACACATGTTTCTGGCAATTCTGCGAGCAAAAGCTTTGCATCAGAAAAGCTCACCCCCTCCTTTAAGGGGGTATAGTGTATTAATATTGTGTCTAGTCACTACTGTCAGTCAGTTACTTACATAGTATTCTTGAATATGTTTTTCCTTTTTAAATTTCTCTTGGAGAGAATTTTGTCATTCAAAGAGGTAAGCTAAATTAAGAGAGATTTTTATATTTGATTCAACTTGTAACTCTTCTATTAGAACCTATATTTCATTAATTTCACAGGCATCTTCTGTCTTTAACCTCCATGCTCAGACTCCTGTAAATGAATCTAGGTCAACACCCTTTAACCCAATGGTTTTATCACAAGCCTATTCAATGCAGCTGGTGCAGCACTACACCACTGACATCTTAGCACTGGCACCACAGAGGTCACTATTGTGAGGATCCAAGGTGATAGTTCATACCCAAATTGCTTAGGTCACAAATGCACGAATTTTGTTTTATAACTCACCTGCCCAAGATATCATTGAAACGTGGATCTAATTCAATGTTGTATTTGTCAATATAGTCATATAAATCTTCTGTCCCCAGAACCTTGGCTATCCTCACCAACTAGTATTGAAGAGAGACAAAAATCCACAAACATGATTAAATCAATAAACCGATCATGACTGAATTAACAGAAAGGGGTACAATGCCTACAGGTATGAATGTTACCTCGTAACAGTTTATAGTTCAAATTTCTGCAAAGGAAGGAGTGGAATTCCATATAAAGTTTTCTAATCTATATAATGCTCAAGTGTTAGAAAAAGCAAACCACTTTATAACCTGGTTCCTTCCCCCCTTGAAATGTCTCTGTAGTGATGTTTCACTTTTCTTCCCTCAAAACCCAGTAAAGATGTCACTTCTTTTGGGAAGCTCCTCTTGTACACTTAAGACTATTCACTGCTACTGTCTTTGGTGTCTTGACATACTTCTAGTCTGACAGTTATGACTGTAATTTATTTCCTTGTGTATATCATTCTTTTACAAGAAAGATTATGAACTATTTAAGAGAAAAAAAAATTTATTTTTTGGTACTCCCCAGTCCTGAAGGTCCTGATAAAGAGTTGCTATCTTTGAATTCAAATGGTTTTGATTCCTTTATTATGGCCATTGTGGGGACAGCAGGTGACGTGGTGGTTAAGGTGTAGGACTCCCACATAGCTGGCTGTGGTTTGAGTCCAGACCTAGGGGCTTGCTTTCTTACCACCTGAGGGACCAGCAGATGGCATAATGGTTACATTGCTGAACTCCCACATAGCCAACTATGGTTCAAGTCCCGAACCTAGTGACTTAAAACTCATGCCGGGTGTGCGTGCATGTGCATGCCAAAAATCCCAAGAGGAGACTGGAGGAAAAGCGATCGCAGTGTGGCCATCCCCCCTGTCAGGTGATTTCTTACTTTCTATCTGTCTCTGTCTCTCTGGCAAGCATACACACCCAATGGCAAAAATGTCTCTTAAAAATATACAAAACACCATCTGTATGTCTATGGCCATACATCATCAACTCGATCCACATAAACAGTCAAGAAATAATATAAAAAGTATAAACCAAGGGAACCAGCAGTTAGCGTAATGGCTATGTTGCTGGACTCCCACGTAGTCGACCGCGGTTCGCGTCCTGGACCTGGTGGCTTAAAACTCACGCCAGGCGCGTGTGCAGGCGTGCCCAAGATCCCGAGAGGAGAATGGATTGCGGCATGACCATCCCCCCTGGGGGGTGATTTCTCGCTTTCTGTCTCTATGTCTCTGTCTGGCGAGCGCACGCGCCCTATAGCGAAAATCTCTCCAAAAAAAAAAAAAAAAAAAAAGTATAAACCAACATATTAGGAAAAAAACACTCTTAATGCTAATGAAAGCTCATGTCAGGAGATTTGAAGATAAAGTCCTATTTTTTAACCTGGATTGGAGTTATATAGTTCAGTTCAACAGTATCCTTCGAACTGTACATGTTTTATAAAATATTTTATAGGTATATTTCACAATAAAACAAACTAAGCAAACTAGAAGACCCAGGTTTGGGGAGGTCAAAAGGTCGATTTCAAAGGCTAAACTGGAAGCTCCCCAAACACCAATCTGAAGATCAATGTCAGATTGACTGAACAGTGGACTGAAAATTATTCCCTGCCATTAGATTTTGACTACTAGGTCTTAGGTTGGAAACTGGGCACCTTTATTTGAACAAGACCTACAGGAGTTTCTACTAAGTAGGCACATATGGCCATCACTGCGTTCAACCAATAAGTTCCTTTATAGGAAAAACATGTATCACCTGATCATAATTGTCATGTCCATGGAAAAATGGCTCCTTCCGGAAGATCATACTTGCTAGCATACAACCCAAACTCCACATATCCAAACTATAATCATACATCTGCATTAAAGAAAACACATCGTTATCACACATAAATCCTGAGGTTTGTCATTTTAAAATAAAACTGCTTTTTATTATATTTATACATATACACATATAAATAAATATTAGGTCATTGGGAAAGTCATGATGTACTTTTCTGTGTTTTTTCTATGTAAAAATATATCATGACTTCCCCAACAACCCAATAAAATCACTCCATTGATTCAAAGCGAAAACATTAATAACATCTTTATGTATCTCCTTTTGGTTATTTCTTCTATGCATTCTCTTGCTCATTTGAAAAACAATCTATACATACTATTTTGTATGACTTTTTCAAAAGGAAAATTTCCAAATTATTTGTCTATGGAAGCCTTTTAATGTATTATCATTAATGTTTTGTTACATGACTATTAAAATATTTTTAATTTTTAATTTCTCCTATAAGAAGACAATGTTTAAAGCCTGGATCCAGAGGCTAAAAACCATGCCAGGTTTGTGTGCATCCAAAATCTGAAGAGGAGAATGGAGGGGAAGGGATTGCAGTGTGGCTATCCCCACAAGGGGAGTTCTTTCTCAACCCCAGTCCTCCCACCACCACCCTGGCAAGTGCATGCACCCTATAGCAAAAACAAACAAAAAAAGGATTGGGTTGTCGGAAAAGTCCTGATACGTTTTTGCATAGAAAAACAAGTCATGGGGACCAGCAGATGTAATGGTTAAGTCACTGGACTCTCATGTATTCGACCACTGTTTGAGTCCCGGACCCAGGGACTTACAACTCACACTGGGCACATGAACATATGTACCTAAGATCGCAAGAAGAGAACAGAGAATGGGTTGTGGCATGGTCATTCCCCCAGGGGGTGATTTCTCTCTTTCTGTCTGTCTCTCCAGCAAGCACACAAGCCCTAAAGCAAAAAAAAAAAAATCTTTGAAAAAAAAAAAAAAAAAAAAAAAAAAAAAAAAAAAACCAAACAAACAAAAAAAACACAAAAAAACACAAAAAACAAAAAAACCCACATGACTTGTCTGACAACCCAGTTTTTTAAAATTTGCCAGGTGCATGTGTGCTCAACAGAGAGAGAGGGAGACGAAGAAGGCACCCTCTCAATGGGGTGTGGTCACAGCACCGTTTTCCTCCATTTCTCTGCAATCAGGATTTTGGACACATACATACTTGGCCTGTTTTTCAAGCTTTCAGGGCTGAAATCTGAACCATATGCTTGCCAGGTGGGATCCAGCTCCCTTAACCACAAGGTCATGGGCTCAGCCAGTAAAGAAGATTTTTTTGCAGGGCTGACCCTACCATGCAGTGGTTAAGTGCAGTGTATAGTCAGATCTCTCACTGACATCAGCAACTTGGTTCCCAGCCCTGGCAGCTTGATACCTGGAGCCAGGTGCCATGTATCCCAAATACTGATGAGATGAAGAAAAAGGATTAAGGTGTGACAATACCCCACTTTGGAATGCTCTCATTCTTTTCTTGGGAGAGCTCACGTACCCCTTGACAATAAAAACAAACGAAATTAACCAAAAACAAGGAAGACTATTTTATGCATAAAATGTTCTTTGAATTCAGGAGTAGAACCTTAAGATCCCAGAAAAGGGGGCCAGCAGTTGGTGTCACGGTTAAGTCACTGGACTCCCACATGGTGACAGTAGTTAAGAGTCTAAGACCCAATGACCTGAAACTCATGGCAGGTGCATGTGCATGTGAACCCAAGATTCCAGCAGAAGAATAGAGAAGGGATTGTGGCATGGTCATATCCCCTGGGGGTGATTTCTCAATTTTTCTCTCTCTGTCTCTCTGAAAAGAATACACACCCTAAGGCAAAAACCTTTACCAAGAACCCCCCCAGAAAGGAATTTCGAAGATGAAGGTTCTGAAATTTAAGGCATCTGACAATCCTCGAAAAAGGTATAAGAGGGTATTAAAAGAGGGGAACCAGCAGTTAGCATAATGGCTATGTCACTGGACTCCCATGTAGTTGACCACGGTTCACGTCCCGGACCCGGTGGCTTAAAACTCACGCTGGGCGAGTGTGTGCGTGTCCAAGATCCTGAGAGGAGAATGGAGGAGAAGGGATTGTGGCGTGACCATCCCCCCGGGGGGTGATTTCTCGCTTTCTGTCTCAATGTCTGTCTCTGTCTGTCTGGCGAGCGCACGTGCCCTGTAGCTAAAACCTCTCAAAAAAAAAAAAAAAAGGGTATTAAAAGGGTATGAGAGGTACTCCAAAGAATTTTATTTTAATTTTTTGATAGATGGTCTATGCCTTTACCAAAGAGAGACTGAGACAGAAAGAGAAGAAAGGCCTCCCATGGGGAGCAGTCATGCTTTGATCCCTTCTCTTTCATCCCAACCTTCTTTTAGAATTTTGGGCATGCATGCACACATGCCCAGTGTGTTCTCAAGCTTTTAGAACCACGCAAACTGTATGCTCAGCCAGGTGCTATCAGCCTGCATTAACCACCAGGTCACATAGTTGGTCCAAAGACTTTTATATTTATTTATTTAAAAAATAATTTAAAACTTAATTTTATTTATTCATTCATTTATTTTAATTTGACCAGAGAGAGAGAGAGAGAGACAGAGAAAGTGAGAAAGCAAGCCTCCAGGTTTAGGACCTGAATTGTCATCAGCCATGTGAGTGTGTCCAGCACCTTAACCACCACGCCACCTGCTGGTCCCCAAGTCCAAGGATTTTTAAAACACTTGGAAATTCCATTATTTTTAAGACAGATTTTGCTTTAGTGTACGTGTGCTCGCTGGAGACAGAAAGACAAAAAGTGAGAAATCACCCCCCAGGGAGATGTCCATGACACGATCCCTTCTCCTCGATTCTCCTCTTGGGATTCTGGGCATGCACACACATGTGCCTGGTGTGAGTTTTAAGCCACCAGGTTAGGGACCTGAACTGTGGTCAACTACATGGGAGTCCAGAGACATAACTACACCACCTGCTGGTCCCAACCCTGACACTGCTGGCAACTCCTGTCTTTTTACCATTTTTGTGTGGAGTTTTTTACATTTAGTATGTAATTAAGCAGTGACAGTCATGTCACTCACTGCTGAAGACCCTTCATTGACTATACTGCCACAAGAAAACATCTGAGACTATTAATCTTAAGAGTATGTTAAACCTAGTTTAAAATTACTAAACTAGTTCTAGAATTTCTGACTAGAAACAGTGTCTTGGGGGACAGCCAGTGTTGTGGTGGTAGGGCAGCTGGCTTCCATGTGGCCAACAGAGTGGTTTGGGCCTGGACCTGGAGGCACATACTGGGGCACATGTATGTATGTGCCCAGAATTCTGATGGAGGGAGAAAAAGAGAAGGAATTGTGGCATGACCAGTTCCTGTAAGGGGAGCTTTCTCAATTTTTCTGTTTCTGTCCAGAGTATATGTGCCCTCTGGCAAATTATTAAAACAAAAGAGGAAAAGTATCTTGAGTGTATTTTTTCTCATTAGGATCAAATGTATACCTATTCATATTTTACTAACATTTCTGCAATAAAAACATTAACTTAGGCTAAGTGAACTGAATGATTTACATTTCACATTTCATATAAAAAAGGCAAGCTTGGAACCAGCAATTGGTGCAATGACTATGTTGCTGGACTCCTATGTAGTCAACCGCAGTTTGAGTCCCTGACCCAGTGGCTTAAATTGACTCTGGGCTTGTGTGTGAGTGTGTCCAAGATCCTGAGAAGAGAATGGAGGAGAAGGGATTGCGGCATGGTCATCCTCCCTGGGGGTTGATTTCTCGCTTTCTCTCTCTTTCTGTCTGTCTCTGTCTTTCTGGTAAGCGTACAGCACGTAAAAAAAAAAACCTAAAAAAAAAAAAAAAAAAAAAAAAAAAAAGGCAAGCTGTGGTAGTCTAGCAGTAACACAATGCTCTGTGATGCTGAGGTCACATGGAAAGGTTCTGGGTTCACACCCTGAGGTCTCACATGTATGTGTACCTGTGACCTAAGCTGGTTGAGGCTAGGGGCAGGGTAGCCTGAAGGCTCTGTTGGAGGTATCTGTCTCTCTCGTCTCCCTCTCTCATGGAAGAAGAAGAAGAAGAAGAAGAAGAAGAAGAAGAAGAAGAAGAAGAAAGGATAGCTATATATAGAGTTATGGATGTGCTTAAACAGTCTATTCAACAGTACAAAGTGCCACTTTCCACAAATTATGTGCAAAATAAACATAGGACTGAAATTTTATGTGCCCTTCTCTTCTCACCTGATAGTCTACAAGTAGCTCAGGACCTTTGAAGTATCGGGAGGCAACTCGAACATTGTATTCTTGGCCCGGATGGTAAAACTCAGCCAAACCCCAGTCTATTAGCCGTAGCTGAAAGAAAAACAAGACAGAACAAAACAAATCACGAGCAATTTTATCTTCTTCTGAGTGATATCCATTTCTCTATTAAAATACTCTAAAATAAACACTAGTCATGTCACTCACTGTTGAAAACCCTTCACTGACTATTCAGCTTTTAGGATAGCAATCAAACTTCAAAAGTTTATTTACTTCTGACAAAGAAAGACAGAGGTGAGGGGAAAGAAGCCCAATAAGGCCTCCATGTGCCACTACTCAGCTGATCTGGATTATGGCTATACATGCACTTGGCATGCTCAGGGAGGCAGGTCCTAAAAAGAGAATCCAGGACTTTTCCAATGTGTATGTTTCATTATCACTGAACCACTATCTGGCATGAAAAACCAAGCGTCTTAGCTTGACAATATAGCTTTTCCCATAATCGAGTTCCTAAAAAGATACAATTTTGTGATTTTGCAAATGTTTTAACTGCTCATTTGACTACAATGTCCCTGCTATCCAACTTGTATTCCTACTGGTAAAATATTCATATCTTTTGGGATACTGAGGTTAGTTCCTCAATGAAGTCTTTTCTAATCATCCAAGTAGAACTTATCATTTCCTTCTGCCATCTGAACCTTAAATACATTTAAGAGAACCTATAACTCTTTATTACATGTTTGTTCATTACAGGGCACATGCACCCTTAGGGGGATTAAGCAGGCAAGAGAGAGGCAGAGAGAAAGTGAGAAAGCAGCCCCCTGGTGAGTGGCCATGTCACAATCCCATCTCCTCCATTCCCTTCTTTGGATATTGGGCACTCACACACTTGTGCCTGGCATGCTCCTCATGCCACCAGGTCTGGTGTTCGAACTGCACAGTTGGCCATGTGGGATACAGCTGGCTAAACCTTCATGTCACCTGCTGGCCCCCATGTTTGTTTTTTACCTTTCTTTTTCAATGTGGACTATAATCTCCTTAAGGTTATATTAACTGTTTACTCACCTTTGTAATTTTGAGAATTCCATATAATGCCCAGATTCAGAAGAAAAATGAGTAAATACTTGAATGAATAGGAAGGCCACTGTAGCACAGTGGTTAAAGGAACCAGAATCCACATGGTGACTGTGGCTCAAATTCTAGCCCTAGGTAGGTGGCTTGAAAAACACACTGGGTACATATACAAGAGTGTCCCAAATCCTGAGAGGAAGGAGAAATAGGGGAGGAAGAAGGACTGTGGTGTGACCACGCCTCACAGAGGGATATTTTCTCTCTCTCACTCTCTCTGGAGAGTGCATGCATCCTCTGGCAATTGAAAATAAAAATAATAAGAAGTATTCTTAGGAAGATGATAAGCTTTTTATTTTTGAGAGGTTTTTGCTATAGAGCGTGTGCGCTTGCCAGGAGGCGAGAAATCACCCCCTGGGGGGATGGCCACACTGCAATCCCTGCTTCTCCATTTTCCTCTCAGGATCTTGGGCACACATGCACATGTGCCTGGAGTGAGTTTAAGCCACCGGGTCCGGGACTCGAACCATGGTTGGCTACATTGAAGTCCCGTGCTGTAGCCATTCTGCCAACAGCTGGTCTCCAAGATGAATAGCCTTTAAAATGTTAATTTAATTCATGATTCATTGAGCAACTAGTCAGAAAGCGCCTAATAGGTTCTGGGGACACTGTGACAGAAGAGGTTTGAAAAAGGGCTGTTGGGACCAGCAGTTAGCGTAATGGCTATGTCGCTGGACTCCCATGTAGTCGACTGCGGTTCGAGTCCTGGACCTGGTGGCTTAAACTCATGCCGGGCGCATGTGCGTGCGTGCCCAAGATCCGAAGAGGAGAATGGAGAAGGGATTGCGGCGTGGCCATCCCCTCTGGGGGGTGATTTCTCGCTTTCTATCTCTCTGTCTTTCTGTCTGACTGGCGAGAGCACGCGCCCTATAGCAAAAAAACCTCTAAAAAAAAAAAAAAAAGAAGGGCTGTTTACCTTATCATATAAATCATATAAATAAATAAGACTTGTCAGTCTGTCACATTACCTTTCTGTGCTCATGATCAATCATGACATTATGGGGTTTCACATCTCTGTGCATAATTCCCATGCTGTGACAATAATCCAGGGCCTATGGGAATAGCAGATAATGGAAAGAGTTAACTTGCATAAGAGAGATATTTTACAGTTAAAGTCCCATACTTTCCCTTCCATTTACCTTTTCCTTGTAGCCTCAAACACCTCTGAAAGCCAGACTTAATTAAGATTCCATAGTCAGGCAAACTCAGGTCTCTGAGTATCAAGTTGCTATATTTTTTTCCAGACAGGTTCTTGCTATGTCCCAATCCTCCTGCCTCAGCGTTCTAGCTGTCAACCATTGTTTGCTACCTGGGTTGAACCGAAGTTCTGTTCCTGACATAGCTGTTTCAACATCCTTTCTGTTCAAAATGACCCCAAGTGCACACCAATCATATCACTTCCAATTTCTCTTATTCAAATCCTTGGTTATATCCACACACACAGGCCCCTTGAAAAAAAGAAAACTGGCCTGTACTACAAGTATCTTATTTGAAAAACAGTATAATTCTTTAGAAGCTAAAAGTATACAACAGAGGGCAAACCAATACTATACAGACCAATCTGGCCTACTGGCTGCTTTTGTGAATAATGTTTTATTGGAACCCAGGCAGGGCTATTAGTTTGTATCCTGTCTGTGGCTACTTTCATGCCACAAAAGCAGAATTTTATATAGTGTGACAAAGGAGGCCAGCAGGTGGCGTGGTGGTTAAGGGGCTGGACTTCTACATGGCCGTCTATGATTCAAGTCTAAGATCTGGCAGCTTGCTTTCTCACCCCACAACTCTGGTGAACTAAAACAACAAAAATAACAAATAAGATTAAATAATTCTTTTTTAAAAAAGCAGCGAGACAAAGACCCCACAGCCCACAAAGCCTAACTTATTTACGGTTCAGCCTTTTAAAAAAGTTTGCCAACTTTTGATGTAGGTCATCAAATCCAATTTAAACAGTTCCCAAACCTCAAACTAGAATGAACTGACTGGTATAACCTTAGGGGTTTGTTAATCCCAGTCTTTCAGTCACTGGCCAACTTCTTGTCCTTCCTGAAGGGCAATTTGGATTCTTAAGGTTCCCAGTCATAGGTAAGCATATCCCTAACTTTCTGAAGCTCTGCTTGCCATAAGACTGCATTAGCCAATGGGAAGCTCAATTATCTCTGCTCATACAACCTCTCCAGAGAACTTCTACAGCTCAAACAGGCAGCTTTATGTCAATTCTTATTTTGAAAGAAAGCTTAGCCAAATCTTAGCAATTCTCTTATCTTACTTTGACTATTAGAAGCAAGTTATCTGGTAATCCTGTTTTAGAAATCAAAGTCCACTCTAAATCATCATTCCTTAAGTATAGATTTACACATTTCTTAGGACAATGACCCTGGGAGGGTGGGGTTAAAGTTTACTATTTTACTAGTTGAATCTTAAGTGAAATAAAGCATAGCAGAATCCAGTAGCATGCACATCAGAAGTTGTTTTCCCAAGTTTTTACAACTGAATTTTATGTAGGGGCACAATGGCGGTTACAAATATTTGTTAGGGGTCAATTCATACTCTCATCCAAATACCTTTCTCAAACTATTCTAAATTACACTCTTACTAGACCCTATTCCATAACCTTACATTATTAGAAAAAAGTTCTGATACTATTAACTTATTAAACACTTAACATTCAGAGGCCCTGTCTTTCAACATATTGTACAATGTTAGTTAATTCGCTGGCTTTGCTACCATCAAATGACTATTTAATGAAAGGAAAACCAATTTAAAGACACACAGTTTCCGAAGCTGCCTTACCTTCAGAATCTCATACATATAAAATCGAATATCATAGTCTGTTAACGTCTGGTACAATTGCTGTTAAAGACAAATGTAACATTTGAGCCATGAAATAATACTGATAGAAAGGCAATTTCTCATTTCATTTGTCATAATTTAGGACAACACTTGGTTCATTTGCCAGTGTTCCAAGATTTGTATGTTACTTACTTATTACTTCTCTAATATATCATTACCTTTAATGATATATCTGGGTTGTCAAATCTATATGTAAACACGAACAATTACTTAAACTTATATTTCTGATGCTATAATCCACTACTTGGAAAAGTAGAAATACATACAAATACACACACACACAGACACAAAATATGCTCTGCTACACATTCACAATTTTTAGTGTGCTTTTCATTGACCTTTAGACCGTCTCAGAATACGCATTTCGGCAAATAGCCAGATTCCTTAGTAGGAAACTAACCCACCTTTGGCTTACATTTTTGGCACTGCAGATCACCAGTGGGTATGCAGGTGACATACTAAATCTGAGCTAATTTAATAGAACTATTCCTATCCCAATTTGAAAATAAATGCTATATACAATGCTGTGCATCCTTTCCAGTTTCCAAAGAGTTGCAGAATTTTTTTTACATGTACATATCTTGATATGGTTAGCGGTGCCCTCCTGAGTTTCTCGAAAGTATCCTGCTGATTCTCAAACAGTTCCTTTTTCTTTCTCCCTCCTCTCACCAAAATAATTCACTCATTTATTAATATGTAACATTCCTGATATTAAACTGATTTACAAAATGTACTCCAAGACAGTGCCTACACTTTTCTATTATGCTAGAATTAACTGTCTGAAATAAGTAGGCCACTGGATGGGCTAAAGTTCAGAGATATCTGTTGTAGAGTTTTCTTATAGCACAATTTGACAATATTCTACCCCATTATAAGAATCTATAGTCCAAAGTTTCTGAGGATTCCTAAGTAATAAGCAGTTCCTACTTTCACACAGGGACTTCACAAAGTTTATGGAGTGGGGCCATCAGATGGCTTGGTGATTGAGGTGCTGGACCCCCACATGGCCAAATGTCGTTCAAGTCCCAGACCCCAACGGCTTGAAACTCATGCTGGGTGCATGTGAGTCATGCCCAAAATCCTGAGAGAAGAATAGAGGAGGAGAGATTGCAGCGTGGCCATCCCCCATGGCGAGTGAGTGCATGGACCTTATGGCAAAAATCTCTCTTAAAAAAAAAAGAAAGTTCATGAAATAATGGAATTAAAGTACTCATTTATTTTGGTTATTTTTAAAGTTTGTTAAGTCCATGGATAGGTTTGATCATAATATAAATTTCCCATGAGGTATTTTTTTAATTAAAAAAAAACCTTATTTATTTATTCATTCTGTTTTGTTTGTTTTAATTTAACAAAAGAGAGAAAAATGTAAGAAAGCAAGCTACCAAGTCAGGGACTCAACAATCATGGTCAGTCATGTGAGAGTATCCAGCACCTCAACCATCATGTCACCTGCTAGTCCCCTCCTTGAGCTTTTTGAAGACTCCTCCTATACACATGGCATGTTCCTTGTTGAACAGTTTTTTTTTTTTGAGAGATTTTTACTATAGGGCGCGTGCGCTCGCCAGACAGACAGAGAGAGACATTAGAGACAGAAAGCGAGAAATCACCCCCAAGGGGGGATGGTCACGCCGCAATCCCTTCTCCTCCATTCTCCTCTCGGGATCTTGGGCACGCATGCACATGTGCCCGGCGTGAGTTTTAAGCCACCAGGTCCGGGACGCGAACTGCGGTCGACTACGTGGGAGTCCAGCGACATAGCCATTACGCTAACTGCTGGTTCCCTTGAACAGTTGTTTTAAAGTGAATTGCCATGAGGCCATATCCTGAGTGAACATGTGTTATCACCTTCATTCGGTAGGATGTCAGCAGAAACTGTCAAATGAGTGGTAAAGGTGGTGAGAAGTAAATACACTGATTATTAAAAAAAAAAAAAAAAAAAAAAAAAAAAGCACTAAACAAAGAGGGCAAAAATACCAATATGTGGAAAGCAGGTACTGCTTGTCCAAGAGATTCTCTATGCTAAAATTTAGCACTGCAAGGATGAAGAGCTCTTTTGAAAGGGTCAGTTATATATTATACCTTGAAATCTGTGTTGTTTACGTGTTCAAAAACCAAGGCGGGAGTTCGTGACTAGGGGAAAGAAAAAGAAAACACACATCAGCAAAAGCTCTGGCAATTTTAGTGGGCACAATGTCTGTAGATGCTGTATGGTGAATTTGGCAGTCCTTGCCTCAGTATTAAGAAACCCCCCTATTGCTACAAGCCCTCCCCATTCTGATCACCACCACACTTAAGTCACTTTTGGGGTGGATTTCAAACAGAAGACATGGAGCTGAAGTCTCACCAGGCTCTAGGCAGCCCGACAATGCGCCCATCGCCCATCGGCATCGGACCTGAGTTTGCAAAATGGATTAACACATTTCAGTTTCCAGTGCTATCAGTCTCTTAGCCTAGAATAAGAAGAAATAGTCTGTGGGTGGAGGTCCCTTTGAAAGACCCAAGCTAGTTAAATGGTATATCTGAACCAGCACTTTTAAAGCAGGACTTAATGGAGAGGGTAGGGGGAACAGAAAGGTCAGTTGTCCTCTGGGTCAAACACCACAGCCCTGGTGGGCCTTGCTAACGCCTATCATACTTACCACAGGGTCTTTTACAATATCTGCCAGTGTAATGATGTTGGGACCTCCTCTCAAATTTTCCAAAATCTTTATTTCACGCTTAATTTTCTTCTTTTTTACTGGCTGAAAAATCAGTGGAAAAATAATGAGTATTTCAAGAGGTAGTATAAAGCATAAGTGGCTTACTTATGAGTTCCCTGAAACTAGGCTATACATCAGATTTCTTTCTCAATTCCCTTCTCTTAGCTCTGTGCCATGCACTCTGCAAGTACTTCTAAGAATTGCACTTAAAAAAGATTTCTGGGCCAGATGGTGGTATGGTGGTGAAGGCAGCTGGATCCCACAGAGCCAACTGTGTAGTTCTAGTCCAGTACCTGATGGCATGAAAAACACACTGGGTGTACATGTGCACATACTCAAAATCCTGAGAGACTGACTGGAGAAGGGACTTCTGTGTGGCCATCCCTCATTGGAGATGATTTATTATCCCCCACGCCCTGTAAGTAAACATACTCTGTAACAGTAACAAAAAAGATTTCCATCCCCAAGACCATACCTCTACAGAATTAGCATTTATTTCAATCTTGCTCTTACATATTAACAGTTTAAAACCTTACAAATAACAATCTAAATGTCTAATAATCCTAAAATATATCTTAAAAAACTTTTTATCAATTATTATGAAACACAAATCTTTTCTATTTTAAGTCTAGAAATACCCTACAGTGATGAAGGAAATCAGGGTCAACAGCAAGGATTGCCAAACCATCTCTGTGCAGCATAACCTTGTACGTAAAGTATGACCCTTAGAACCAGACCACCTAAAAGCAAATCCTGTGGAGAGTGGCTAATTTAAGCAAATAAACAACATGAATCTTCCTTTAAACAGATACTGTTCTGTAGTTTCAGGTAGGGCTATTATATTTGCATGTAAATTGCTTTCATTGCCCTGCAAATGACAGCTCATGGAACCCTGTTTCTGCCTGTGTCTTAAGGTCACCATGTTTGCTCAGATTGGCCACTCGCCACAGAATCCTACTTTCATTACAGGCTAGCTAGGTACCTGGGGGCCAATTACATAATCTTTTTTTTTTTTTTAAGAGGTTTTTGCCTTAGGGGATATGTGCTCACCAGAGAGAGAGAGAGAGAGACAGAGACAGTGAGAGGCAAAGTGAGAAATCGCCCCAAGAGGGATGGCCACACTGCAATCCCTTTTCCTCCACTCTCCTCCTGGGATCCCAGTCATGCATGCACATGTGTTCGGCATGATTTTAAAGCCATTGGGTCTAGGACTTGAACTGCGGTCAGCCATGTGGGAGTCCAATGACATAGCTGCTACTCTATCTGCTGGCCCCCACAATCTAACAAGCCTTTCATCAAGAAATGAAGAACAAGAGTACCTATCACATAAGATTGCTGTAATAATCAAATGAGGTATTATAAAATAATTCAGAATATAGTTGCTACATAGCATAGAACACTTGTCTAGCCACCTTAACTCTTAACAGTATCATGAATGAAACCTTCTATTACAAAAAGACTACTCTGCGGTTTCTAGTTTTCTAGTATCTTTACATTCCTTTGTCTCACACATCCTTTCTACATCTGTTCTGGTATAGAAATTGTTTTAATTTTTCTGAGGAAGGCTATCATCCAAATTCACCTCCTTTACAAAACCTTACTTCTGAATAGTCGAAAACACTGCTGGTTAAAAAGAAATACATATAATACAAGCCACATTATGTGTACTCTTTTTAAAAGGTCTTTGTCACAGGGCATGTGCACTTGCTAAACAGAGAGAGGGAATGTGAATAATCCCCTCCCCCCCAGGGCATGGCCATGTCAGTCTCTCCTCCTCCATTCTTCTCTTCGAATTTTGGGCATGCATGCATGCACACATGCCTGGTGTGATTTCTAAGGCACCAGGTCCAGGTTCTCCACATGGAGGTCTGGTGCCTTAACCACCATACTAAACCACTGGCCCCAAATATGTATAATTTTAAAATTTCTTTCTTTCTTCCTTTATGAGAGAGAAATAGAGGGATCGTTGACAAGTCTAATCACTCCAGGATTCTCTTCCCAGTCTCGTACTTAACCAAAATCACAGATGCACCTGGGCATGTTTAGGTCAACCTGAGATCCAAATTCATCTCCCATATGGTTCCAGCACTGTGAAGCAGCATCATATCACCTATGCCACCCAATGTAGAAGTTTAAATACTCTATAACCACATTAAAAAAGAAAAGTTGAAATTAATACTTTTTAACAGACCCAAAATCTTATCACTTCAACAGACAGCTCAATATAAAAATTCTTAATGATCCATATCATACCTTCTCTTTGATACTAGCCCTTTGCAACTCGTGTATTTCTATCTTACATGTCTCAATGCAGTCCAGTCACATCTAGAACGTTTAGTAGCCACTCAGGTCTGCTGAACTAACTGCAGATCTTTTCTAGGGTACCTGACATCTTTTGACTGTTGACATGAAGACAATTCTTTTTTTCTTGAGAGAGATTGATTTTTGCTATAGGGCATGTGTGCTTGCCAAAAGAGACAAGAGACAGACAGAGACAGAAAGGGAGAGACCACTACCCCAGAGGGGATGGCAACACTGCAAACCCTTCTCCTCCATTTTCCTTTGGGGGTCTGGGGAATGCACGGACATGCGCCTGGCATGAGGTTTAAGCCGCTGGGTCCAGGACTTGAACTGCAGTTGACTATGTGGGAGGCCAGCGATGTAACCATTACACCATCTGCTGGTCCCCATCTTAAGAATCCCCATGATAGGGACCAGCATTTGGCACAATGGCTAGTTTGCTGGACTCCCATGTAGCCGACCGCAGTTCGAGTCCCGGACCCGGCGGCTTACTCACACCCGGGGTGTGTGTGTGTGTGTGTGTGCCCAAGATCCCAAGAGGAGCACGGAGGGGAAGGGACTGTGGTATGGCTATCCCCCCTAGGGGATGATTTCTCGCTTTCTGTCTCTTTGTCTGTCTGGCTAGCGCACACACCCTATAGCAAAAAAAAATAAATAATCACCTGCATTTTTTAAATATCCAGACTCAAAGAACCCACTTAGACTTACTAAATCAGAATCTCAGATTAATGACCCAGGTCTAGGGGACCTACTAAAATTTTACAAACTTAAAAAAAGGAATTATTTATTTTATTTATTATTATTTTTAAATTATATATTTAAATTTTATTTATTATTATTTTTAAAAATTTGACCAGAGAGAGAGAAAGCGAGAAAGCAACCCACCAGGTCTGGGACTCAAACTATGGTCAGCCATGTGGGATTCAGTGCCTCAACTACCACACTACCTGCTGGCTCCTATTACTATTGTTTTTATTTTGACCAGAGAGAGAGAGAAAGGAAAAGTGAGAAAGTAAACTGCCAGGTCTGGGAATCAAAATGTGGTTGACCATGTAGGAGTTCAGTGCCTTAACTATTAAGCCACCTAACAGCCCTAATTTTATAAGCTCTTAATCCTCTCTGTTTTTGTAATTGCCGGAGGGCATATGTACTAGCCAGAGAAAAGTCAGGGTTGAGGGTAGAGAGTAAACTCTACCACCCTCACATGGGACATAGCCAATTCTGCAATCCTTTTTCCTCCATTTCTCAAACATGTTGAGATTCTGGACACACATGCACATATTCCCGAAATGTTTTTCACGCTGCTGGGCCTGGGACTCAAACCATGCAGTTGGCCTTAAGGAATCTAGCCCTCTTAATCTATGGGCTGACTAAATACATCATTCAGTAGAAATCAAGTAGGTTCTGGAAACAGTCAGTCCTTAAAAGTTGGTCTTGGGGCCAGCCTGTGGTCAGGTGGTTAAAGTGGCTGGGTCTCACATGGTCAACTGCATGGTTTAAGTCCTGGACCCAGTGGCTTGAGAAATATGTCAGATGACTGTGCATACAAGCATTCCGCCAGAAGGGAGAGAGCATTGTGCTTTCTCTTTTCCCTCTCTCTTTGATGAGCACATATAAACCCAGCACAAACAAACAAAAAAGAATATATGGGCCCAATGCAAAGTAGACATCTAATAAAGGAAACTTAAAAAAAAATTTTTTTTAATCTGCCAGTGTGCACATGCGCTTGCCAAAGAAAAGATGGAGAAATCAATCCTCATCAAGGTATAGTCTTGCCATAATCCTTTTTCCATCATTTCTCTCCATCCTGTCAGGATTTTGGGCATGCACACACATGTGCCTGGCATGATTTTCAAGCCTCTAAGACCTCCTTGAACCATGCATCTGGCCATGTGGGATCTGGCTTTCTTAACCATCAGTCTAGGCTGGAAACGGTTTTATTAATACTAACTTCTACATAGTCTATATTCAATTCAATCCATGGCCTCTTACACTTGCTTCTGTTAGGACTGGTTTGTGAAACTAAGTGTTGAGAAGTTTTGTTTTGTTGCCATGGACATGTGCTTGCAGGAGAAAGGACTGTGAGGTAGGGGCTGGGGGAGGGAGTGAAAATAAGAAAGCACTCCCTAGGGGGGATGAGCAATCCCTTATCCTCCTCTCTCCTGGGCATTTTGGGCACACACACATATGTGGCCAGTGTTTTTCTCATGCTACCAGGTCTGAGACTCCAACTGTTCAATCAGCTATGTGGGATCCAGTCTCCTTAACCACCATGCCACCAGGCTGGCCTGAGAAATTTTCTGCTAGTGTATCTGGGAGATATTTCCACCCTCTAAAGACTAACTCAACATCTGTCTCCTTCCCTGTTTTATTTATTTATTTTTTTTCATTTTTTAAAACAAACTAAACCACTACTTACCTGCTGGCTTATGGCAAAAAGCTATTGGTTTACAAAAAAAATTTATCTGGGGGGGAACCAGCAGTTAGCATAATGGCTATGTCGCTGGATTCCCATGTAGTCGACCGCGGTTCACGCCCTGGACCTGGTGGCTTAAAACTCAGGCCGGGTGCGTGTGCGTGCGTGCCCAAGATCCCGAGAGGAGAATGGAGGAGAAGGGACTGTGGCGTGACCACCCCCACTGGGGGGTGATTTCTCGCTTTCTATCTCTATGTCTCTCTCTCTGTCTTTCTGGCGAGCGTACATGCCCTATAGCAAAATCTCTCTCTCAAAAAAAAAATTTACCTAGGGGGACCAGCAGTTAGCGTAATGGCTATGTTGCTGGACTCCCACGTAGTCGACAGCGGTTCACGTCCCGGACCCGGTGGCTTAAAACTCACGTTGGGCGCGTGTGCGTGCGTGCCCAAGATCCCGAGAGGAGAACGGAGGAGAAGGGACTGTGGTGTGGCTATTCCTCCTGGGAAGTGATTTCTCACTTTCTGTCTCCCTGTCTGTCTGGTGAACGCAAGCGCCCTATAGTGAAAACCTCTCCAAAAAAAATTTTTTTTTTATCTATAGAATCCTTTAAAATCTGTATGTAACTTTACAAAGGTTGGTTAGTGACATTTCAGGCAGGTGACTTAAACCCTAATTTAATGTGATCAACACAAATGTGGTCTTACTATATTAGGGAGAAGAGTGAAATTTTCAAATGTAGTTTATGAAGGAATTTCATCTATATCGGTATTATCTATCTGTACAAACACAACAAAATATATAGTACATGGGTCAGCAGTTAGTATGGAAGTTGGTCCCTGGATCCCATACAGCCGACTTTATGGTTCTCGGACTTGGTAGCTTGAGGATCACACCACGCACATGTGTGTGCACACCACGCACATGTGTGTGCATGCCCAAAATACCAAGAGGAGAAAGGAGAAGGAACTGTAATGAGTCTATCCTTCCTAGGTGGATGATTTCTCACTTTCCCTCACTCTGTCTCAGTCGGTCTCCAGTGAGTACATGTCCTATGGCAAATATCTTTAAAAAAATAAAAAGCCTTTCTTTATTCATGTATCATGTGTGTAGCATGTGTGTGTGTGTGTGTGTGTGTGAGAGAGAGAGAGAGAGAGAGAGAGAAATAAAGGGAGAAGGGGAGGGAGATAGAAGCATCTCCATTGGGTTTGGTCACACTCCTCCAATCTTCTAGCTCACAGGATCTGGAACACCTGGGCACAAGACCAGTATATTTTAGGTCAACCAGGGCAGAGATTCAGCAGAACATTACTGTTGTCCCATGGAGTAGGCCCAAGTCATAAAGTGAAAAAATTCCAGGGATTATTTTTTACGGACCTTCACCAATTTAATCTCTCATTACAAGTTCATTTCCTGTATATGGTCATATGAAATCACCCATATGAAATAGTTTTTATTTCATCCTTTGCTTCTCATCTAGGCACATTCCAGAGCATTGTTTCCCCTCCCACTCTCACCCACTCCTATCCAAACCCTCCACCCTGACAATGGCACAGGGAGCTTTTCCTAACTACCACCCTCTTCTGAACTAGGGAGCCACTATTTGTACCTTTCGCAGGGTGCTAAATAATATATCACCTCATTCTATAATATACCTTTCCATATGAATTATGTAGAATTTCAGTCTCCAAAGTATAAGGGCTCTTGAAAAAATTCACAGAAAATGTATATTATGAAAAAGTTAAGCATGGACTTCACAATTTTTTGTACTAAAATAAACTTATCCTTTAATTCCACATTTTCATGAACTTTTGGAGGTCCCCTTGTATGTTTCTATAACACAATTTTGTATCTGATCCTTCTAACAACCCTGAGAAAGGTAGCTGCAAAGCAAGATTCTCATTTTCACAGATGAAGAAATATTTTTCAGAGGTTAAAAGGACTACCATAGCTAGCTTTGCGCAGTGGCAGTATCGTAGCCAATGAGGTTTATCCGAGGCGCGATTATTGCTAATTGAAAACTTATTGCTAATTGAAAAGGACTACCATAGCTAATGGCTCAAATGTATGAATTCAAATCCAAAAGTATGGATTCAAATCCAGCTTAATTCTTGTTCTTCACGTGATAAGACAGATATGAATACTTAGAATTTGTTGGTTCTCAAATAGCATACAGCACCCTAGCAAATGTCATAGGGGCACTTTGAGACTTGAAATATTTAAGAGAAATACAATAATTAATACTTGGTATCTGTCAGGTACTGAGTGTACCGCCAGCTTAAAATACTCATAGTTTTAACATTAGATTGCTCTACTTTCCTTTTGAGGGTCTATTTTTGTGAAGCTTGATCTTCAGAGGTTGCTATGGTAAGAAGTAAGTACTGTGACAAAAATCAATGTGGAACAGGAAATGAGGGTGGTGGTATCCAACCTACATTTAAGAAGCTGTAGAGTGACTAACAGGTATATACATACACCAGTTATTAAGTAATTATGGCTATATAAGAATTAAAATTGTCTTGGGAACCAGCAGTTAGCGTAATGGCTATGTCGCTGGACTCCCACGTAGTCGACCGAGGTTCATGTCCCGGACCCGGTGGCTTAAAACTCATGCCAGGTGCATGTGTGCCCAAGATCCCGAGAGGAGAATGGAGGAGAAGGGATTGGGGCGTGACCATCCCCCCTGGGGGGTGATTTCTCGCTTTCTGTCTCTATGTCTCTGTCTGTCTGTCTGTCTGTCTGGCGAGCGCACGCGCCCTACAGTGAAAATCTCTCCAAAAAAAAAAAGTAAAAAAAAAAAAAAGAATTAAAATAGTCTTTTAATTAACTTATTAAATGGCTACAAAATTGTTAAAACATAAATACTTAGTTATATGAACATAGCTACTTAATATACAGAATTACTAGGTAGGTCCTTTTTTTTTTTTTTTTTGAGAGAGATTTTCGCTATAGGGCACATGCGCTCTCGGGATCTTGGGCACACATGCACCTGGCATGAGTTTTAAGCCACCGGGTCCAGGAAGCGAACCGCGGTCAACTACGTGGGAGTCCAGCAACATAGCCATTATGCTAACTACTGGTACCAGTAGTTCCTATTTTTTAAGTAATTATTTATTAAATTTTATTTATTATTATTATTTTAATTTGACCAGAGAGACAGAGAGAGAAAGGGAAAGTGAGAAAGCAAGCCACCAGGTCTGGGATTCAAACTACGATCAGTCATGTGACAGTCAAGTGCCTTATCCACTATGCCACCTGCTGGCCCCCATCAGACAGTTCCTTTGGCTTAGGGGTACCATGAAGAAACTGAGACAATGTAAATGCCATAAATCAATCAAGTTTGGGAACGTCTGCCTCTCTGTCAAATATGGAAAAGTTTCTGTGGTAAGAAACTATAAGCTAGGTTCCTGATATATGACAGTGCACAGTATAGTTATAACTAAATTAAGTTGCATGTTGATAGCCCTTAGGACAAATCTGGCTTGTGAAGTTTTGTTTTTGTTTTTGTTTTTTTTTAAATTTTGGGGCCAGCCTGAGGTCTGGTGGTTAAGGCACCTGGATCTTACATGGATATATGTGAGTTTTGACTCCCAGACCTAGAGGCTTGAGAAACACTCAGGCACATGTGCATGTATGCTCAAAATCCTGAAAAGAGGAAGAAAAGACCCTGGGGCTTGACCACCCCCCTATATGGAAAGGCAGTGCTTTCTCACTTTGCCTCTCTTTCCTTGCCTCTCTGGGGAGCACACACGCTCCCTGGTTAACAAAAAAATGACAAAACAACTTGGGGCCATCAGGTGGTGTGGTGGTCAAGGTGCTAGAGATTCCCACATGGCTGATGGTGGGAGGCTTGAAAATCACACTGGGCGTATAAGTGTGTGTGCTTAAAATCTCAGGAGGGGAATAAAGGAAAAGGGATTGTGGCATGTCATTCCCCCCCCGGCCCCCCAGGGTGATTTCTCATTTACTCTCTCTGGAGAGCTCATGTACCCTATGGCAAAAATCTAAAAAAAACAAAAAAACAAAAAACAACAACAACAAAAAACTTGAGCCAATATGTAAAAATCAGGAGAACTGACATATGTATGACTTCTCTTTGCAAAATAAGAGTATCAAGCAACAATGGACTCCTATTACTACAGGCCAATAATCAGCTAGAGCTAAGAAGTAGCCACCTCTTTAAGAGACATGTGCTTCCCAGTTTGCCTTAGATTCTACTACTCATATTACCCAAGCACGTGCAATTACACCAAACTGGCCGCACTGATATCTGCTTGCCCCAACAAGGCCTATTCTCTTGGATTCTTTTTTTTTAAAAAATAATAATTATTATTTTTTTATTTATTCATTCATTTATTTTTTAATTTGACCAGAGAGAGACAGAGGGTGAGAGTGAGAGAGAGAGGAAGTGAGAAAGCAAGCCACAAGATTCAGGACTTGAACCTTGGTTGGCCATGTGGGAGTGTCCAGCGCCTTAACCACCATGCCACCTGCTGGTCCCTCTATTGGATTCTTCAGCCTTATAAAATAGAAGTAATGATTCATATATTGAAAACAAAAGCATGGGACACAATTAAAACAAAAACAACAACAACAGGAAGCTGGGGCCACTGGGTGGCATAGTGGTTAAGGGCGCTGGACTACAGGTGGCTGACTGTGGTTCAAGTTCTGGAACCGACAGCTTGCTTTCTCTCTCTCTCTCTCTCTCTCTCTCTCCCTCCCTCCCTCCCTCCCTCTCTGGTCAAATTAAAATAAGTAAATACATGAATAGAGTTAAATAATTCTTAAAACAACAACAAATAGGAAGTCAATATTAGGCAAGACCCAGCAAAACACTGTAACTTCCTTCCTAGGCTACAACCTGGCTGTATAACTTGAGTCAAAGTCCATCTCTTACCTCAGTTTCCTGATTTGTACATAAAATGAGTATAACCTGTTCCATTGACTTCCTAGGATATAATAGTAATTAAAAAAAAAATACTAAGCTATGCCAAAGACCTTCCAAATACTAGTTCTTTAGAGTATCATTTAAAGGATCAGCCGACAGTATAATGGTTATGTCACTGGACTCCCATGTAGTTGATTGTGATTCGAGTCCCAGACCCAGTGGCTTAAAACTCATGCCGGGTGCCATGTACATGCATGCCAAAAATCCTGAGAGGATAATGGAGTAGAAGGGACTGCATCCCCTCTGGGGGTTGATTTTTTGCTTTCTGTATTTATCTCCCCAGTGAGTGCACGTACCTTATAGCAAAAAACAAACAAACAAAAAAACAAAAAACCCTCCCCACAAAAAAACCCCTATCATTTAAAACAATTTCTATTCCAAAATACCTTTGAAATTATTTTTGCTTTTCTTACACTCACCTTGAGAATTTTAACAACTACTTTTTCATTATTTGTAATGTTGATGGCTTCAAATACTTCACTGTATTTGCCCCGGCCTAATTTTCGAACCAGCTGGTAGTCATCTTGATTTCTGTGGATGAAAAAAGTCAAAATCACAATTAAAACAGTAAAAAAAAAAAGCATAAATTCAGCTTATAAAACTCTATTACCAATAGGAATAATAGAATAATAGTATTTCAGATAATCCCAAATTGATTTCATATTTATTAAAAAAAAAAAAAAATCAAGCCAGTTAAAAATGTGTGGGTGGACCATAAGCTGATGTAATGGCTATGTCACTGGACTCCCATGTACGTGACCACGGTTCGAGTTCCACACACGGTGGTTTAAACTCACACTGACTGTGTGCGTGTGTGCCCAAGATCCCGAGAGGAGAATGGAAGAGAAGGGATTGAGGCATGGCCATCCACCCCCTCCCCCGGGGGTGATTTCTCACTTTCTGTCTCTTTCTCTCTTCCTTTCTGGCAAGTGCATGTGCCCTATAGCAAAAAACCTCTTAAAAAAAAAAAAGTGTGGGGGCCAGCAAGTGATGTGGTGGTTAAGGCACTGAACTCCCACATGGGGGAACATGGTTCGAGTCCCAGACCCAGTGGCTTGAAAATCACACTGGGCACATGAGTGTGTGCATGTGTGCCCAAAACAATCCCGAAAGAAAAATGGAGAAGGGATTACAGTATGGCCACGCCCTTTAGGGGGTGATTTCTCACTTTCCCTCTCTGTTTCTCTTTGGCAAGTGTATGTGCCCTATGGCAAACATGTAAAATAAATAAGTCAATGAATATGTGTTCTTGGGTCAGCAAGATGTGTGGTGATTATGATGCTAGACTCCCACGTGGCCAACCTTGGTTTGAGCCCTGGACCCAGCAGCTTAAAAACATACTGGGCTCATGTGAATGAGTGTCCAAAATTTTGAGAGGAGGGGGCCAGCAAGTGGTGTGGTGGTTAAAGCACTGGATTTCCACACGACTGACCACAGTTCAAGTCCCAGACCTGGTGGCTTGAAAATCACAATAGGTGTGTGTGCATGTGTACCCAAAAACCCAAGAGGAGAATGGGGGGAGAAAACGTGTTTGTCTCCAACAACAGAAAGGTTTCCCTTAAAGAATAAATTTTATAAATTCCTGCCCCATAGTATCTGGCCCAGTGCTGGCATTCATTTTTTTTCTTTAAGGATATTTAACTTCAGTCACACTTTAAAGTTCACAAACTACTCTATAGTTCCTTAGGGATTTTCTCTACTTTTATACATATACCACGACCAGTAAAAAATATCAGAGGTAGGGGCCGGCAGGTTGGTGTGATAATTAAGGTACTGGACTTCCATGGAGCAGACCATGGTTCCAAATCCCAGACCTGGTGGCTTTAAAATTACTTGGGCATGGTTACATGCGTGCCCAAGATCTCAGGAGGGGAATGGAGAAGCACGGATTGTGACATGGCTATCCTCCCCTGGGGAGTGATTTCTAACTTTTTCTCTCTCTGGCAAGTACACATG
Organism: Tupaia belangeri chinensis; assembly: GCF_000334495.1. Classification (NCBI taxonomy): domain Eukaryota; kingdom Metazoa; phylum Chordata; class Mammalia; order Scandentia; family Tupaiidae; genus Tupaia; species Tupaia belangeri. Next base: position 193,886 of record NW_006159923.1, on the reverse strand, counting down.
CCCTATGGCAAAAACCTAAAACAAATAAACAAAAACCCTAAGGTAATAAATAGAGGTAAAGAAGAACTAAGGAAATGCTATTCATTATCTTCAAGAAAATAAAAAGAAACTTGAAGCAGCTAAAAAGCGAGTGTATACAGAGGGCAAAAGATACTAAGAACAATGGATAATTTAACAATCATAGTAGGTCTAAGGGAAGGAAGTTCTTAGCTCTGATGAGTTATCATCCTGTGGGAGGGCATATAAAACAAATGCAATCAAGCAAATAGCGCCATAATAGAAACACAAAAAGACTGTATAGTGCCATTTGAGCACGACTGAGCAAAAGCACTCAATTTGAAGATAGGTCAAAATTTCCACAGTAAAACACAGGTGTCACCTGAAGTCCAAAGCCTGTGATGTAAGAGGAATGTTAGATCATTAGTAGTAAAAACTTTTTTTGAGGGGAGCCAGAGGGTGTGTGTGCTCATGGTGGTGATGGAGGACACCCTCCAATGAGACATGGTCAAGCTATAATCCCTTTTCCCCCTTTTCTCCATCCTGTTGGGAATTTGAGCACAAATGCACATGTACTCATCGTGTTTTTAAAACTGCATGTGGATAAACTTACCTGTGGGATCTGGCTCCCTTAACCAGTAGTCCATGGAGCCAGCCCAATAACATAACATTTATTGGTACTGCACCATTGGTTCTTAATGATATCTTTAATAAAGCACATAGCATTTCTTTATTTAGAAGCAATATACTCACTATTAAAAATTATGGCATAGTAATGATTAAAAATATCAATTTATAAGGAGACAGTCTTTAAACTCTTACAGACTATGGAAATCACATGTAGTCAGATATAAAATACAGTGTATAGGAATTGTAAATTTATGAATTTTCAAATTGCTTTCTTTTATACCTGGATGTCAAAATGCTTATCATGAAAAGTTTAATCTGATCAATTAAATGCATACCACCCTGGGACAGGAAATACATCCAAATGAGTCTGCACAGAGAATTAAGAGGGCAAATACATCTGTTCAGGCAGACTACAACTGTTCAAAATGGAATTTGAGCTGAATTCCATGATACATATGCCTAATCTCATGGTAAGGGCAAATGTTTAAGGATTTAATTTTGCTTCTCATCAGAAAGAGGACACTTTTCTGGAGAAATGTTTTGTCTGTCCTTCAGTATCATCAGGGGACCACATTCTCCGACCTCAAAAGTACTTTATGTAAGAGTTAGGTGTTTTCCAAGTCTCTCTCAAGTATCAATTCTCGTCTATCTGCCATGCCCTTAGAGAGACAAGCTAATAGGTAACTCTTTGTTAACAGCTTCATATACAGAATATATAAATTAGAGAAAAGGGCCTGAAATGACTTTTAAAGTGCACATACCCTCTGACAATTAAAAAAAGAAAGAAAAAAGTTCAAAAAGAGAAATGATTTTTAAGTACTAAGGCCATCTTGACAAAGTAACACTCTGCTTCTTCACTAGAGAACCAAACTTGCAGCTCAAACAGAAAAAAAAAAAAAAAACAAAAAAACACACAAATTGGATTTTGATCCTCAGGTTTATGTGTGCAGAGACAGAGAGGTTTCCTGACTTAAGTTACTGAATGGACCCACAAGGTTCAGCCCTTTGAGTGACTACAGTGAAGTAAATGGAAACAATTACCCCCATTCCACCACATGTGACTCGTAATCCCAGTACTCTCGGGGTCTGTGCGTATTAACATCTGTGTAAACTCTGGCCCTGCTTGGCACGGGTCCCGACATGTCAGACAGGTTGGCGGACAAAGCTGGAGTTGATGTCTGGAGATCTGGCAGTTACCGTGTTCAGAGGCAGCTGGGGCTAAGACCCTGTTTTAAACTTATCTTCTTCAAACTGCAGAAACAAAATACACAAAGGTCAGGGAATTTTTTTTTAATTCTAAGAAATAAACATACTTAAACCAATAATAGTTCTAATCATATTCTTTCTCTTTTAAATATTTATTCTGAGAGAAGAGGAGTATCATAAACACCAACAGGGTCTTGCTCTCTGGGCTCAGACCTAGTTGGCGGCGATATGGCTAAACAACGCACCAAGAAGGTCAGCATCGTTGGTAAATATGGGATCCGCTATGGTGCCTCCCCCCTCTGGAAAATGGTGAAGAAAACTGAAATCAGCCAGCACGCCAAGTACACTTGCTCCTTCTGTGGCAAAACTAAGATGGAGAGACAGGCTGTGGGGATCTGGCACTGTGGTTCCTGCATGAAAACGGTAGCCAGTGGTGCCTGGACCTACAGAAAGCTGTAGCCAGGGGTGCCTGGCCCTACAACACCACTTCGGCTGTCACAGTAAAGTCTGCCATCAGAAGACTGAAGGAATTAAAAGACCAGTAGAAGCTCCATAGACATTTGGAATATCAATAGCCTACAATAAAAGGGCTAATTAGGTAAAAAAAAAACAAAAACAAAAACCACAACAGGGTCTTGACGCTGTGATAGACTCACAGGCCAGCCAACCCCAGATCCTCTGTACATGTATGCCTGGTATACTCTGAGAGGTGTCCAGCCTCAAATTCTGAACCGACCCAGGTGGATCAGCTTCATAGAGTCGCCTTTTCATCGCTGTGCCACCATCTGGCTCTTGTCCTAATCATATTCTGCAAAGTAGCCTGGGAGGAAAAATGGCACCAAGGAGAACTACATCAGTATTAATATACATCCTTCAGACAGTATTGGCAAGAATAGTACCTCTGCAGCTTTCTACAGCCCCACTAGCAATGCTAAAATGCTCTAGGAATGGCAGCAAAGCTAAGAGTACAGGAGGTCTTAAAAAAAAAAAAGTATGAAAAACAGGGCCAGCAGGTGGCACAGTAAAGGTGCTGGACTCCTAAATGGTTGACCATGGTTTGAGTCCTGGACTTGGTGGTGGCTTGGAAATTATGCTGGGTTTGGGCCGACAGGTGACATGGTGGTTAAAGCACTAGACTCCCACATGGTCAACAACAGTTTAAGTCCTGGACCTAGGCAGCCTGTTTTCTCTCTGGTCAAATTGGAGAATAATAATAAATAAAATTAAATGAAGAAAGAAAGGGAGAAAGAGAAAGAAGGATGTGAGGAAGGGGGAAAAAATGTCGGGCATATGTGCATGCCCCAAATCCCAAGAGAGTGGAAGAGAAGGTATTGTGATGTGGCCATGTTCCCTGGGGTTGATTTCTCGTTTCCCCTCTCTCTGTCTCTTTAATCTGTCTCTCTGGTGAGTCCAAACACCCGATGGCAAAAACCTTAAAAAAATTTATGAAAGATGCAGGAGAAAACTATGCATGGATTTTAAAATGTTTTAAATCAAAAAAATGTTTTATATAAAAATCAAACTCATATTTTAATTTCATGAACTTTCTGAAGTCCCTTCCTACAAACTATCAGTTTGATTTTAACACCTGATATAACCAAAAGGGATAGTTGCTTTCTTCTAATTTTTTAAAATAAAATTTTCTTTTTTAAATTCCTGGAGGCCATGTGTACTTACCAGAGAGAGGGAAGTGAGAAAGCGTACCACGAGGCAGGTCACTCAGCAATCCCTTCTCTATTTACCTTTTGAAGATTTTGAGCATGCATTCACATGCCCAGTGTGTTTTTCAAGCCACTTGGATCTAAGATTTGGACTGCTCAGTCAGCCACTGGCTGGCCAAAATCACTTGGAGAACTTTATATAACAAATCATAGATCCTACATCACAATTTTAAAAAAAGTTTATATATTTCTTCCATGGGAGAGTCAGAGAGAAAAAGAAAGAAGGATAGACATCCCCAAGAGTCTCCAAGCTGCAAATCTACCACCAGTTTCAGCTGGCCTGGGTCATGGGCATGTACATGTATCCATTGTCTTCAGGAAGGTCTAGGGACATGAACCCAGGACCTTTCCCATGTGGATACAGATGCATCTGTCACACCACCACCTGCCCTCCTGTCCCAACATCATTTGAAAAACATGTATGATTTCATTTTACACATATAAAAAAATCTACCTTTAAATGGTTCGGAAAAAAATGTGTGCACACACATATACACATATGTGTATATACAGAATACACACAATAAAGCAAATGGGTAAAATATTACAATAGCTCACTCTGGATAGGAGGGGATGCAGGTATTCCTTGTACTATTTTTTTTTTTGAAATGGATTTTAATTATATAAGATAGTATGTAACATAAAATATACCCTCTTAACCATGTTTAGGTGTACATTCAATATATTCCCATTTTTCTGTAACTGTTACATAATACTGTTTAATAAAAATACGTGTACAAGTATCTGTTTGAGATCCTGCTTTCAATTATTTTGAGTACATACCCAAAAGTGGAATTACTGGCTCCATAAATGTACAATTCAAATGACCAGAAAACAAGGTCATTCAAGTACTAAACCAGTCTTTAAAATTATTTCAATATTTACTTCTTTGGTTTTTACAAAACTATCTGGGTGATTTTAAACTTAAAAAAAAAAAATTTCCCTGAGTGTACACATACTTGTTAGAGAGACAGAGAGGGAGAAGGGGAAAGCACCCTCTAGTAGGGTGTGGTTATGCTGCAATCTCTTCTCCATTTCTCCATCCTGTCGGAATTTGGGGCACACGTGTGCCCAGTGTTTTTCCAAGATGCTGGGGAAAGGATTCCAACCACATAGTCAGCCATGTGAGTTTTGGCTGCTTTAATCACTAGGCCATGGAGCTAGCCCCAGCCTTGGTAACATTAATCTAATTTATATTCACTTAGTACTGGTTAAAAGTAAAAATTAATGTACCTCAAGCAAACATGAAACCAGAAAATAGGCACTTTTCTTGTAACTTTTCTTACAGAAATAAGGTCACCTGTGCTATAGAATTATTATTTTTTTTTAGTGATTACTGTGCTTTCAACTGTCAGCAGCAAGACATTAGAAAATGGGTAAATAAAGGCACATGTGAGAAAACAACCAAAACAATACAAACAACAGCATAAACCAACAGAAACACTATTCTCAGGAACTTATGACCTTTAATGACACTAAACTTTTATTTATCTTTAAAATTTGCTATAGAGAGGTGTGCTTGTTGGAGAAAGACAGAGATAGATATAGGAAGAGAAAGTGAGAAAGCAAACTCCATGGGGGAATGACCATGGCGCAACCCTACTCTCTTCCTGGGATTCTTGGGCATGCATGCACATGTGCCCGCAGTGATCTTCAAGCCGCTGGGTGGGATCTGGAACCAAACCAGTCTGTCATGTGGGAATACAATGCCTTAACCACTATACCACCTGCTGGCCCCAACACCAAACTTTTACATTCTCAGCATATTTCTCTTTGGTCTTTATATACCCATATGGGCACTTTACTCTGGCTATGGGACCTCTGCTGGGCTTTTTCACAGCTTTTGTTCATCATTTACAAAACCTGCTTACTGCACTTGCAAACTAAAGGGGACATCAAGTGACATGACTTTCCAGAAAGGGCTTAGAAACACCAAACATGTGTAAATCAATATTAAATGATTACTATACCATAGCTCCTTAGTGAAAGCTTCTTTATCTTCCTCAAATTGTCAGAGGGTGTGTACACTCACAAGAGAAAAAGAGACTCCTCCAACAGGATATGATCACATCATAGTCTTTTATTTTATTTTTTAAGGTTTCTGCCATAGGGCGTGTGCACTCGCCAGAGAGAGACAGTGAGTAATTACCCCCCAGGGAGGATGGCCATCTGGTAATCCCTTCCCCTCCATTATCTTCCTGGGGTTTTGGGCACACACATCCAGCATGATTTTCAAACAATTGGTTCTGGGACCCGCACACATCTGCCCAGCTCCCTCTCCTCCTGGGATCTTGGGCATGCACACACACACATCCAGCATGACTTTCAAACAACTGGTTCTGGGACTCGTGCACATGTGCCCAGCCCCCTTAGCCACTAAGCCATGGGGCCAACCCAATTCTTAATTTTCTTTTAAAGACAAAAGTAATAGAAGCTGTGGTTATTCCTCGCTAACTCATGAGCAGACAAAACATTACAGAACTCAAAGTTACTTGTCCTGGAAACAATCTGACTCACATCCAGACTACTCCACTCCATTTATTAGCCCATTATCTACCACATTCTTACCACCCAGTCTTCCTCTCCTAAGGTTTGGCATTCTCTGTGAAGAACAGAGTAGACTGACTACTAATGATACTCTTGAGATTCTCAAGTATTTATCTGAATGACCCATACAGCTTTAGGCCTCATCAGCTGGGACCTAATTTATGAAGTGGCAGATTTGACTCTCCACTGGGAACATGACTAGTTAACTGTTTTGCAGTACCCCAAAGACATGCTTCACTTTACTGTCATGCATACCAAACAATCTCCTGATAGTAAGAGAAGCATTCTCATGAATTTCAAACAGTTGGCCTTTGTTAGTTATGTGTACAGAATAAAACAGGATTCTTGAACTGTGGCTCTAAAACTTTAAAAAAATAAAATGGTAGTGAGAGTGTGTGGATGTGTGAAAAGATAGTGATAAAAAGGGACGGTGGGACCAGCCTATGACCTAGTGGCTAAGGGAGCCATATTCTATATGGTTGACTATGGTTCAAATCTTAACCCTGGAGGCTTGAAAACATGCCAGGCATGTACATACGTACCCCAAATCCTGGTAGGATGTAGAAATGGAGAATGGATTGTGACATGATCATGCCCCACTGGGGGGTGCTTTCTCCCTCCCTTTTTCTACATGTCTCTGGCAAATACATGTGACCTCTGACAATTAAGAAAACAGGAATGTGGGGAAAGACATTTCATCAAAAATAACCATTATTGTATTCAGAAACACTATTTCATTTGCATCCGTGTATGTATGTATGTATATTCACAAGCAGCCTAAGATGGAAAGAGTCCAAAGTTCTGAATGACTGGTTTGGATTTTTCAATACATTTCTTCCTTTGCCCATCCCTTAAATATATGAGCATATATCATTAAAAAAAAAAAAAAAAAGACACACACACACACACACACACACACAAACACACACACTATGCCAGGAATATAGTGAGTTAGCTAGGCAGTATAGTAGTGGTGGGGCCAGTGGCAAGCATGATATATAAAGGCACCAGACACCCACATGGCCAACCATGGTTCAAGTCCTGGACCTGATGGCTTGCTTTCTCACTTTCCTATTTCTCACTCTCTGGTCAAATCATAGTAATAATAAAGGTAAATAAGTCTTCTAAAAAAGGAACAGTATTGGCACAAGTATGCTATTAAAGATTTTATATGCAGGGCTAGTGTGGTGTTTAGGGCAGCTGGATCCCACATGGCCAAGTTCATGGTTCAAGTTCCAGACACAGCAGCTTGAAGTATGCCAGGCATATATGCCCAAATGTGCCCAAATTCCTGGCAATCCTTCCTGGGGGGTGATTTCTCTCTCCCTCTCCTCCCAACAAGTGACCACACACCTGACAGCAACACTCCCCAAAATAGATTTTATCTGTATATCAAGGAAAATGAAAGTTTATTGAAAAATTTTAAGTATAAAAGTGGCCTATGGTAAAATTTTTTCTCTGGTATAGGGTAGGAATCTATTACAGTAGCCTATATGAGAGAAATGACCTAGGGAGGTAGCAGTAGAGATAAGTGGACTAATTTGAGGAAAGACAATTATGATGCAAAATCAATAGTACTGGATGTACTGGAAAATGCAGTAAGACATGGCAGATGACTCTTAGGTTGTTGTCATTCACAGAGGTAAAAAAAAAATCCTGGGGAAACACTTACAAGATACATTTTAGACTTTAGGTGAAAATGACTTTCAAACATTCAAGAGGAAATTCTGAATATGTAGTTATGTATCACAGTGAGCCCAGAGCTAAATAAGCTTCTCAGCTTGAAATATCTAACACTTTCAAATTCCATGAGGCAAGCAGCACTTTCCCTAATCTACAAATAGGAAGATGGCCTAAAAAAGTTTAGTAGCTTGACCAAGAATACCTAACAGATACTTAGGATTCAAAGACAGATCAGCTGGCCTCCAAGGTTTTTCTCATTTCCATAGAACTTAAAACCTTCTATTACAAACACACATGCCAGTCTTCAAATCTTATCTTTTTTTTGAAAGTTTACTGCAGGGTGCATGTGTTCACCAGAGAGAGGCAGAGAAAGAGTGAGAAAGCACTGCCCCAGGGGAATGGCCATACTGCAATCCCTTCTCCTCTAGGGATTTTAGGCAAGCACGTACACATGCCCAGCGTGTTTTTCAAGCCATCAGATCTGGGACTTGAACTGTACTGTCAGCCTCGTGGGATCTAGCTGCCTTAACCACACCATGGGATATAGCCACCTTAACCACCATGTTACTTGCTGGCTTCCTGGTCTTCAAACCTTAATTTTCCTACTAAACCTTTAGCTCCTTTAAGTTGAGACCCATATATAAATTTACCTGTTTAATTTATAGTGTCCAGTCCACAGTTTTACACTTTGTAGTATGTTTAGTAAGCATTTATTGATAAAATTAATGTTATTTTTAAAATGAAATGAAAATGAAGTTGCCTCTAAAGTATAAGAGGTGTCTAAACACTACAGGTTAACTAGTATACAATGGCGTCTTTTTCAAGCTACTGGATCTAGGACTTGAAGTGCATGGTTTGTCATGTGGGGAACCAGCCACCTTAACCACCTTACTACAGGCTAGCTCTATTTTAGCAACTTTCATAACAGCTTATTTAGAAGTTAGTAAAAGGTCTCCAGTCCTGAATATCTGGAAAGTCAATTCTATACAAAGTAAAACTGATTTATAGAACTATTACCTTTCCCAATAGTTTCAAATTTTAAATTACCTTACTTAATTCTTACAGTTCTTATGGAATTGTATAAAAGGAGGTGTAACTAGTGGCAACCATTCCAGACCACTATGCCTACCTACAAGTCCCCAGACTGATTCCGAAGACAGTCTAGTTCACTAGACTATTCACTCTTTAGCCTAACAGAAGAAAATTAATCAACAAAAACAAAACAAAAGGAAAAGAAAACAGAAGACAATCATCTATGAAAAAGTACCTTGTCAACAAATTTTTCCCTATTAAAGCAAAGCTACACCAAAGCCAATTACATTATTCTCTATGACCTTTCTTTAAGTGCTTGGTCATATTGCAATCCTCCAGCTCTTTAACCTGCCAGGCTCCTGGCAATGTGCACGCATGCCTGGCGTGTTTTTCAAGATACCAGGGCTGAGACTCAAACCCTACTAGGTCACATAGTATCTGGGTTCCTCTGCATAGCATTCAACCACATTGCTACACAGTCAGACCTATATGACTTTTTTTTTTGTTGTTAGGTGAGGGAGGGCATAGGGTGGGTGTGCTTGCCAGAGAGAGACAGAAAGGGGGAAAGTCAGAAATCACTACCATGGGTGGATGGCTACACTGTGATCCCTTCTCCATTTTCCCCTCAAGATTTTGGACACACACACACACATAAGGCTAGCATGATTTCCAAGCTCTCATGTCTAACATTTAAATCATGGTCAGCCATGTGGGAGTCCAACACCCTAACCACCATATCACCTGCTGGTCCCCTGTTCTTTGTTCTTTCCTTAAAAATAAATTTTAATATGCTACTGGGCAAATGCACTTGCCAGAGAGAGACAGAGAAGCAAAGTGAGAAAGCACATCCCAGAGAGGATGGCCATGACACAATTCCCTCTCTTTCACCCTCCTCTTGGGATTTTGAGCATGCACACACAAAACACCCATTGCGTTTCTCAAACCACCAGGTCCAGGACTAGAACTGCTAAGCTGGCCATGTGGGACCCAGCCACCTTAAACACCATACCAGGTGGTGTAGTGGCTGGCCCCGTGACCTATCCATTAATAAAGATAAGTAAACAAAATATTAAAAAAATCATAAAGCTAAATTATACGTTGCTTAAGTCTTAAGTTTACTGATACATTTTGAATATAAAATTAATTTAAATAAAAACCCTTCTTGACCCTGTGGCCAGCCTCTACCTCTAATTTCTCCCATCCTGCTTTTCAATTTAGCTACTGAAAAGAAAACTTAGACTTAGTAATGGTCAATACTAAAAAAAGTGTACAAGTCTGATAGCCATGTTTGCTAATGACTTTTTACTAAGAAAATTCCTAGTACTAGGAGTGGCAAAGATTTTCCTGGAACTTTAATAGAAGTCAATTTTCAAACAAATACACTTTTTAATTTTTTATTTTATTACCCTAACAGGTGCCTGGGGGCCTCCATCCCCATCTAAAGCACGAGGAAGCACGTGTGTCCGAGATGCATGCCACTACAGCAGCTGAGCAGCCCCGTTCCCGGCAGTCCAGCACAGCACAGCACCCTGGCCTCGGGGAATGGACCGCACTTTGACTCTTTTTAATAAAAGTTAATTTATTTCTTCTAGAGAAAAAAAGGCACTCCTAACAGCATCCTCACACTACAACCCACCCCAGATTATGGGCATAAGTGCATTCAATGTGCAGAAGGAGGCCCTGGGACATGAACTCAACCTTCTCATGTGAGCTCATTTACATTACCACCACTGTTTGGTCTTTTTAAGTCTTTTGTGAGCTTAATGTTTATAATTTTTTAAAGAATTATTTTATTGGGACCAGCAGTTGGCATAATGACTATGTTGCTGGACTCCCAAGTAGCCGACCAAGGTTTGAGTCCTGGACCTGGTGGCTTTAACTCAGGCGTGTGTGTGTGTGTGTGTGTGTGTGTGTGTGTGTGTGTGTGTGTGCGCGCGTGCCCAGGATCCTGAGAGGAGAATGGAGAAGGGGTTGTGGTGTGGCCATCATCCCGGGGGGTGATTTCTCACTTTCTGTCTCTCTTGTCTGTCTGGAGAGTACATATGCCCTATAGCAAAAACCTCTCAAAAAAAAAAAAATTTTTTTTTTATTTAGGGGCCAGCAGGTGGCATGGTGGTTTAAAAGGTCCCAAACTCCCACAAGGCTGGCCACAGCTCGAGGCCAGACCTGGTGCCTTGCTTTCTCACTTTTCCTGTCTTTCTCACTCTGTCCCTCTCTGGTCAAATTATAAAATTATTTTATTTAACTTTATTTATTTATTTATTTTAATTTGACCAGGGTGGGGGGGGGGTGAGTGAGAAAGCAAGCTGCCAGGTTCAGGCCTGGAACCATGGTCAGCCACATGGAAATCTGGCATCCTTAACCACCACACCACCTGCCAGCCCCGTGTTTATTAGTTTCTATCATTAAAACACAAAGCAAAACTGGGTTAGCAGGTGGCATGGAGGTTGGGGCACTGGATCCCACATAGCAGGCTGCAATGTATGAATCCTGGACCTGGCCCCTTATAAATCATGCCGGTTGCACATGCGTGGCATACCGAAAATCAGCAGAGGAGACTAGGAGAAAGGATTGTGGCGTGTGGTCATCCTCCTTGGGGGAGGGGGGTGATTTCCCATTTTCTCTGTTTCTCTCTAGCAGAATAAATGAACAAGATCTAATAATCATCTATATAGGACAAAGATTTCCACATTAAAACATGGCCGGATGGTAGCACACTGGTAAAACACAATGCTCTCTAAGACAGATCCAAATAAGAAGGCTCCAAATTTGTGTCTAGAGACCTCCCAGAGCATGCTAGGCATGCACATGCCTATGATCTGGGGCTGGCTATTACTGTGAGTGGCATCAGGATCCAGTTGCTTAGACTGCGCTGATTACATGACTGTAGAACTGCTTGTTTAGAGGAATAGCAGCCTTATGAACAAAACCCCTTTTAAGCACTGGTGCAGACAACTCTTCTTCCTAGCAACCAGGCAGCATAAACTGGTAAGAGATAAAACAGGATCTGTGGAACAAACTTAGGGGGAGGGAACATAAATAACTACGTGTGCTTTCTTGACTTATGGTAGATACAAAGATAAAAATTTAATCAAACTTGTCTCTTTCCCTTTATAAAAATGGCACTGATTAAAGGGCTAGATAAACACGAGAAAATATGAGTAGCTAGTATTACTTGAATTACTTGTTTTTAATTTTTTGGAGAGGTTTTTGCTATAGGGTGTGTGCGCTCACCAGAAAGACAGAGACAAACAGAAAGAGAGAAATCACCCCCCTGGGGGGATGGCCACGCTGCCATCCCTTCTTCTCCATTCTCCTCTCAGGATCTTGGGCACAAACCTCAGTCCCTTCTCCTTCATTCTCCTCTTGGGATTTTGGGCAAGCACACATAGGCACCCGTCCTGTTTTCAAGTCACTGGGTCCAGGACTTGAACTGCATAGCCAGCCATATGGGATCTAGCAGTCTTAATCTCCATGCTACCTGCGGCCCTCTAAGCTTATTTTTGAAGGATGCAAAATAATTATTCAGATGAAAAACTCTAAAACAAGAAATTTTAAAATACTTGTTTTTTTAAAAAACGTTTTTGTTATAGGGCATGTGTGCTTGCCTCAGAAGACGGAGAGAGACAGCAGGAAAAAAAGTGAGAAATCACTCCTTGGGGGTGATTTAGAAGAGATAGCCAGACTGCAATCTTTTCTCCTTCATTTTCCTGGGATTTCAAGCACACATGTACATGTGCCTGGTGTGATTTTTAAGCCACCAGATCTGAGACTTGAACCATGATCAGCCATATGGGAATCCAGTGCCTTAACCACTATGCCACCTGCTGGCTACTGAAGTAAGAATTTTAAAGACTTTTAATTTTGTACCCTAAAACAACCAAAGGCCAGAACACTTTGTTACCACCTCAGAAACACAAGCAGCATATCTAAGCAACCTTTTCATATCTGATTGAGACTACTATTCTATTCAACTATAGTTAACTGTTTGTGCTTATAACAAAAAGAATCATTAATTCATAATCATTGTCTTTTCCTCCTAAATTATCAGAGTGTGTGTACACTTGCCAGAGAGGGAGGGAGACAGAGCATACCCACTAGAGCTTGGACACACTGCAATCCCTTTTCTCCATTCTCCTTCCTGTCAGGATTTTGGGCTCACAAACACACACGCAAAAGTCACAAAGGTCTGCAAAGGTCACAAAACAAAATGCCTAGAAAGACAAGAAGCTAAGGAATATATCATTGGGGAAATCTGGATGTATTTTTCCTTTTTTCTATGTAAAAATGTGTCATGACTTTCCAGACAACCCAACAGATGATCCCTGAAAATGTGTTAGAGATCCTCAGTTTTCTAAGTTAAAAGAGAAAAGAAAAAAAAAAAATCAAGATTTTTGCATAAAATTTTTCTGTTTTCATTAACAGTTAAGTTATTTGGATCAACACTCCAACTGATGACAACTAAAGAAGATGGATTAAATATATCCATACTCACTCTTAAATAAGACAGAGAATCAATAACAGCCAAAAGTAAGGGGGGGAGGGGAGACAGGGTACCCAGATAAATATGACAACAAGGAAGACCAAAGAGCCTCTATTGATCTTTGAAAATTAGAATTCTGATTTGAGGCAAATCAAAGCCCTTAAAGCCCTACAAGGTGAGAAGTCTAAAAGAAGACAATTTCATAAGTGGGGGTTCAGAGAGCAACATCCTTAGGGTGAAAGTGGATAGAGTGGAGTCTCCAAAAAGAAACCTTATTCCTATCAGAGCCAATGTTATATCTTTTTTCTTTTAAAGAATTATATATTTGGGGACCAGCAGTTGGTGTAATGGCTACGTCACTGGACTACCATGTAGTCGACCCTGGTTCAAGTCCTGGACCAAGTGACTTAAACTCATGCTGGGCGCATGAGCGTGCATGCCCAAGATCCCAAGAAGAGGATGGAGGAGAAGGGACTGCACCATGGCCATCACCCCTGGGGGGTGATTTCTTGCTTTCTGTCTCTGTCTTTATGGCAGAGAGAGGTTTTTGCTATAGGGCAACCTCTCCCTCTCCCAAAATGAATTATATATTTAATTTTATTTATCATTATTATTATTGTCTTTTAATTTGTTACAGGGCACGCACACTTATCAGAGAAAGAAAGCAAGCCACCAGGTCTGGGACTTGAAGCGTGGGCAGCTATGTGGGAGTGCAGCACCTCAACCACCACGCCACATGTTGGCCCCAACAATGTTGTATGTTAAGCCTGTTTTAAGGTGGTCTCTAGAACAGTAGTATCCTTGGAAACTTGATACAAGCAAGCTCTCTGTGAGGATGATTAACTTAAACTATGAAGTAATTATGCTGACTATATTTAGTGAAATAAGAGTCAAAAACTCAGTAGGGAACGGGATACTTTAAAAAGTAACAAGAGATTTCAAAGAAAGACAATCCTGAGAAATAAATGAAACAGACTTAACAGTAAATTCAACAAAGCTGAAAAGATAACTAATCAACTGAAGAACACGCTAGAAACAACCCACAATGCACCAGTAGTCTAAATAACGACAACAAAGAGTAATACAGTGAAATGGTATGATTTTATCATATACATACACAATTATGTATAATGTATATAAATTACACACACACACAGAGTTTATTTCTTTCTTTCAGAAGAGAAGCACTCCTCAACTAGGCCCTCATGCTGCAATTCATCCCTATCCTTAGCTAGCCCAGGCCACATACATGTGAGAGCTCTAAACGGAAACTGTGGACCTTTCCATGCAGATCTGTGCCACGGTCAGGCCCTAGTATAGTTTTAACTGGTACTACTAAAGGAACTAATGGGCAGAAGTAATATTTGAAGACAGTTGAGAATTTCCCAGAAGCAATCAAATGCAATGGAATTTCAGAAGCCAGAACAAGATTGGTAAAAGCAATGCACAACTAAATATCCAATAACAAAACAGCAGAAAACCTGGGACTAGCAGATGGCGTAAGAGTTACACTGCTAGACTCCCATGTAGTCAACTGTGGTTCAAGTCCCAGACTCAGCAGCTTGAAACTCACGCCAAGTGCATGTGCATGAGTGTCCAAAATCCCAAGAAGAGAGAGGGGAAGAAGGGATTATGGCATGCCCATCCCTTTACCCTGGAGTGATTTCTTGATTTCTGTCTCTCCAGCAAGTGTGCATGCCCAATAGCAAAAATCTCTCTTTCAAAATAAAATAAAATACAGTAACAGAAAAAACAAAGACAAATCTGAAAAGAACAGAGAAAAAGCAATAATATTCAAAGAGCAACTGTAGAACAGCTGATTTTCTGAAACCAACAGTGAGGCTAAGGTAGTTTAATGTCCACTGTGCTTAAAAATAACAAAAAAATTCTGCCAAATTAAAGTCCTATCATTGAGCAAGTATCTCTAGGGAGAAAGAAAAATTAAAAAGCCAAAAAAAAAAGAGGAAAATATATAGAAAACTGAACAAAAACTGACTACATAATAACATCTTGGGGAGCTTTCATGAAAATGGATTTATTGATAAAATAAATGACAACAAAAAAACATGAAAGGACTTCAAAAGTTTGTGGAAAAATAGAATTAAAGTGCAAGTTTATTGTGATGCAAAAATTTTAAATGCATGCATATTTTTTTCATAATATACATTTTCCACAAACTCTTTGAAGACCCCCTTATATATAGAAAAATGTCAGTAAAATGTTCTAAATTCCTTTTATTATCTGAAAACAGGATAGTTACTGATTAAACTCTGATAAATGATGACTGCAAGCTATAACATCTATGATGGCAACTAGCTTAGAAAAAAAATGGTATATAATTTCCAAACTTAAGGGGAGGGGATGGTAAAAAGAACCCAAGTAGATAGTAACACAAGCGATGGGGAAAAATTTAAAGGATAAGAAATATCCCACCCCCCCGCCCAAAAAAGTTAAACTGCAACCTAATTAAATAGAATTATCTAGGTAAAATACAAAGACTGTGAGACTGGATTTAAAAAGAAATCCAAATGAACCGGCAAAATAATGCTATCTGATTTTAAGACTTATCACAAAGTTATAGTTATTAAAACTGTGGTATTGGCAGAGCAAATAGATAAAACCTAAATCAATGGAACACAATGGAAGGTATGAGGGGAAGGGTCGTTAAAAAGTCCATGAGTTTAAAACTTTTTACACCCAAATAAACCCATACTTTCTCTACACACTTTTTGAAATTCCCTTGTACAGAAATACACCTTTACAAGTTCAAAAAAGTTCATGGAAAATGTATTTAAAAGATAAACATTGGGACCAGCAATTAGCGTAATGGCTATGTCGCTGGACTCCTATGTAGTCAACCGCGGCTCAAGTCCTGGACCCAAGTGGCTTACTTATGCCGGGCGCAAGTGTGTGCGTGCCCAGGATCCCCAGAGGAGAATAGAGGAGAAGGGATTGTGGCATGGCCATCTTCCCTGGGGGGTGATTTCTCACTTTCTCTCTGTCTTTCTGGGGAGCGCAAGTGCCCTATAGCAAAAATCTCTCCCAAAAAAATCCAAAACAAAAACAAACACCACTGATACTAAAAGCTGGTGATGATGCAGAGTACCAGGAACAAATGGTAGGAATACAAAATGGTATAGCCACTTTGTAAAACATAATGGCAGTTTCTTATAAAGTTAAAAATACACTTACCATACCATCAGCATCCCTACTTTGAAGTATTAACTATAGTGAAATGAAAACTTATGTTCATATAAAGACCCATAAGCAAATGTTTATAGCAGCTTGTTCATAATAAATAAAATGAAAACAACCAAGATGTCTAAGAGGCAAATGGATAAACAAATGTAACAATCATAAGATGGAATACTCTTTAGTAACAGAAAGGAGAAACTACTGACTCATGCAACAACAAGGATGAATCTTAAATATATTTTGTTAAGTGAAGCCACACCCAAAAGTTACATATTATATATTTCCATTTACATGATAGTCTGAAGTAGGCAAAACCATAGATAGGAAACAGATAAATGATTGCACAAGGGCAATCAAATGATTTAGTATAGTACTTCAGAAGTAGTTTTGTCGAAACCCATAGAGCTGTACACCACAGAGCAGACATACTAGATATGAATTCCTGTCTGCCAAGAGCTCCTAAAAGCAGTAATATTAAGTGGAAACGAGAATACCTAATGCCCAAATCTTGGTTTCTAAATACTATTCTCCAATAAAAGAAATGAGGGCTCTTTGGAGAAATGGTTGCATTTAGTATTGAGGGTTGCAATGCAAAACAGCCTGGCAAATCTTATAATAGAAGGGACATGGGACCAGCAGTTAGCATAATGGCTATGTCGCTGGATTCCCACGGAGTCAACCGTTGAGTACCGAACCTGGTGGCTTAAACTCACACCGAGTGCGTGTGCATGCGTGCCCAAGATCCCAAGAGAATGGAGGAGAAGGGATTGTGGGGTGGCCATCCCCCCTGGGGAGTGATTTCTCACTTTCTGTCGCTCTTTCTAGCGAGAGCATGCGCCCTATAGCAAGTCCCCAAAGCCAAAGCTGGAACAATCTGAACCAAATAATAACATCAGTAGACTACAACTCTAAACAATAAATATGCAAACATCTGTAATATATAAATGATTAAATAAAATTTAAAAACCTCTCAAACATAAAAATTTCAACTAATACGTTAAAAAGAGGGAATAGAATTGAAGATTAACCTTAGACCAGCACAGTAATTGCTGTAGGTTAAGATCAACATGGACACATGCTATAAGTAGTGAATAACACTTTTATGAGAACAGGGTTATTTGCATAGCCCCAAAGTATCTCCTCCAGGATATTTCTTAATTACCATGGCAGTTTTAGCATATGTACACAAATTACTTGTTATGCCTCCCCTGAGAAGGTAGAGTTTAATTTTCTTCCCCTTTGAAGTTGGGTTTGATTTAGAAATTCCCTCCTAATGAATAAGTATGGAAAGGAACAGTGACCCTATAGTGGAGAAACTTGGTAGATGTCACCCAACCCACCGTTGATTAAGTCATGTTGATATGCCCCTGACATGAATGATATGAAAAGGACGTGTCCCTTCCATGGCAGTTTCTCAAAAATCTATAACCACAATCTAATCTTGAGAAAACAGTCAAATTGAAATTGAAGGACATTCTACAAAATAACTCACAAGTCTTTCAAAAGTTTTCATGCTGCTCAAATCAAGGAAAGACTGAAAAACAAAACAAAACAAAACAACAACAACAACAAAAAACCCACTCAGACTAGAGAACACATGATGACTAGATACAATGTCCTGGATTGGATCTTTGAACAGAAGACTTAAATGCTAAAATACAATGAAAGGCTGTAGTGTAGTTAATGGTAGTGCACTGATGTTGGGGCCGGAAGGTGGCATGGTGGTTGAGGGAGCTGGACTCTCACACTACTGACTGCGAGTCCTGGACCTGGCAGCTTACTTTCTCATTTTCCCTCCTTCCCTCTCTCTTTCTCTCACTCAATCCCTCTCTGGTCAAATTAAAATAAATAAAAAGAGTAAATAAAGTGATTTCAGTATTACAGGCTAAATACTGCTAATTACCAGCTACTAGACAGAATGTGAAAGAACCAGAACTCATATACTACTAGTAGAAATGCAAAATAACATAGCACTCCTAGAACACAATTCTAGCAGATTCTTATGAAGTTAAACTTTTCACGTGATCCAGCAATCCTACTCATAAGCATTCACCCTCGGGAAGTGAAAACTTCTGTTCAGAAAAGTCTGTACTTAGGGACCAGCCGTTAGCGTAATAGCTATGTCGCTGGACTCCCACGTAGTCGACCATGGTTCGCTTAAAACTCACGCTGGGCATGTGTGCGTGCGTGCCCAAGATCCCGAGAGGAGAACGGAGGAGAAGGGATTGCCGTGTGACCATCTCCCCTGGGGGGTGATTTCTCGTTTTCTGTCTCTCTGTCTCTTTGGCGAGCGCACACGACCTATAGCAAAAACTTCTCCAAAAAAAAAAAAAAAGAAAAAGACTGTACTTAAATGTTTATATAATCTCAAAATATTACATATTGTTTGAGTACATCTATATGAAATTCCTGAAAAGAAAAACCTATAGTAAATGAGAACATAACAGTGGTTGCCAGAGATTGGGGTGGGAAGGTGAATCTGCCAGCCAAAGGTACTAAGTAGAAGGTAATGTAACTGTTCTTTGTCCTGGTTGTGAGGGTGGTTATCTGAATCAATGTGTGTATTAAAGTTCATAGAACAGTATACCCAAAAAGGAGTCAAATTTACTATACATTATATTTGAAAAAAATTAAAAAAGGAGGGCGAGCCTGTGCTGTTCAAGTCCTGTACCCATCAGCTTGGAAAAACACACTGGGGGTACCAGCAGATGGCGTAATGGTTACAGTGCTGGACTTCCAACCATGGTTTGAGTACTGGACATGGCAGCTTAAAACTTAGGTCTAGCAAGAGGAGACCAGAGTAGGGAGTGCGGCTCTTTCTTTCTCTCTGTTTCTGTCTTTCCAGCAAGCACATATGCCCTATAGCAAAAATCTCTTAAAAAAAAGAAAAAGAAAAACACTCTGGGTGTGTGTGCATGCATGTGCAAAATCCCCGAAGAAGAAGAATGTAGAAGGGATTGCAGAGTGACCACTGCAGGTAAGAGGACACCCCAACCCCAGTTTCAAGCACATATGTCCTCTGGCAAATTTTTTAATTTAAAAAGAAAAAAACACTTCTTTCATATACTGTCTTTAAAAAGATCCATCTAAAACATAGGGACAGCATATGGGACACAGTTAAAGTAGTTGAATTGTCCTAGAAACTTATAAACTTAAATGCATATGCTAGAAAAGCAGGCTAAGGATCACATCACACCCATCTCAATAAATTAAAAAATCAGAAAACAAATTTAATGAAAGCAGAAAGAAAAACAATGAAAGCAGATATTAAGAAGCACAAAACAGGGCTGGCAGGTGGCGTGGTAGTTAAAGGCGCAGGACTCCCACATGGCTGACCTGACTGTGGTTTGAGTCCCAGACCTGGTGGTTTGCGCTCTCTCTTCTTCCCTTCTTCCCTTCCCTCCTCCTCCCTCCCTCCTTCTCTCTCTCTCTCAGGTCAAAATTAAAAACAAATAAAGTTAAATAAAATAATTTAAAAAAAAGAAATACAAAACAAACAACACCAACAAAGGTTGGTTCTCTGAAAAGACTCATATCAAGAATGGAAAAGAAAACATCTTTCCTGCAGGCGGTTAAAAAGATAAAAGGATATCATGAGCCACTTTATACCAGTAATTTTTTTTTTGGGGGGGGGGAGGGCGTTTTCACGACTACGAGGTTTTTCACTATAGGGCATGTGCGCTCACCAGACAGACTGAGAGAGAGACAGAAAGTGAGAAATCACCCCCCGGGGGGATGGTCAAGATGCAATCCCTTCTCCTCCATTCTCCTCTCAGGATCTTGGGCATACACACACACACACACACACACACACACACACACACGCGTGCGCGACCGGCGTGAGTTTTAGGCCACCGGGTCCGGGACAAGAACCACGGTCAACTACGTGGGAGTCCAGCGACATAGCCATTACGCTAACTGCTGGTTCTCTATACCAGTAAATTTGAGACTCAAAAAATAAAATAAAAAAACCCCCACCCTTTTCAGTTATTGTCAGAATAAAAAGAAAATGAAAAAATAAAACTGACACAAAAAGAAATGAAAACCCTCAATCATTGGTAACCAATAAATTCAATCAATATTTAAACCTCTATCTTGTCCTAAGGTCTTTCTACAAACAGCTTAGCATTTAAAAGAACTTTCTTCCTTAAACAAAGAAGTACCAAACTTCCTTCATCCCCTTCCCCTCAGGTCTCTTAGCCTTTACACTTTCATTGTGCCTTCCAATGCTGCTTATTAGGGGAAATCCTAATCGTCATTCAAGAACCAGCAAGTTTAAAATTCACTATGAAGCTTTCCCATGCCTCTTGAAAATCAACAAGTATTTCCACTGTGGGTCAAAGCTCCCCACACATTGTATAACATTATTACTCTGAATGTAGTCTGTTTATGCACATCTCCCTCTCGATTATACGTGTTTGATGAACAGAATCTCAAGACAGTAACAGGCAATATTTTGGCAAAAATCAAATTGGCCCACATAAGGGCCCGTTTCTGTTCAAAACTGAGAAAAGTAGTTCAGCTGTATGACAGATATTTGATCTACAGCTGATTTTAAAGATGCTCTTCGTCTTGCCTATGAATGTCAACTGTATCCACTATTGGCACCAAAAGTAAAAGTGTCACACTATCACTTCCCAAAGAGGTATGAAACTAGGCAGCACGGGTGAGAAATGTTTCTTGGAACCATAAACTTCTATGAGTTTTCGGCTGTGTGATTTACTTGTGGGATGAGCATGGATGGTGCCTAACAAGCCTTGACAGAGGTTCAGAAACAGTTCAGTACCCTATTACTGGGAAGGAGGGGGGAAGGGGGATGACAAAACTGGATGACAAGGCATCATGAAGTTATAGAAAGAACAGGTACAATGGAGCCTCTAAGACCTAGAAATGACCTTGGATGTTTCATATAGTCTACATGATTACCGTGAGAAAACAGCAGAATATAGGGATTAACACTGTCCTTTCCCAGTCCTTTCTTTATTGTCATGGAGGCAGGTTAAATACTACATACTCCCTGCAGGTGAGTTGTCCTAGACTTGCCAAAAATAGAAACTAGTCTGGAACCTAAGGCAGCAAGCATTGGCTGGCTTTCAAATCTAATGATACTTTGAGAATATCTATGTCAGTCACTGATTCTGAGGATTTATATTTACCACTTTTAAACCATCACATCCAAGACCTAGGTAATATCCTTCCCATTCTATGGAAAATGAAACTGCATAACTTCTCCAATGTCACAGAGAGGTAGGTGATTTTAAAACGTTCTGTGGAACCACCAGATGGCATAATAGTTATGTCACTGGGATCTCACGCAGTTGACCACGGACTGGACCTGATGGCTTAAAACTCACACTGGGCATGCGTTCATGTGTACCCAAGATTCCGAGGAGAGTGGAGAAGGAATTGAGTCATGGCACAGGAGGAGTTGGACCCCACATGGCTGAGTACAGTTCAAATTCCAGACCTGATGGCTTGAAAAACATGCCAGGCATGTACATGCATGCCTAGGATCCCATGATGGGGGTACTTTCTCTTTTTCTCATGTATATGCATACGACCCACATACAACCCAGGGTTTTTGTTTTAAAAGAAAAATTCATATAACCTAAAATCCACCACAGCAGGGTACAATTATTTATTTTTTTTGGAGAGGTTTTTTGCTATAGGGCGCATGTGCTCGCCAGACAGAGACAGACAGAAAGTGAGAAATCACCCCCCAGAGGGGATGGCCACGCTGCAATCTCTTCTCCATTCTCCTCTTGGGATCTTGGGCGCGCACGCGCCCGGCATGAGTTTTAAGCCACCAGGTCCAGGACGTGAACCGCAGTCGACTACATGGGAGTCCAGTGACATAGCCATTACGCTAACTGCTGGTCCCACAATTCAGTTTCTTTCCAGGGTACTTCCATTACCCCCAAAACAAAGCTAATACCAAGAAAAGTGATTCCCAATACATCCCACCACACCTTACAATGCCCTGGCAACCACTAGTTGACTTTCTTTATGAGTGTGCCATTGAGGCCATTTCATACAAATAGAATCAAGCAATATATGGCCATCTTTTCGCTTAGTATGTTTTTAATATTTATCCACATTGTACTATGTATAAGAACTTCCTTTCTATGGCTGAATCTAAGTATAACTATCCACATATTGTTCATCAGTTGACAGACATTTGGGTTGTTTCCACTTTTTGGCTACTTTGACTAATATTGCTATGAACATTTGTATACAAGTTTTTCAGTGTTTTTAAAAAGTGAATCAGCAGTTGAGTCCAATTATGAATTAACAATTTGCATAATAAATGACAATTTTAATGACAATTGCCAACAAAAAAATTAACTTTCAGTTTCTCAAAAAGGAAAAAAAAGGAAAGTTATTAAAGTCTGTCTGGTAACAATGATTCTTCATTCCTACACTGAAAAATAATCAGTGGGATCTGCTAAGCTGTGACTGTCTAACAATGGACTCTTTCAAATACATCCACTGGAGTTGCCGCATGAATATCTGGACAACTCTATTTCTCTTACTGGCCTGACTCCTGAAGGTGTTTGTGAGCTAACGATCAAATATACAAATTTATCAATAATTTAAAAATAATGAAAAGGGGAAACTTTTATTTAGACTATACAAATTATAACACTGACAATGGAGTTCAATTAGACCAGAGATCATGAATTCCCTGAATATATGTAAAAGTAGCATGTGCAGCCATTTGTTTTTTAAGGAAGTGTGTGTGCTTGCCAGAGACAGGGAGACAGAGAAAAAAATAAATCACCCCTCACACACACACACACACACACACACAAGAAGATGGCCACTCCACAATCCATTCCCCTCTATTTTCTTTTTGGGATTTTGGGCACACACACACATGCTGGTATGTTTTTCAAACCTCTTGGTCCAGGACTTAAATTGGACAGTGGTCTACATGGGATCCAGCTGCCTTACCAAGCGTCACCAATTGACCCATGCACATTTTTTGAAGAAAAAAACACATTATAGGCTCATAGGAAACTGTAAATCCCAGCAAAATTAATCACCAAGTGAGACCAAAACTGTACATTTTTCACACTGTGAAAGATTCATTTACAAACATCAACTGATAATTTACATAAATATTTTTAAAAAACTAGTACCTTGAAACTAAGTATATCCCATTCTTTCCTTTAGAAAGAGAAATACAATGTATCCTAGGCATCAATTTATGTTTCAGCATGAAACATGAGTTTGAGGAATGATTAACAAAATGTCAGTTTCAGAGAAGTAGCATTCAGTTAGGTGAGAAAGGTTTTTAAAAAGTTAACTTTATTTGCCTCACATTACAGTTTTAAAAAAATAAGAACTTGAACTTCTTTACAAGTATCCAACCTTAATTCTTCTTAATTGCCTGAGGTTGCATGAGTTAGCCAGAGAGACAGCCAGCCATCAAAAGTGAGATTTTCTTTGGGACCAGCAGTTAGCGTAATGGCTATGTCGCTGGACTCCCACTTAGTCGACCACGGTTCGTGTCCCGGACCCGGTGGCTTAAAACTCACGCCGGGCGCGTGTGCGTGCGTGCCCAAGATCCCGAGAGGAGAATGGAGGAGAAGGGATTGCGGCGTGACCATCCCCCCTTGGGGGTGATTTCTTGCTTTCTGTCTCTATGTCTCTCTCTGTCTGTCTGGTGAGCGCACGCGCCCTACAGTGAAAATCTCTCCAAAAAAAAAAAGTGAGAACAAGAGAGAGAGCAAGCGAGTACTCAATGGGGTGAGGTTATGCATTAATCTTTTTCCTTCTATTTCTCCAACCTGTTGGGATTAAGAACATGCACTCAGGCCAGCAGATGGCAAGGTTAAGGCAGCTGTATCCCACATGGCTGACTGCACAGTTTAAGTCCCAGATTAACTAGAGAGTCACACTGGGTGTGTATGGGAGTATGTGTGTCCAGGATTCCCAGAGAATAAAGGAGAAGGGACTGCAGTGTGTTATCCCTCTGAAGGGTGATTTCTCACTTTCCCTCCTCCTGGCCTGCCTATCTCTGGTGAGAGCATGTGCCCTATAATCAAAACAAAAACAGAAACAAAAAAAGATTCTCGTGTCTGGTTTATTTTTCAAGCCACTGGAGCTGGGACTCAAACTGGGATCTAGCTCCCTTAATCAATGGGCTACAGTACAGACCCCAAATGGTCTTTTCTATCTATCTTTTTTTTTTTAAAGACTGATTGAGAGAGGAAGGAAGGCAGGAAAGAAGGAGAGAGAGAGAGAGAGAAAGAAAGAAAGAAAAAGAAAGAGGGAAAGCAAGCTGCCAGGTCCAGGACTCGAACTGTGGCCGGCCATGTGGGAGTACAGCGCCCTTAACTACCACGCCACCTGCTGGCCTCCCCAAATGGTCACTTTCTAAACTTAAAGTCAAGATTATTTCAAGAACTGTAGCCCCTTGAATCTTTTAAATCAATGCTTCTGGGGCCAGCAAATGGCATAGTAGCTAAGGAACTGGACTGACACGTGGCTGACGGTGTTTCAAGCCACTGACCTGGTGGCTTGAAAAGTCTCACAGGGCACATATGCATGTGTATCCAAAATCCCAAGAAGAGAATAGCTAATGCAAGTATATCCTTGTTAAAATGACAGCAGCTACTTTTCCTTAATAATTGTAGAGGAATTTTCTTCATTTGAAAAGCTACCTGGCTCTGATTTCTCTCTCTCAAGAAAGAACTAAATTATATTCTACTTTTTAAATTACCCATCTTAGGATATGGTTTAGGTGTAGGAACCTGCAACAACTCTTGTGAAACAAACTTGACCCCAGGTCACCTAGAGAATTGACAGACCAGTAATCATATCCAGTGTCTCTCTCTCTTTAAAGGTTTTTGCCACAGGGCACTTGAACTTTCCTGAGACAGACGGTGAGCAGTAATATGAGAAACCACCCCCCAGAGAGATGGCCACACTATAATCCCTTCTTGGCTTTTTGGGCACACAGGCACCTGGTGTGATTTTCAAGCCACCAGGTTTGGGACTTGAACCACAGTTGGCCATGTGGGAGTCCAGTGCCTTAACCACTATGCCACCTTCTGGTCCTGTTTCTCATTTTAAATTAAGTGTCACAAGTATTATTTATTACTTCTTTTTAAAAAGTTTATTTCATGAGAGCAAGAGAGAAAGGGAGACAGGCACTCCTGACATGGTAATCCTCCCCACAACCTCTCACTAGCCAGGATCACAGGTATATCCAGGCATACTAGGCTATGGGTATACTTGGCTCAACCTGGGATCCAAACCCAAGCCTCCTATGTGGTCCTAGCATCATGGAGTAGTGCCTCACCACCTGTTCAATTGTGTCTGAGCCATTATTCATTACCTTAAAATGCCAAGCCCTCATCTAATTCAATGGCAAAACATATTAGTTCTCAGTTTCTTAACTTATACACACCATACCACAATATTTACATAAAAGTTGACACACAGTCAAAACAATTACCAATGTCATCAACGGTTAATATTTTAGGAGCCTTACCATGTTGGGTACAATACTAAGAGCGTGGTATCTGTGAGCTCAATGAATTCTCATAAAGACCCCCATGAAGAAAACAAACAGAGAGGTGAAGTAACTTATCCTAGGTAGTATCTAGAAAAGGGGCAGGGTAGTAGTTTTCATTACTCTCCACTTCCTAGACCCAGATTTTAGGCCAACACTTGGGCTAAGGTATACTGATCGACCACTTAACCTTCATGTGGCCCAATTTCTCTTATTCTAAACCTAGAATTCAAATAGGCAATCTCAAAAGTCCTTCATATTTGGGCCACTAGATGGTATGGTGGTGAAGGCACTGGATCCCACATGGCCGAGTATAGTTGGAATCCTGGACCTGGCAACCTGAAAAACAGTAGGCACGTGCATATGCATGCCCAAAGACCTAAGAGGAGAATGGAGAATGAAATGCAGTATGGCCATCCCCCATACTGTAATTGCTCATTTTCACTCTCTGTTTCTCTTAAGGGAACGCATGATACCCTATGGCAAAAAAAATCTGAAAAGTACTTCATACTCTAAAATGCTTTGATTTTGTAATCATTTTTCTATTCAGGTAATAACTCGAAAAGAAACAGCCTCATTTACTCTATACTCTGAATAAATTAGTTAGCACACATTTTGTGTATCTAATCAATAGGATACTGTTAAAGAATAAAAACAAAAGACCAGCTCAGCTGCTGTGGGCTGTGGCACAGCAATAATGCTAGCGCCCTACAGAGCTGGAAGCCATATGACAACTGCAGTTCAGATTCCAGGTCAGCCTGAAAAACACAGAAGCAGGAGTGGGTACCCAAGATACTGAGGAGCTGAAAGGCTAGGGAAAGGAGACTGTGGCAATGGAGAGATCCTATAGAGGGTAGGATCTTTCTTCCTCTCTCACAAGCATGCAAATCCAAGTGCTTTTTATCACAAAAAGGAGAAAACAAAAACAAAAAAGCAAAAGACCTTTTTTTTTTTTTTGGAGAGATTTTCACTGTAGGGCGTGTGCGCTCGCCAGACAGACAGAGAGAGACATAGAGACAGAAAGCGAGAAATCACCCCCAAGGGGGGATGGTCACACCGCAATCCCTTCTCCTCCATTCTCCTCTCGGGATCTTGGGCACGCACGCGCACACACACCCGGCGTGAGTTTTAAGCCACCGGGTCCGGGACACGAACCGCGGTCGACTAAGTGGGAGTCCAGCGACATAGCCATTACGCTAACTGCTGGTTCCCACAGAAGACCTTTTTTAAACACTAGAAACTCCATACTGTAGTTATGATTCCCAAAGCTGACTTTTAACCTCAAATGACAATGACAGGAGAAAATATATTACAGTTTTGACCTAGAGTACAGAAAGATATGAGAAAACAGACCACTGTGTAAGTGGTTATTAATTCACAAACATATTACCTATTTCCATCTCCTATTACAAATCAGAAATAAGGCCTAATCATGGTGGTGCACGCAATAAACTAGAAACTAGAGCCATATGGGGATACTTAAGTTTGGGTCCTCGGTCAACTTGAACACACCAGGCACACTTTTGGTATGCCCTTGATCCTGACTGGCTGGAAGCCTGGGGATAGGATCACAGCATGGTGAGAACCTTCAAGAGCACCTGCCTATCTCCCTGCTTCTCATCAAAGGAAGAAACAAACAAACAAAAAAGGAAAGTCTTTAAAAGACTGTCACACAAACCCATTTGTTTCAGTCAATAAGAATTAATGAGGGACCAGCAGTTAGCGTAATGGCTATGACGCTGGACTCCCATGTAGTTGACTGCTGTTCGAGTCCCCGACCCGGTGGCTTAAACTCACGCCAGGCACGTGTGCATGCTTGCCCAAGATCCCAAGAGGAGAATGGAGAAGGGATTGCAGGGTGGCCATCCACCCTGGGGGGTGATTTCTCGCTTTCTATCTCTCTGTCTGTCTGGCGAGAGCACACGCCCTATAGCAAACACCTCTCCAAAAAAAAAAAAAAAAAAGAATTAATGAAAAAGGGACCAGCAGTTAGCATACCGGCTATGTTGCTGGACTCCCACGTAGTCGACTGTGGTTCAAGTCCCGGGCCTGATGGCTTAAACTCACGCCAGGCTCATGTGCGTGCGTGCCTAAGATCCCGAGAGGAGAATGGAGAAGGGACTGCGGCGTGGCCATCCCCCTTGGGGGGTGATTTCTCACTTTCTAGCTCTCTGTCTTTCTGGCAAGCGCACGTGCTCTATAGCGAAAAAACGTCTCCAAAAAAGGAAAAAAAAAAAAAAATTAACGAAAAATATGTCATTGGTGTCAATAGGTGGCGTGGTGGTTAGAGGCACTGGATTCCCATATGGCTGACCATGGTTTTGAGTCGCGGACCTGGTGGACTGCTTTCTTGCTTTCCCTTTCTCTCTCCCTCTCTGGTCAAATAAAAAAATAAAACAAATGGAATTAAATAAATGAATAAATAAATAAATAAATAATTTTTAAAGAGAAAATACGCCATTTACTCAAGAAATTTATGAAAGATCCATCAATTTGTAGAAATCCTATCAAAATGGCCTAGAACTCTAGAATCTCCATTTTACGAAGAGGTCACCTCGCGCCATCAAAGTGCATCTAAAATCTGTACAGCAGAATATTCAAATATCAAGAGGCATATGTTCCACTTTGCGCTACTATTCCACGAAGTCTTTTAGGACCAAATCACGTTAATAATCTTTCCTGCCTTTGTTCTACGAAACATAATCCCCAAACGATTCAGAAATAACCAGCAAAACCCTGTATTTATTTTTTTATTGTTGCCATAACAAATTACCACAAAACAAGTTTACCAACTCATACTTATTTTTTATGGCTTTTTGTTAATAGAGCATGTACATTAGCCAGCAAGACACAGTGTGAGGAAAAGTGAAAAATCACCCTCCAGGGAAGGTGGTCACACTACAATCCCTTCTCCTCCATTCCCGTCCTAGGATTCTGGGCATGTACATACAAGTACCCAGCTTGATTTTCAAGTCACCAGGTCTGAGACTCTTAACAGCAGGGGACCATGTGGGAATCCAGCACCTTAGCCACCACGCCACCTACTGGCCCCAGCATCTCATGCATTCTACAGGCTAGAAGTTCAGTTGAACTTTGCTTCTTCTTCTGCTTATGGTGTCAGAAACCAAAAACCAAGGTGTCAACAGGGCTGTGTTCCTTGCTGAAAATCCGCTTCCATGCTCATTAACGTTTTTGGCTGGATTTCATTCCTTGAGGTTGTAGGACTGAGATACCATTCCTTTGGTGGCGTTACCCTTAATTACTAGAGGCTGCCTGCATTCTCTCACATTTTCCACATAGCCCACTCCAGTAATGACAGGCTGAGTCCTTCTCATTCCTTCCCCATCTCTCTGACTCTAACCAGGGAAAGTTCTATACTTTTAAGAGCTCGTGTGATTAGACTAGACCCACCCAGAAAATCCAGGATAATCTTTTTATTTGAAAACCTTTAGCCAAATCACATGTACAAAATCCTTTTGCCACAGAACATATTCAGATTCCAGGGATTAGGGTATATACATTAGGGACATTCTACCAGAGTCTACCCTCTGGCCTTTGAAGACTCCTATTTCTCCCAAGTGCAAAGCATATTCACCCTATCCCAAATCCCTAAAGGTCTCATACCACACCATCAACTCAAAGTCCAAAAATCTAATCTAAAGCTCATTCATTTAAATGTCTGAAATCTCATCCTTCACATCAGATGTGCATAAGGCTGCGGGTATTATACATTAAAGTACAATTCCTGGGCCAGCCCCTGGGATAGTGGTTAAGATAACTGGATTCTGCATGGCCGAATGTGTAGTTCCAAGTCCTGAATCTGGAGACTTAAGAAACACACCAAACACAAGTACATGCATGCCCAAAATTCTAAAAGGAGAGAAAGATGGAGAAAGGACTATGGAGTGACCATGCCCGGATGTGGAGTGCTTTCTCATACTCTACCCATCTCTCTGTGGCAAGTACATGTACCCTTTGGCAAAAACAAACAAAACAAAAGCAAGCAAAGAAAAAACAACTCCTGGGACCAGCAGTTAGCGTAATGGCTACGTCGCGTCGCTGGACTCCCACACAGTTGACCGCGGTTCGCGTCGCGGACCCGGTGGCTTAAAACTCACGCCGGGCGCGTGTGTGTGCCTGCCCAAGATCCGGAGAGGAGAATGGAGAAGGGATTGCTGCATGGCCATCCCCCCTGGGGGGTGATTTCTTGCTTTCTGTCTGTCTCTGTCTGGCGAGCGCACGCGCCCTATAGCAAAAACCTCTAAAAAAAAAAAAAGGCAAAAAAACAACTCCTTTGGTAAAATTCAAAAACAATCCAGGCAAGCTCTATTCCATTTCAAAGCTGGAAAAGATGATCTATGGCTTTCAACTCTAGTGCTCTTGGTTCCACCTAAGTCACTTCCCATTCCCCTTCTTAAGGGATGGCAGCAAATTTACATGTGAGTAGTTTTTTGTTTTGTTTTTAAATCAGCCTGTTTCCTATCAGTAAAATCTGGAGGGTCCAACAGCCCTATTTAATTTCTTTTTGTCTCTTTCAATCTAAGCTAGCATTGTCTCTACTGGCATAAAATTTCCAAGAATTTAGTAAGTTTACATGAATTTCACAAGGCTTCACTCAGATTCATATCTACAAATAAACCAAGCTGCACCTTCAACACTTTGTGGAAAAATTTCAAGTAAATATTCAAGTTCTCCTTTCCTCATAACCAGAAGACACAATTCTACTAAACCCATTTGCCACTATGTAACAAGGAACCTCTTCATGCTAGTTTCTAATAACACTGTACCTCACCTCTACCTAACTCTCACTAGCAGGAGTCATTAACATTGGTATATCTACTAACAATCTGTTTTAGGCCTTTTCTATCTTGCTTCTCAAAATTCTTCCGGCCTCCACCCACTGCTACTTCCATTTTTAGGTAACAGTTCTCCACTCCCAGTACCAAAATCCTTACTAGTGTTCTACTGCTGTCAGGACAAATTACCACAAATATAGAGGCTTAAAATAATACAAATTTATTACTTCATTGTTTCTGTAGGTCAGAAGTCAGGTGGTATTGGCTAGGCCTTCTACTTAAGGTTTCATAAAGTCAACATAAAGGTGTCTATAAGGTTATATCCTTTGCTGGATACTAGGGAAGAATCTGCTTCGAAGCTCATGCCAGTGGTTAGCCAAATTTGACTGCTTGTGGCTGTAGGACTGAGGCTCCACACTTCCTTGCTAGAGTCAGCTGGGGGATGGTCTTTGCTACTAGAAGCTGCCCATATTCCTTTACATACTTTCAATGTGGCCCCCTCTGGCAATGGCAAATACTGTTCCTTTCATACTTTAAATCTCTGATTACAACTGGAGAAGTTTTCTGCTTTTAAGGGCTCATGTGATTAGAAAGTCACAGATAATTTTCCTAAACTTAATATTAACTGCAAATTCCCTTTTGTCATGTAATGTAACATATTTACAGATTTTAAGGGTTAGGGTATGGGCATTTGGTGGGGGGGATGCATTCTGCCAAACTCTTCAGAGGGCTTTTAAAAGAAAACCTCTCCTTCCTTCAAAAGTATGTTAAGGAACCAGCAGTTGGCGTAATGGCTATGTCGCTGGACTCCTATGTAGTTGACTGCGGTTTGATTCCCAGACCCAGCGGCTTAAGCTCTCGCCAGGCACATGTGCGTGTGTGCCCAAGATCCCGAGAGGAGAATGGAGGAGAAGGGATTGTGGCATGGCCATCCCTGCTGGGGGTGATTTCTCACTTTCTGTCTCTGTCTTTCTGGCGAGTGCACACGCCTTTTAGCAAAAACCTCTCCAAAAAGAAGTATGTTAAGTAAAGGTATAAGTTCAGAGATAGAGACAAGAAACAAGAACGCATCCTGAGTGAGTTAGCAACAGACTAAAAACACATTGTAGAATAGAAGCTGCCACTTGTTTCTTAAATAGAAAATAGAACTCACGCTCCTCCTTAAATGTGTGCTCCTGTATATTCTTTTTTTTTTTTTTTTAAGTTGCCCAGGGGCGAACTAACTTTGTAATCAATTGATAAACTGATCTGGGCAAATTTCCAATCTTTTCATTCTTTTTAAGCCACACATCCTCCCCGAATACAAAAAAAAAAAGTCAAGTATTTCAAAGTCACAGAAGGACAAATGTGCCCTGGTAAGACTGTAGGTGAACTTTTCAAAATGACATGAACTAGTATTGGTCTCTGACTTTCAGGCCCTGGTCTACTAAGTCAGTTAACCTAAATGCTTACAACACTGCCAACAGCTACAAAGATAATATTCTGAAACCCTGACTACTGTCACACTCTTGACCATGGAATCCAAAATATACCAGTTAGACGCTTCATAATAATGATGGGTAATATCTACCGGACACTTCCTATCTGCCAGGCACCTCGGTAAGCACCTGACATGAGTTACCTAACTTATTCCTTGCTATAAGCTTATAAGCTAAGAAATATCACCACCCTTATTTTACAAGTAGAGAAACAGGAGGCTTACAGAGTTTAAGGTCACACAGCTAAGTAATACATAGTGGGCCTCATATTTGAGAACCTAAGCAGTCTGGCTCCTTTAACCGCTGGCCTCTATACTGCCTGCCACTTCTCAGATGAAATGAGGTCTCCAATTCTTGGGAAAACCTTCTCTTTCTTGTTATGTTTTCATTTTTTGTCCCAAAACCTCCTTCTCATAGAATTTAGCAACTGAAAGGTAATCAAGTCTTCCCAAATAATCTGTCACCTCTTTTTCAGAACTCGTTTTTCCCCACAAAAGCAACAGCCAAGAAGCAACTTCTGACCCTGACTCTGCTTCCCCAAAACAAACTACAGCAACTCTATCCATCACCTGCCTAGCCTAGACTAGAAATGTTCCAATACTGCAATACACAACAAATTCCAAAAGGATAAGTCCTACTCTCTCAAAAGGTCACCAACTAATATACATAACACTCTTCGCCAACCTTTCATTCTACATACCTCTCCTCTTCCAACTAGACTCTCAACGAGCTCTTAACTCCAACTCCACCCGTTCTGCCCCACTTCGTGGGCCCCTCCCTCCTCCTCCCCAGCAACCCCGCCCCAGGTTGTCTCCACCTCGCACCCAGTCTGCAGGTGGGAAGCCCAGCCCCGCCCAGAGGGGCCCTAAGAAGGCCACTACTCCAGCTGCACTGCTCCACCGAGGGTTCACCTCACTCACCCAGCAGGCGCCACTCCCTTGGCACCCTCTCCCAGCATCGGCCTGCAGCCCCACCCCTCTAGCTCCCTTCCCCCGCTGACGACCCCCTCCTCCAAGTTGCCCTCTAGTCCCCGCCCAGTACAGCCCTCTCCGCGGCAATACGCTGAACTCGGACAGCCCGTTCCCAGCCTCACAGCGGCTTCTGCCCGCAGGCCTCGTTCTATGCCCTGGAGGGTGGCCCCAGGCCTCCCCGATGGGCTGTAGGGCCCTTGGCGTGTGTGTGTGTGTGTGTGTGTGTGTGTGTGTGTGTGTGTGTGTGGGGGGGGGGGGGGGGGGAGCAG